>NW_027361856.1:3552500-3785000 GCF_039654945.1 Dendrobates tinctorius | reverse complement strand
CTTATTCTTGGGAATAGATTCCCGAATCTTTTCCCCTGGGTGTACCTTCCCTCAACTATTTATCTAGTTGATCCACCCATACCATAAGGCTCTGGAGGTACATGTTGCCGCTATAGCTGGCCTATTGCTTCCCAAGCACCCTTGAGGAAGGTATCAGCCTGTTTATCTAAGGGGTGATTCAGAGTACCCCTGTCCTCAAAGGGGAGTGCAAACTTTTTTTTTTTTTTGAGGCCTTGGCGACAGCTACTTCAGATTTCGAGGCCTTGTCCCAAAATGTGGACGCCCCTTCGTCAAAGGGATATTTCCTCTTAAGGGAAGGAGACTGCCTATCCGGTTTTTCCCCTTTTTTTTTTTTTTCCCCTGTACATTCTCGTTTAGCAGAAACACCATGCGTTTCTTTCGGCCCAGTCCCCCAACATTATGTCCTGGACTGGCCTATCAGGGCGAGGGTCTGCCACCTCCATGGTAGATCTTACTGCCTTTACCAGCGTTGTCTACCTCCTCTAGGGGAAAACAATGACGGCCTCCCGTTTGCTCGTCTGAGCCGGTGTCCGAGGTATGTGAGGTAATCTCCTCTGACGTCGAGACATGTGACTGGGAACCCGCTATGGCGTCCCTCCCTTTAACTCCCCCCCATGTCAGGGATGAAAAGGGGGTACTCAACCTCTGAACTGATTACAGCTCTTCGGTCCGCGGGATACACGGAGCCTCTTATCTCATGAGATTGGTAGGGCTCTGCTACCAGTGGGGCATACCCTGTTCTTTGTTTCCCCCCCCCTTCTTATTTCCCTGATAAGGGAAAAGAAGTCTGTTACAATGGTGATCAATTCTCGAAGGTCACTCACCAGGTATGCGCGGTTGCAGGTACCAGTTCGGGAGGTGGATTCAGGTCCCGTACGGGCTGATCCAAGGATGGTGACTGCTCCTTGCAGCCGATCTGCTGTGCTGCGTGGAGTGGCTACTAGACCGGTCACAACGCCTGTCCGCTCTTTTTTGCCGGAGATGGTGGTGTCGCTGCTGCCTGGCTCCCACTTGGGTTGCTGCTCCTGCTGTTCCCCTGTCCCCCACTTCCGGGACGCTTCCAGCCAGGAGCACTTTCAGCGCTTTCATTTTCGAATCTCCCGGCGTGTGACGTCACCTCCTCTCCCAGGCTGCACCGCTCTGTCTGGGGAGTGCGCCGCGCACATGCGCCGACCGCGGGGACCCGGAAGTTGTTTGTTCATTTAAGGGGCAGCACCATAATGATACACCTCTGTACCATAGCGCAGCCCGCGCGTGCCCTGGGTCCCCACCAGCCCCATCCTCATTTCCGGAGATGCGGCTCGGTCCTCAACCCCCCGCCCACCCTGTCGAGCCCGTCGGCTGCAGCGGTGGCGGCTTCAGGAACCGACCCCGCCGTGACAGGGGCCTCCTCGCTGTCAATCCTCTGACGGGACAGCCCTGGATCTCCTCTTTGGTAAGCTGCTGCTGGTTCTGTAGGTCACCCGTCAGGGACAGGAACCCAACTGAAGGCGGAGGGGAGGTACCGCCCTTTTTATCTGTAGGTTCCTGTCCAGGATGGGCGGATTCCCTCTCTCCGTGGTGCTGTCATGGGTGAGAGAAAAAAAAAAAAAAAAAAAAATGAACATTTAACTTTTTTCACAAAATAATTAATTCAGATCCAATTTGTTTTATTTTACCAAGGGTAACAGGACAAATTGTACAACAACTTTTGGGGTCCAATTTCTCCTGAGTACGCTGTGTGATAAAACACTCCGGGATCGCCTTTGCTGGGGTCAAAAGTCACGTGCGTTCAGCATGAAACTCAGGCGCAGAGCTGGGATTCGGGTATAACTGACACTGGGTCAGGTTTATTAATGGTGAAAGAAATGCATAAAGAAATAAAACATAAAACAAATCCTTGCCTGTCCGGCACTAACTAAACAAAGTACAACCTAACTACCAACTGGCGGGCTTCTCCCGTCCAGCCAAACCACAGTTGCAGTGGGCACTGCTCTCACTCACGTGTGTCTCTCACACAGACAGGCTCTCTGTGTTCCCAGGCAGAGACACTCACACAACCACCTGGCATCCTTTTATATCCACCTCCCATTATTCATTAGCAAGCAGGTGCGATACTGACCAGACTAGGCCACATAGGAAAGGAATCTGGGCGAGATATACCTGCCCTCATCCACTATTCCCACATGATTCTCACAGCTGATACCCCATATATGCAGGTAAACCACTGTTTGGGCGCACGGCAGAGATTGGAAGGAAGGAGCGCTGTTTGACTTTTCAATGCAAAATTGTCTGGAATTGAGATTGAACAACATGTCGCGTTTAGAGAGCCCCTGATGTGTCTAAACAGTGGAAACCCCCACAAGTGACACCATTTTAGAAAGTAGACCCCCTAAGGTACTTATCTAGATGTGTGGTGAGCACGTTGAACCCCCCCCCCCCAATGCTTCACAGAAGTTTATAATGTAGAACCGTAAAAATAAAAATCTTATTTTTTTTTCACAAAAATGAACTTTTCGCCCCCAAATTTTTATTTTCCCAAGGGTAACAGGAGAAATTGGACCTCAAAAGTTGATGTGGAATTTGTCCTAAGAATGCTGATACCCTATATGTGGGGGTAAATCACTGTTTGGGCGCACAGCAGAGCTCAGAAGGGAAGGAGCACCGTTTGACTTTTTCAAGGCAGAATTGGCTGGAATTGAGATCAGATGCATGTCGCGTTTGGAAAGCCCCTGATGTGCCTAAACAGTGGAAACCCCCCTCCCAATTCTAACTCCAACCCAACCCCATCCTTGTGTCAAGCCACTCATGACCAATAGACAATGTCAGAAGCATGTTACCTGAGCCAAGGAGAAAAAGAACTGGACTGTCGCTCAGTGGTCCAAGGTGTTGTTTTCAGATGAAAGTAAAGTTTGCATTTAATTTGGAAATCAAGGTCCTAGAGTCTTGAGGAAGAGTGGAGAGGCTACAATCCAAGCTGCTGGAGGTCTAGTGTGAAGTTTCCACAATCAGTGATGGTTTGGAGAGCCATGTCATCCGCTACCAGGAAATTTTAGAGCACTTGATGCTCAAACTCGCCTGACCTTAACCCCATAGAGAAACTATGGGGTATTGTCAAGAGGAAGATGAGAGACACCAGACCCGTCAATGGCGAAAGGCTGAAGGCTGCTATCAAAGTAACCTGGGCTTCCATAGCACCTCAGCAGTGCCACAGGCTGATCGCCTCCATGCAACGTTGCATTGATGCAAAAGGAGCCCCGACCAAGTATTGAGTGCATTTACTGAACATACATTTCAGTAGGCCAATATTTCGGATTTGAAAATCAGTTTTCAAGTTGATGTTATAAAGTATTCTAATTTACTGAGATAATGACTTTTGGGTTTTCATTGGCTGTAAGCCATAATCATCAACATAAACAGAAATAAACACTTGAAATAGATCACTGTTTGTAATGACTATATAATAGATGAGTTTTACTTTTTGTATTGAAGAACTGAAATAAATTTACGTTTTGATATTCTAATTTAGTGACCAGCACTTGTGCATACAGTACAGCGATATATGGGCTCCCCACCCTCACATACAGTCCAGCCATATATGGGCTCCCCACCCTTCACATACATACAGTACAGCAATAGATGGGCTCCTCACCCTCCATATTCAGTGGGGAAAAAAAGTATTTTGTCAGCCACCAATTGCGCAAGTTCTTCCACTTAAAAAGATGAGAGAGGACTGTAATTGACATCATAGGTAGACCACAACTATGAGAGTCAAAACGAGAAAACAAATCCAGAAAGTCACCTTGTCTGATTTGTCAAGATTTATTTTTTAAATTATGGTGGAAAATAAGTATTTGGCCATTAACAAAAGTTCATCTCAATATTGTTATATATCCTTTGTTGGCAATGACAGAGGTCAAACGTTTTCTGTAAGGCTTCACAAGGTTGGCACACGCTGTTGGTGTAAATAAGAAAAAATAACACACACCAACATAACTAGTGTAATGGGGTTTACCATATACTGAGTACTGCTAATGAAAAGAATAATGACAACCCCATAAAATGCATGGTGTTATGGACAGAGTGAAGACCATTTGTCACATAAATGTACAAGAGGGAGGGAGAAAGAAAAACTTCCTCATAACAAAACAGGTCATAAATAAAATTGCTTTATTTTGAATACAGGGCAAGGAACAATACATTAAAATTTACATGAGTTGGTAACCTGTCATGAAAAAAGATACCAAAGGTCCTAACATGTCGATCAAGTGTAGCCCAAATAGAAAGGACAAGAGAAAAATTACAAAAATGTACTATTAGCCACACACAATGTAAAGTGGGAATATAACCCACTCAGTGTAGCAGTAATACCATCATACCACATGTTGCAAAGTTATAATATACGATAGTAGCGTGGAAATCCCACCAGATATAACCATAAAAATGGGTTACACAAAGTCATGACACGAAAAGTATATTTGTAGCCCAAGTAAAAAAGGAAAAAAATCCCAATAATGTTATGTCAGCCACACGCAGTATAAAGTGGGAATATAACCCACTCAGTGTAGCAGTAATACCGTCATACTGACTACTGCAAAGTCATGACATGCGATAATAACGTGGAATTCCCACCTGGTATGACCATAATATCATTAAGATGGATTACATGATGTCCCAACACAAAAAGTACATTTGTCCCATATTACCAGATGAAGTGTCCGTGCAGAACGACAAGTGAGGAACCAGGTACCCGCCCCAACGCGCGTTTCGGGAACCTTCGTCAGGGGGCGCTATGACACAGTATTCCATAGTGCTCTTTATATTGTAGAAACCGGAAGGGCCAGTCCATGTATTGGACGGAAGTCACTTAGCGCTGCCCGGGTAACCGTGGACCCTCCCTCACACTCGGTAGATGGACAGCCATGACGCCCGGATGACGCGGGGCCCCACGTGACCGGACGCCCAAAGCCGCCATGCACCAGCCATGGGGAGGGACCAACAAGTCCCACAATGTAAATCGGGCATGCGCATAGCAAACTGATAGTCGTGGACGCCATCTTGGTTGGGGGCAGCAAGTCCAACAAATCTAAAAGGTAGCAGTATACGGACTAAGAGGCAGAATCGCCAGTACAGTATCAAGCATAAAAAATATACAGAGTATTGGTAACACGCGCAATAGAGAAAATCATTACATAATAATAACATAAGCTCATTAAGCTAAACATTTTGATATAATCACAAATATATACCTTATATAGAAGTAAATAAACTCCTCCTACAAACCAAACAAATGGTAATGATCAAATACCACCACTATGTTCGGATATGAAATATCAAATACATATAAAAAACACACTGTTGGTGGTATGTTGGCCCATTCCTCCATGCAGATCTCTTCCAGAGCTGTGATGTTTTGGGCCTGTCGCTGGGCAACACGGATATCAAATCCCTCTAATGGTTTTCTATGGGGTTGAGATCTGGAGACTGGCTAGGTCACTTCCCTTGATCTGGGGCTCCACGCAAGATCTCACCCTGTGGGGCCAAAATGATCACAAGAACGGTGAGCAAATATGACCTGCATAGAGCTGGGGCCACCGTAACAAAGGCTACCATCAGTAACACACTAAGCCGCCAGGGACTCAGATCCTGCAATGCCAGACGTGTCCCCCTGCTTAAGCTAGTACATGGCTGGGCCCTTCTGAAGTTTGCTAGAGAGCATTTGGATTATCCAGTAGAGTACTGGGAGAATGTCATGTGGTCTGATGAAACCAAAGTAGAACTGTTTGGTAGAAACAAAACTCGTCGTCTTTGGAGGAGACAGAATGCTGAGTTGCATCAAAAGACCACCATACCAACTGTGAAGGATGGGGGTGGCAACATCATGCTTTGGGGCTGTTTCTCTGCAAAGGGACCTGGATGACTGATCCGTGTATATGAAAGAATGAATGGGGCCATGTATCGTGAGATTTTAAGTGCAAACTTCCTTCCATCAGCAAGGGCACTGAAGATGAATCATGGATGGGTCTTTCAGCATGATAATGATCCCAAGCACACCGCCAGGGCAACGAAGGAGTGGCTTTGTAAAAAGCATATGAAGGTCCTGGAGTGGCCTAGCCAGTCTCCAGTTCTCAACCCCATAGAAAACCTATGATTTGAAAGTCTGTATTGCCCAGTGACAGGCCCAAAACATCACTGCTCTAGAGATATGCATGGAGGAATGGGCCAACATACCACCAACAGTGTGTGCCAAGCTTGTGAAGACTTACAGAAAATGTTTGACTTCTGTCATTGCCAAAGGTTAAATAACAAAATATTGAGATGAACTTTTGTTAATGACCAAATACTTATTTTCCACGATAATTTGAAAAATAAATCTTGCCAAATCAGACAAGGTGATTTTCTGGATTTGTTTTCTCATTTTGACTCTCGTAGTTCTGGTCTACCTATGATGTCAATTACAGGCCTCATCTTTTTAAGTGGGAGAACTTGCACATTTGGTGGCTGACTAAATACTTTTTTCCCCACTGCACAGCGATATATGGGCTCCCCACCTACCATATACCTACAGTACAGCAATATGTGCGCTTCTCACCCTTCATAAACCTACAGAACAGCCATATACAGTGGGGGAAATAACTATTTGATCCCTTGCTGATTGCCCGACAAAGACATGAACAGTCTATAATTTTAAGGGTAGGTTAATTTTAACATTGACAGATAGAATATCAAAAATAAACTTGATTATGATCTCAAGGCAGCTGGGACCTTATTCACCAAGAAAACCATTGGTAACACATTACGCCGTAAAAGTTTAAAATCCTGCAGTGCCCGCAAGCACCCCTTGCTCAAGAAGGCACATGTGCAGGACCATCTGAAGTTTACAAATGAACACATCAATGATTGTTCTGTGAGTGATTGGGAGAAGGTGCTGTGGTCAGATGAGACAAAAATTGAGGTCTTTGGCATTAACTCAACTCGCCGAGTTTGGAGGAAGAGAAATGCTGTCTATGACCCAAAGAACACCGTCCCCACTGTCAAGCATGGAGGTGGAAACAATATGTTTTGGGTGTGTTTCTCTGCTAAGGGCACAGGACCACTTCACCGCATCAATGGGAGAATGGATGGAGCCATGTACCGTAAAATCCTGAGTGAGAACCTTCTTCCCTCCGCCAGGATATTAAAAATGGGTCTTGCCTGGGTCTACCAGCAAGACATTGACCCAAAACATACAGCCAAGGCAACAAAGGAGTGGTTAAAAAAGAAGCACATTAAGGTTATGGAGTGGTCTAGCCAGTCTCCATACCTTAATCCCATAGAAAACTTATGGAGGGAGTTGAAGCTCCATGTTGCCAAGCGACATCCTCAAAATCTTAATCATTTGGAGATGATCTGCAAAGAGGAGTGGACCAAAATTCCTCCTGACATGTGCGTAAACCTCATCATCAACTACAAAAACACCTGACTGATGTGCTTGTCAACAAGGGTTTTGCCACCAAGTATTAAGTCTTGATTGCCAGAGGGATCAAATACTTATTTCTCACTGCAAAATGCAAATAAATTTATACAATGTGATTTTCTGGATTTTATTTTTGATATTCTATCAATGTAAAATTATCCTACCCTTAATATTATAGACTGTTCATGTCTTTGTCAGTGGGCAAACTTACAAAATCAGCAAGGGATCAAACACTCCCCCCCCCCCCCCCCCCCCCCCCCCCCCCCCAACTGTATAGGCTCCTCACTCTCACTTACATATAGTACAGCGATATATGGGCTCACCACCCTCCATATACATACAGTACAGATATCTAGGCTGCCCCACACACAGTGATAGTTGGGCTCCTCACCCCCATATACATACAATGATTGGCTCCTCATTTCCCAAACACAGTACAGCTATAAAAGCACCAATATACTCATCTCTTCAGCTACCTCGCCATACATGGTTTTAATCCACACACACACACACACACACACACACACACACACACACACACACACACAGTAGGTCGCCCTCATTCTCGCCACACACACATCGTAGAGCGCCCTTATTCTCGCCACACTCACACACAGTAGGACACCCTTATTCTCGACACAAACACTAGGGCGCCCTTTTTCTCACCAAACACATAGTAGGGTGCCTTTCACGAATCTGTTTCAGGTGTCCCAGGTCCAGGGGCTTCTTCCCTGTCTCCAACGCTAGGTGCGCTCTAGCTCACCATGTTTCCCAGATTACTTCCGATGATGAAGATGCCAGAGCCTTGCCTTAGCTCCTGAATCCGCACTCAGCCTGTATCCTTCCCCAACCAGGGAAGAGGGGAGTAGTAGCGTACCGAATACACCAACCAAGCTAACAATGTAATATGAACAGGGATAAAGGAAAATACCAATCATACAAATATACACACAAACAGAGGTAAACATCCGGGAGTGGAGGATGGGGTTAAACCAGAAGTAGGAGACGTAAGGGAATTATCAAACACTTAAAATCTAGCAACTGTCACAGATAAGTCCACCAAATGCCTTCTTTAATAACACTCTCCAGCCATGCAGCATAAGCTAACTCTGACAATGAGTGCTAGACAGGGCCTAGTTTATATAGGAGATGGGAGTGGCTAACAGTGAACTGCTGAGAGCCTTAATGCAGGAAAGCTTCCAAGAGCTCTTAAATGGAACCTGTCACCAGGTTTGGCCGATATAAGATCCAGCCATTGCCTTTTAAGGCTTATCTACACCATTCTATAATGCTGTAGATAAGCCCCCGATCCGACCTGAAAGATATGAAAAATAAGTTTTATTATACTCACCTGGGGGTCGGTCTGATGGGTGTCGCAGGTCCGGGTCTGACGCCTCCTATCTTGCAATGCCGTCCTCCTGCTTTCTTCATGGCTCCCCAGTATTGCGCTCCTGTGCAGTCGTACTCATCGGCCAGTGGCGTATCCAGGGGGGGGGCAGCCGGGGCAGTTGCCCCGGGCGCAGCCAGCAGGGGGGCGCAGTCGGGCCGCCTAATGCAGCGGTCCGCAGTGTCTCCCCCCCGGCGGCTGCGCTCTGCCGCCCACCATCCTGTGAGCCGGCTGTTCACTGTGACGGCTGTCAAGCTGACAGCCAGTGCAGAGAAGGAGGCCGCGCCGGCTCCCAGGCAGCAATTGTACTGGCGTCTATACAGACGCCTGTACAATTAGCTCTGACCGCCGGGTCAGAGCGACGTCAGCAGCGTGATCATGTCATGTGATCACGCTGCTGACGTCACTCCCCGGCGCCCAGAGCAAACGCTGGTGGTAAGTGTGCTCCTCTGTGGAGCTGAAGAACCACCGAAGATGGGAGATGGGGGGGGTGTTAATGAGTGGGGGGGTTATTGAGTGGGGATGGGGGTTAATGAGTCGGGGGGGTTAATGAGTGGGGGTTAAATTGTGGGGGGGTTAATGAATGGATGGGGGTTAAAGTGAGGGGGTTAATGTGTGGAGATGGGGGTTAATGTGGGGATGGGGGTTAAAGTGAGGGGGTTAATGAGTGGGGGGGGTTAATGAGTGAAGATGGGGGTTAAATGAGTGGAGATGGGGTTTAATGTGGGGATGGGGGTTAATGAGTGGGGGGTTATTGAGTGGAGATGGGGTTTAATGTGGGGATGGGGGTTAAAGTGAGGGGGTTAATGTGGGGATGGGGGTTAAAGTGAGGGGGGTTAATGAGTGAAGATGGGGGTTAATGAGTGGGGGGTTAATGAGTGGAGATGGGGGTTAATGTAGAGATGGGGGTTAAAGTGGGGATGGGGTTAATGAGTGGGGGGGTTAATGTGTGGGGGTTAATGAGTGGAGATGGGGTTAATTAGTGGGGGGGGGATTTGGGAGTGGGGATGGGGGGATACTTAATGTGTGGGGGGATTTGGGAGTAGGGACAAGGGATTATTGAGTAGGGATGGGGGATACTTAATGTGTGGGGGGATTTGGAGTGGGGATGGGGGGTAAGTGGGGATGGTATTTAACGTGTGTGGGGAGAGTTGAGTACACAAAATGAAGAGTATGTATGAGGGCATATATGAGGAAGCAGTATGGGGGATGGGTGCAGACAGTAAGGGGTGCGAACGGATGAATTTATGTGGGCACAGTATGGGGAGTGAGGGTGATGGGATGTGTGCAGACACAGTATGAGGAGTCGGGGGTATGTGTGAGCAGACAGTATAGAGAGTGAGGGGGTATGTGAGGAGACAGTATGGTGAACAGGAGGATGATAGAGGAGACAGTATGAGGAGGGAGGGGAATAGTGTGAGGAGACAGTATATTGCAGACATTTTTATTTAGGAGCATTATAATGACACTTCTATCTTTAAGGGCATCGTGTGAAGATTTGCTGCAGAAGACCGGAGAAGATGGAAGTCTGCTGAGACGAGATGTGGATGAGAAAACTCATCACGGGGTCTGGACAAGAAGAAGAAAAGGAGAACGACTGCAGAGATGACGTCATCTATAAGGTACCTGGATGTAAATGTTATTTGTGATACTGACTAATTCTCATGTTTTTATTTGTAAGGCCGGAGTCACACTGGCGAGGAATACGGGTGCGTGAGAGACGCAAAAAGCACGCATTAGACACGGACCAATGATTCTCTATGGGGTCACTCGCACCAGGCGTATATTTCTCCTCCGTATCCTCCGCTCCGTGCCACTCGCAGCATGCTGCGATTGTCAGCGTACTACGCCCGTAGTACGCCAATGCAAGTCTATGGGTGCGCAAAAAATACGATTACACACTGAACACACGTGTGACCTGCGAGCAATACACAGGTCTTTTGGCTGGTGAACAGGAAATGGGCCAATCCATCATCAGGAAGCCTAGACATGCAAATGAGCTCAAAAAGCGCTCCAGACATCCACGGAGTACAGCAGCAGCATGGCGTCCACATATATTAATGTAGAGATGCTAATTGTGCTGGTGCAGGAGCGTCCAGAAATATGGGACCCACGCGACGCAAACTATGCGAACCGCACACGAAAGGCGGCGTCATGGAGGCGCATCTGTCGCCAGATGTACCATGACTTCGGTGACAGACCACGTGATGAGCAGCAGAAAATTCGTAAGTGCAACCATAAAAATATAATTAACGTTAGCGCGCGCTATAAAATGACTCTACAATCAGCCCCCCCCCCCCCCCTTCCTGGGCATGTAATTTTAGCCTCATGAGGCCGTTACATTAGGATGTGACACGTGGCTTACCACAGCCATAATTAGGGGTTAGGCCACAAGCTCCTCATCCTCCTAGCCACTAAAATTAGTTTCAGTGGAGCTAATGAGACCCTGTGTATCAGCCCAATTACATATGCCACCATGGGTAGAACGCACACCCCAGAAGGCCCCATGCCTAGACTACTGTTTGAAAATGTGACCTCTCAAATATGTGATTTTGACAATCTTTCCTGCCACATTGCAGTGGAAGATGTGATGAAACGGTGGAGAAGCATCCGGGACCAGTACCGCCGGGAACGCCAGCAGCGGTCCAGGAGTGGGGATGCTGGCCATGTAAAGCGGAAATATATATATTATGACCGGCTGAACTTCCTCGCCCCAATTCTGGCTCTGAGACCGTAAGTACATACCTCACACCACATGACACAAAAACATTACACAAATACTTTACAGGGACAAAAATATTAATGTATTTTTGCCTCTGTTCTATTTCATAACAGAACTCAATCCAACCTTACGGATCGAGGAACGGCCTCAGAGGCAGAGCCCATTATTGATCCTGTAGGGGATGAGGTGGCAGGCCCATCTTCTCCCCCTACAAGAAGGATGTCTGAAGAGGAGGCATTACAAGACCACACAATGGCTGCCCGACACAACACACCACCAGGACGGTCTGCAGCTGCAACCTCACCCATCCTGGAAGAGATGGGCAACTTGAGCAGCAGCCCAACTGCCCAGATCAGGCCCTCCCCACAGGCTGCTCTTGCATCACGGCGAATAAGAAGGCGGCGCCAGGTCGCCATTCAAGAGAGCCGGACCCATGTGGACACTGGGGTGCTGAATTACTTGTCCAGAGTCACTACAGATGATGGTGAGGAGGCCTATGCACGTAGCCTCACCCTTTATCTCCGTGCCCTTACCCATGAGGTCAGGCTCCGTATTAGGGGGGTGTATTCAGATCCTGCTTGATGCAAGCACCCCCCCCAATACCCCATATGAGGTGTTTGAATTTCTGGAGAGGTGGCAGCTCTCACCAAGAAATTTAATGCGCATGAGACCATCCACACAGATGCTTGCTCAAGCAGGGTCTGAACAGCCCCTAATACGTGGGCCAACACCTCAACCCCTTCCTCCCCCTACCCATCCTTCTATTCCGCAGCCCCAAATGTCTTCATCAAGCCAACCCCACCAATATGGCCACTTGTACCCACCCAGTGTTGGAGGCTGGTCCCAACCTGGTTGGGGACGATCTGGCTATCTTGGTGGGTATGAGCCATGGGCCTACCAGAGCCAACAAGAAGCCCCTCACCATCATCATTATTACTCTGGGCAGTATCACCAACAGGCCCAGGAGGCTGGACAACAACAGCATCATGGGCAACAGTATGGCCCCACACAGGGCGATGTTGGCCACAATGTCCAGCAGCACCCACAGGCTGTTCCTCCCCGTTCCCCTTCCCCTACATATGAGGATTTATGACTCAAAAATTTGGAGATGTCCAGTGACAGGTAACTGGTGCTTCTAATCTAGACAAAAAAAAACAGGTGTTCTCCTTCACCAACATTTAGAACATAATTTAACACTCACATTTTTAAACAATGTTTTCCAAACATATGAAACAATCCATCATAACAGGCAACGCTACCTCACGCCTTTCACACAGATATTACATGTGTGTATAAAAGAGAATATTTAAATGCGCTATACTGTTTTACCTGAAAGGATGAAAATACACTAATCACTTGCTAATGCATAGGAAAGGCGTGCTTGCCTTTAGTTAAGTAGTCAACTTTGTTATTAGCATTCTCTAGTAAAACAATTTGAGGCGACCAGCATTCACAATATCACGCTCTCTCAATGTCTTAACAAGTGATTTTTGTATTTTCATCCTTTCCAGTATATCATGCTTAAATATTGTCTGTTCTACAGACAGGTAATATCTGTGTGAAAGATGTGAGGTAGCCTTGCCTGTCATGGTGGAATCTTTCTATGATTGGAAAACATTATGAGGAAATGTGAGTGTTATCTTATTGACTTTATTTAGGTGATGGAGCTCACCCTTTGTTGCCTAATCAAGGTTATTCTAGGCATGCAGCAATGTTGTTATTGCCTAATGTTTGGTGCATTTTTTTTCGTAATGTTAATGTTACACCAAGTTAAAGAAGGCCCAAAAGGTCATTTTGGCCATTGCCAAATTTGTGTTCTGGCAAAATTATGTTTGCCTTTAAGCAAAACAAACAAAAAAAAGGCAAAACTAAAAATTTGTCTACTCTAGTTAACGTCTCTGTGTGATTTCTCACTATCCATCACAACATACTTACAGACACCAACCAATGCAAAGAAACACTCATAGAATCATAAAAAGGCTTGAGTAATATAAATTTAGACACACTTTGAAAAAAAGAAATTATAACAGACACAGCATTCTCTTGCCAAGACGTTGCCCCCTCAGGTGAGATAAAGTAATTTGTGAATATATCACGCACTTTGAGGCCAGAGAGCGGTCTACGTTGAGGGATGATAGGTGGTCTCACCCTGCGCACATTGTCCGGCCTACGCACAACACCATCAGAGGAGGAGCAATCATGTATCCTGTTGAAGTTATGCAGAACAACACAGGCTTTCACAACTTCATTCACATTTTGCTCACTCAACTGAATGGCAGACTGGAGTACCCGCCATTTGGCACAAAGAATCCCAAAGGAACACTCCACCAGTCGCCTAGCACGTGATAGGCGCAAGTTAAAAATTCTGCGCCTGTGGTCAAGGTTGCGCCGGGGATATGGCCTCATGACATTACGTGATAACTGAAAGGCCTCATCTGCCACAAGGACATAAGGGACTGATTGTTCGGGGGAGCCTGGTAGCTGGCGTGGTGGTGGGAGATCCAACTGGTTGGTGCGTAGCCGCCGACCCATTATGGAAGTATTGAAGACTCTAGAGTCTCCCGTCCTTCCATAGGCCCCAATGTCAACAATTATAAACTTGTATTGAGGGTCTACCAGAGCCAACAATACAACAGAAAAGTATTGCTTATAATTGAAGAATTGGGAGCCAGAGTTCGGCGGCTTACGCACCCTGATATGTTTGCCATCCAGGGCCCCAATACAATTTGGAAACTGGCAGTCCTCCTCAAAGTCCCTTGAAATCCTTAACCAGTCTTCCATCCTGGGCTCGGGTAGGACCACCTGATGGAGTCTTGTCCAGATTTCTGCACATGTAGACCTCACTATGCCTGAAATGGTGGACTTTCCAATGAGAAACTCATGGTGGAGGGCGGCATAAGACAGGCCAGTGGACAGGAAGCTGTAGAACAACAGAAATAGTACAGGTTAGAATGGCTAAAGTAAAAAAAAATCAGTTACATGCCGACCAAACTTGGTAGGAAATGAGATAGAATAACACACACATATGTGGTGGCACAATGACTAAGTGATATGCAGTACATATTACATCTAACATTCTGCTGTGTCAGGTGAAACATATTTTGAGTAAGATGAGGGCATTAAACATTGTCCAAGAAGGCCAAAAAACATAAATTAACACACACATTATGAACATAGAGAATGTGGTTGTGGAGTACATACCGTATTGTGAGTAGAAGTCGCTCCTCTGCAGATATAGCTTTGCGCATCCTAGTGTCCTGAAAGGTGATCCCAGGGCGCACTGTCTCCAAGAGGCGATCAAATGTGGAAATGCTCATTCGACAGTACTGGTAAAATTTGTCCGGATGCTCCCGCAGAGACGAATAGAGGCGGTGAAAATGCCCTCTTGTGAGTCGTTGCCTCAAAAGTGGATGGACCCACATGCGTCTCCTCCTCCGCGGATCCACTATCACTGGGTATGGTTGCCCAAAGCGCCGTGACAAAAGCCAGGTAAAGAGAACCTGCTCAGTTGTATTGAATCTCAGACCCTCTGCCATGCTGCACAAAGAACACCAACACACCTCGTGAAAGCAAGGTGACAAATGGACAGAATGGAGGCAGCCACCTGTTTCTGAGTGTCTAAATAGGGTGCAGGCTAATGATTTAAATTGTTAGCAGGCCTCAAAACCGTTAAATGTCCATTTTGCAAGGCTGCGAGAAAATCTCGCCATACGGATTGCATACGGATTACATACGGAGACACACATGCGCAAAATACGCGACCTCACCTTGCTTACGGATGACCTACGGACCACTATTTAGTGGTCATTGATCCGTATTACGCATGTAAAATACTGACCGTACTTTGCGCAGGTTAGTGTGACTCCAGCCTTAGGAACATTAAAGGGGTTGTCCAGGCTTGTGCTGAGTCTACAGTCATTCTATGTGACTGCAGACATCTGAATTCTCACAGTGCTCACTGAACGCTGTTAGGATTCTCTCGTGCCGGTAATTTACATACATGCGGTCACATGCTGACTAGACATGTGTGGCCTCACTCAATGAAAATGAACAGAGCGAGGCCGGGCACGTCTAGTCGGAATGTGGCCAGAAGTATATAAATCACATACTTGTGCTGACATGACTGTACATCGGCCAGGGAGAATCCTAAAAGTGTGCAGTGCATTCGTTGTGAGAATTCAGAAACTGCAATGTCAGAATTCAGCTCTGCAGGTTCCAGTGTCATCACATGGACACTTCACTCATATGCGATTTTCATAGATGTGGTCCTGTGACAACGAGCTTCTCTTCCTGCTTTCAGTTTTTTACTGAACATTGAGAGCATTAGGGAGAGCAGCTCGTGTGTACATGGCTAAGTGTGTAAGTCACATATGTACTTTTTTTTTTGGGGGGGGGAGGGGGGGGGGGCGCCGAACCAAATTCTTGCCCCAGGTGCCACAAAGCCTAGATACGCCTCTGTCATCGGCCCTGTTGAGAGCAGAGTAAAGGACTGCAGTACGCAGGCACTGGGCGTCTCTGACCTTTCCCGGCGCCTTCGCACTGCAGTACTTTGCTCTGCCCTCAACAGGGCAGATGAATACGGCTGCGCAGGAGTGCGATGCCAGGGAGCCATGAAAAAAGCAGGAGGGCGGCAATAAGATGGGAGGCACCGGACCTGCGACACCCATCAGACCAGACAGCCCGCCCGGGTGAGTATAATAAAACTTATTTTTCTTATCTTTCAGGTTGGACCGGGGACTTATCTACAGCATTATACAATGCTGTAGATATGCCCAGAAAGGGGGTGGCCGCATCTTATATTGGCCAAAACAGGTGACAGGTTCGCTTTATATGAGCAGGTTAACCTCTTCACTGCTAAAAGAAACTTAAACCATTTTATATGAAGTGCTTCTAATCAGTGCAGGAATAGGAGAAATAAGACGCGGCGGTCTACTGGCTCCTCTCTGTTGCGTAAACCTGTGACAACTCCCTTATTCTCACCACACACACTCAGTAGGGCGCCCTTACTCTCACAAACACGGTATGGCGCTCTCATTCATCGTCTCTCACTCCCCTCCCCATACACAGCACAAAGCTCCCCTCCTATAAATGTCACTCACCCCTTCATTTCTCAGTTCTGTACGTCATCAGAGGTCTGTATCCTACAGCGGAGAAACGAAAAACCAAGAACTGCTGTGATATGCAGGAGAGGGAGGCGGGGAAAGTATTCTATTCAGGGGGAGAGGTGGGGAAGGTACCCTATTCTTTACAGGTGGGGTGAAGTATTCTATTCTATATGGGGGGGGGGGGGGGGGAGTATTCTAAACAGGGAGGGGGTAACGACAGTCTTTGGGGGCTAATTAATAAGGGGGTGGAATGTGACGACACAGCATTTCTTTTTAATTATGCCAGATGTAAATTCAGTAGGCCCAGAATCATAGACTGTTGTCTGAAGTATTGATTCTTCTTGTAGGTTGAATTGATATTTCTAAATGGCTGAATGGCTAATGCTTTGCATCTTTTATCAGCTCCTACAACTTACTGTCTGCTATCTTTGCAAGACAGTGATGCAGGGTCATTGAACAATGTTTGCTGATATGCTGATTACACATTGTCAAGGCCAGATAAATTGTTGACTTGCAACACAGAGGAGGAGAAACTATGCAAATAGATTACATAATCAAAACAGTGTGAGTTAACCTCATTCACATCTTTCTCTGACCTCTGGATGCTGGTTGAAGGACAGTTGTGAACGACATAAGGAGACGGTTTCCTCTTTCCAAGAGACTCTACAGGATGTCAGCTTAGGGGGAAATGGCCCCAGCAGGAAGAACACCGGACTGCTTCATTGAGCAGCACTGAAACCTCAGAGACCTCTTGAAGAATGCAGGTTCGGACAATCAAGCTACCTGGCCATATACCTCACTGCTCTCAGCTTCCTAAGATCGTACTTTATTCTATACAGGGGGAGGTGAAAGGATATTAGATTCTGTACAAGGGAGTGAGGATATCACACTACATAGCAGGGGGGCATTACACTATTTATGGGAGGGAATATTACACAATATAACAGGGGGGTATTACACTATATTCCAGGGGGGCATTACACTACATACAGGGGCGGGGGGTGGATATTACACTATTTATGGGAGGGCGTATTACACAATATAACAGGGGGGGTTACACTATATACCAGGGGGGGCATTACACTACATACAGGGGCGGGGGGTGGATATTACACTATTTATGGGAGGGAGTATTACACAATATAACAGGGGGGGTTACACTATATACCAGGGGGGGCATTACACTACATACAGGGGCGGGGGGTGGATATTACATTATTTATGGGAGGGAGTATTACACAATATAAAGGAGGGGGATTACACAATATACCAGGGGCCATTCCACTACATAAAGGGGCGGGGGGTGGATATTACACTATTTATGGGAGGAAGTATTACACAATATAACCGGGGGGGTTACACTATATGCTGGGGGGGTATTACACTATATACAAGGGGGGCATTACACTACATACAGGGGCGGGGGGTGGATATTACACTATTTATGGGAGGGAGTATTACACAATATAACGGGGGGGGTTACACTATATACCAGGGGGGCATTACACTACATACAGGGGCGGGGGGTGGATATTACACTATTTATGGGAGGGAGTATTACACAATATAACGTGGGGGTTACACTATATACCAGGGGGGCATTACACTACAAACAGGGGCGGGGGGGTGGATATTACACTATTTATGGGAGGGAGTATTACACAATATAACGGGGGGGGTTACACTATATACCAGGGGGGCATTACACTACATACAGGGGCGGGGGGTGGATATTACACTATTTATGGGAGGGAGTATTACACAATATAACGGGGGGGGTTACACTATATACCAGGGGGCATTACACTACATACAGGGGCGGGGGGTGGATATTACACTATTTATGGGAGGGAGTATTACACAATATAACAGGGGGGGTTACACTATATACCAGGGGGGGCATTACACTACATACAGGGGCGGGGGGTGGATATTACATTATTTATGGGAGGGAGTATTACACAATATAAAGGAGGGGGATTACACAATATACCAGGGGCCATTCCACTACATAAAGGGGCGGGGGGTGGATATTACACTATTTATGGGAGGAAGTATTACACAATATAACCGGGGGGGTTACACTATATGCTGGGGGGGTATTACACTATATACAAGGGGGGCATTACACTACATACAGGGGCGGGGGGTGGATATTACACTATTTATGGGAGGGAGTATTACACAATATAACGGGGGGGGTTACACTATATACCAGGGGGGCATTACACTACATACAGGGGCGGGGGGTGGATATTACACTATTTATGGGAGGGAGTATTACACAATATAACGTGGGGGTTACACTATATACCAGGGGGGCATTACACTACAAACAGGGGCGGGGGGTGGATATTACACTATTTATGGGAGGGAGTATTACACAATATAACGGGGGGGTTACACTATATACCAGGGGGGCATTACACTACATACAGGGGCGGGGGGTGGATATTACACTATTTATGGGAGGGAGTATTACACAATATAACAGGGGGGTTACACTATATACCAGGGGGGCATTACACTACATACGGGGGCTGGATATTACACTACTTATGGGAGGGAGTATTACACAATATAACGGGGGGGTTACACTATATGCTTGGGGGGTTACACTATATACCAGGGGGGCATTACACTACATACAGGGGCTGGGGGTGGATATTACACTATTTATGGGAGGGAGTATTACACAATATAACAGGGGGGTTACACTATATACCAGGGGGGCATTACACTACATACAGGGGCGGGGGCTGGATATTACACTACTTATGGGAGGGAGTATTACACAATATAACGGGGGGGTTACACTATATGCTGGGGGGGTTACACTATATACCAGGGGGGTGGATATTACACTATTTATGGGAGGGAGTATTACACAATATAACAGGGGAGGTATTACACTATATACCAGGGGGGCATTACACTACATACAGGGGCGGGGGCTGGATATTACACTATTTATGGGAAGGAGTATTACACAATATAACGGGGGGGTTACACTATATGCTGGGGGGGTTACACTATATACCAGGGGGGCATTACACTATATACAGGGGCGGGGGGTGGATATTACACTATTTATGGGAGGGAGTATTACACAATATAACGGGGGGGTTACACTATATAACAGGGGGGGGAATTACACTACATACAGGGGCGGGGGGTGGATATTACACTATTTATGGGAGGGAGTATTACACAATATAACAGGGGGGGGAATTACACTACATACAGGGGCGGGGGGTGGATATTACACTATTTATGGGAGGGAGTATTACACAATATAACAGGGGGGGAATTACACTACATAAAGGGGCGGGGGGTGGATATTACACTATTTATGGGAGGGAGTATTACACAATATAACGGGGGGGGTTACACTATATACCAGGGGGCATTACACTATATACAGGGGCGGGGGGTGGATATTACACAATTTATGGGAGGGAGTATTACACAATATAACGGGGGGGGGGGTTACACTATATACCAGGGGGGCATTACACTACATACAGGGGCGGGGGGTGGATATTACACTATTTATGGGAGGGAGTATTACACAATATAACGGGGGGGGGGGTTACACTATATACCAGGGGGGCATTACACTATATACAGGGGCGGGGGGTGGATATTACACTATTTATGGGAGGGAGTATTACACAATATAACGGGGGGGGGGTTACACTATATACCAGGGGGGCATTACACTACATACAGGGGCGGGGGGTGGATATTACACTATTTATGGGAGGGAGTATTACACAATATAACAGGGGGGTGAATTACACTACATACAGGGGCGGGGGGTGGATATTACACTATTTATGGGAGGGAGTATTATACAATATAACAGGGGGGGGATTACACAACATACCAGGGGCCATTCCACTACATAAAGGGGCGGGGGGTGGATATTACACTATTTATGGGAGGGAGTATTACACAATAACAGGGGGGCATTACACTACATACAGGGGCGGGGGGTGGATATTACACTATTTATGGGAGGGAGTATTACACAATATAACAGGGGGGGAATTACACTACATAAAGGGGCGGGGGGTGGATATTACACTATTTATGGGAGGGAGTATTACACAATATAAGGGGGGGGGGTTACACTATATGCTGGGGGGGTTACACTATATACCAGGGGGGCATTACACTATATACAGGGGCGGGGGGTGGATATTACACTATTTATGGGAGGGAGTATTACACAATATAACGGGGGGGGTTACACTATATAACAGGGGGGGAATTACACTACATACAGGGGCGGGGGGTGGATATTACACTATTTGTGGGAGGGAGTATTACACAATATAACAGGGGGGGGAATTACACTACATACAGGGGCGGGGGGTGGATATTACACTATTTGTGGGAGGGAGTATTACACAATATAACAGGGGGGGGAATTACACTACATACAGGGGCGGGGGGTGGATATTACACTATTTATGAGAGGGAGTATTACACAATATAACAGGGGGGGAATTACACTACATAAAGGGGCGGGGGGTGGATATTACACTATTTATGGGAGGGAGTATTACACAATATAACGGGGGGGGTTACACTATATACCAGGGGGGCATTACACTATATACAGGGGCGGGGGGTGGATATTACACTATTTATGGGAGGGAGTATTACACAATATAACGGGGGGGGGGTTACACTATATACCAGGGGGGCATTACACTACATACAGGGGCGGGGGGTGGATATTACACTATTTATGGGAGGGAGTATTACACAATATAACAGGGGGGTGAATTACACTACATACAGGGGCGGGGGGTGGATATTACACTATTTATGGGAGGGAGTATTATACAATATAACAGGGGGGGGGGAATTACACAATATACCAGGGGCCATTCCACTACATAAAGGGGCGGGGGGTGGATATTACACTATTTATGGGAGGGAGTATTACACAATAACAGGGGGGGTTACACTATATACAGGGGCGGGGGGTGTATATTACACTATTTATGGGAGGGCGTATTACACAATATAACAGGGGGGTATTACACTATACACCAGGGGGGCATTACACTACATACAGGGGCGGGGGGTGTATATTACACTATTTATGGGAGGGCGTATTACACAATATAACGGGGGGGGTATCACACTATATGCTGGGGGGGTTACACTATATACCAGGGGGGCATTACACTATATACAGGGGCGGGGGGTGGATATTACACTATTTATGGGAGGGAGTATTACACAATATAACGGGGGGGTTACACTATATGCTGGGGGGGGGTTACACTATATACCAGGGGGGTGGATATTACACTATTTATGGGAGGGAGTATTACACAATATAACGGGGGGTTACACTATATGCTGGGGGGGGGGGGGATTACACTATACACCAGGGGGGCATTACACTACATATAGGGGCGGGTTGGAGGTATTACACTACTTACGGGAGGGGTTGTTACACAATACAACGGGGGGGACGAGGTATTATACTATATACCAGGGGTGCATTACACTATATACGGGGAGTGGGATATTACACAATATACCAGGGGGATATTACACTATAAAGCAAGGGGGGACATTACACTACACACCAGGGGGGTGAGGGCATTACATCATATACAGAGGTGGGGGTATTATATTATATACGGGGGTGGGAGTACTGCATTAAATACGGCAGGTATTACGCTCCATATTGGGTATTACATTATATACTGAGGAGTATTACACTGTAGGTGGGAGTATTGCATTATATACGGGGGACGGAGTACTACATTAAATACAGCTATTATTTCACCCATATTGGGGACTGGGGGTATTATGTAGTGGAGTGGAGGTATTACATCATATACAGAGGAATTACGTTATATACAGGGGAGGGAGTATTACACCATACACAGAAAGTATTACACTTCATACTGGGGAGTGGGAGTATTACATTATATACGGGGGGTGGGAGTATTGCATTATATACGGTAGGTATTACACTACACACTTGGGGGCAGTAATTTCTCGCACTCTCTCCCGCCCCCCAGCACATAAGATTACTGCTCCGTGATTGGCTCCTCCCTCCTGGTACAGCCGAAGCTACCTGGTAATTGCTCCAAGAATTCGGGGCCTCCGGTTCCCGGCCATGAAGTTGACGCATGCGCAATTGCCCGGCAGAGGACATCTTTATTCAGGGCGGATGTTGCGTCATTTCCACCATCATCGGGAACTTTTTCTTTGTCCAGAGATTTCTTCACAAAACGCCATTATTAATGCTGGCAGCGACTAACTGCGAGAAGCGAGAACTGAGCGAGTGACGTCACTTCCTCAACGTAAAGTAGGAAATCATATCCCACGCTTTGGTACAGTGTATCCTATCCTGAGTTCAGGGTATGACGTCACCTCCCTCCAGTACAGGGTATGGCGTTACCTCTCTCCAGTACAGGGTATGGCGTTACCTCTCTCCAGTACAAGGTATGACGTCATCTCCCTCCAGTACAGGGTATGGCGTCACCTCCCTCCACTGCAGGGTATGGCGCCATCTTTCTCCAGTACAGGGTATGACGTCACCTCCCTCCAGTGCAGTTTATGACGTCACCTCCCTCCAGTACAGGGTATGACTCACCTCCGTCCAGTATGGGGTATTGGGTCACCTCCCTCCAGTACAGGGTAAGACTCACCTCTCTCCAGTACAGGGTATGACGTCACCTCCCTCCAGTGCAGGGTATGGCGTTACCTCTCTCCAGTACAAGGTATGACGTCACCTCCCTCCAGTACAGGGTATGATGTCACCTCCCTCCAGCACAGGGTATGATGTCACCTCCCTCCAGTACAGGGTATGATGTCACCTCCCTCCAGTACAGGGTATGATGTCACCTCCCTCCAGTACAGGGTATGGCGTCCCCTCCGTCCAGTACAGGGTATGATGTCACCTCCCTCCAGTACAGGGTATGACGTCACCTCCCTCCAGTACAGGGTATGACGTCACCTCCCTCCAGTACAGGGTATGATGTCACCTCCCTCCAGTACAGGGTATGGCGTCCCCTCCGTCCAGTACAGGGTATGACGTCACCTCAATCTAGTACCAGGTATTACATCACCTCCCTCCAGTACAGGGTATGACGTCACCTCCCTCCAGTACAGGGTATGATGTCACCTCCCTCCAGTACAGGATATGGCGTCCCCTCCGTCCAGTACAGGGTATGACGTCACCTCAATCTAGTACCAGGTATTACGTCACCTCCCTCCAGTACAGGGTATGACGTCACCTCCCTCCAGTAAAGGGTATGACGTCCCCTCTGTCCAGTAAAGGGTATGATGTCACCTCCCTCCAGTACAGGGTAAGACTCACCTCCCTCCAGTATGGGGTATTGGGTCACCTCCCTCCAGTGCAGGTATGACGTCACCTCCCTCCAGTACAGGGTATGGCGTCACCTCCCTCCAGTACAGGGTATGGCGTCCCCTCCGTCCAGTACAGGGTATGACGTCACCTCCTTCTAGTTCCAGGTATTAAGTCACCTCCCTCCAGTACAGGGTATGATGTCACCTCCCTCCAGTACAGGGTATGACGTCCCCTCCGTCCAGTACAGGGTATGACGTCACCTTCCAGTACCAGGTATGACGTCACCTATCTCCAATACAGGGTATGATGTCACCTCCCTCCAATACAGTGTATGACATGCCTTCCATCCAGTACAGGGTATGACGTCACCACCTTCCAGTACCGGGTATGGCGTCACCTCCCTTCAGTACAGGGTATGACGTCACCTCCTTCCAGTGTAGGGTGTGACATCACCTCTCTCCAGTACAGTGTATGATGTCACCTCCTACCAGTACCAGGTATGACGTCCCCTTCCAGTACAATGTATAACATCATCTCTCTCCAGTACAGGGTATGACGTCCCCTCTGTCCAGTACATGGTATGGCGTCCCCTCCGTCCAGTACAGGGTATGACATCACCTACCTCCAGTACAATGCATGATGTCACCTCCCGCCAGTACAGTGTATGACGTCACCTATCTCCAGTACAGGGTATGACATCCCCTCCGTCCAGTACATGGTATGGCGTCCCCTCCGTCCAGTACAGGGTATGACATCACCTCCCTCCAGTACAATGCATGATGTCACCTCCCGCCAGTACAGTGTATGACGTCACCTCACTCCAGTACAGGGTATGACATCCCCTCCGTCCAGTACAGGGTATGACGTCACCTCCTTCCAGTACCAGTTATGACGTCACCTATCTCTAGTACAGTGTATGACGTCACCTCCCTCCAATACAGTGTATGACATGCCCTCCATCCAGTACAGGGTATGATGTCTCCTTCCAGTACCGGGTATGACGTCACCTCCCTTCAGTACAGGGTATGACGTCACCTCCTTCCACTGCAACGTATGGCGTCACCTCCCTCCAGGACAGGGTATGGCGTCACCTCCCTCCACTGCAGGGTATGGCGCCACCTCTCTCCAGTACAGGGTATGACGTCCCCTCTGTCCAGCACATGGTATGACGTCACCTCCGTCCAGTACAGGGTATGATGTCACCTCTCTCCAGTACAGATTAAGACTCACCTCCCTCCAGTATGGGGTATTGGGTCACCTCACTCCAGTGCAGGTATGACATCACCTCCCTCCAGTACAGGGTATGACGTCACCTCCTTCCAGTACCGGGTATGACGTCACCTCCCTCCAGTACAGGGTATGACGTCACCTCCTTCCAGTACCGGGTATGACGTCACCTCCCTTCAGTACAGGGTATGACGTCACCTCTGTCCAGTACATGGTATGACGTCACCTCCCTCCAGTACAGGGTAAGACTCACCTCCCTCCAGTATGGGTTATTGGGTCACCTCCCTCCAGTGCAGGTATGACGTCACCTCCCTCCAGTACAGGGTATGGCGTCACCTCCCTCCAGTACAGGGTATGGCGTCCCCTCCGTGCAGTACAGGGTATGACGTCACCTCCTTCTAGTACCAGGTATTAAGTCACCTCTCTCCAGTGCAGGGTATGACGTCACCTCCCTCCAGTACTGGGTATGACGTCCCCTCCGTCCAGTACAGGGTATGACGTCACCTCCTTCGAGTACCGGGTATGACGTCACCTCCCTTCAGTACAGGGTATGACGTCACCTCCTTCCAGTGTAGGGTGTGACATCACCTCCCTCCAGTACAGGGTATGGCGTCACCTCCCTCCAGTACAGGGTATGGCGTCCCCTCCGTCCAGTACAGGGTATGACGTCACCTCCTTCTAGTACCAGGTATTAAGTCACCTCTCTCCAGTACAGGGTATGACGTCACCTCCCTCCAGTACAGGGTATGACGTCACCTCCTTCCAGTACTAGGTATGACGTCACCTATCTCCAGTACAGGGTATGACGTCACCGCCCTCAAATACAGTGTATGACATCACCTCCCTCCAGTACAGGGTATGACGTCACCTCCTTCCAGTACCGGGTATGACGTCACCTCCTTCGAGTACCGGGTATGACGTCACCTCCCTTCAGTACAGGGTATGACGTCACCTCCTTCCAGTGTAGGGTGTGACATCACCTCCCTCCAGTACACAGTATGATGTCACCTCCTTCCAGTACCAGGTTTGACGTCCCCTTCCTCCAGTACAATGTATAACATCCTCTCTCTCCAGTACAGGGTATGACGTCCCCTCTGTCGAGTACATGGTATGACGCCACCTCCCTCCAGTACAGGGTATGATGTCACCTCTTGCCAGTAGAGGGTATGGCGTCCCCTCCGTCCAGTACAGGGTATGACATCACCTCCCTCCAGTGCAGTGCATGATGTCACCTCCCGCCAGTACAGTGTATGACGTCACCTCCCTCCAGTACAGGGTATGACGTCCCCTCCGTCCAGTACAGGGTATGACGTCACCTACCAGTGCCAGGGTATGACGTCACCTCCTTCCAGTGTAGGGTGTGACATCACCTCCCTCCAGTACAGAGTATGATGTCACCTCCTTCCAGTACCAGGTATGACGTCCCCTTCCTCCAGTACAATGTATAACATCCTCTCTCTCCAGTACAGGGTATGACGTCCCCTCTGTCGAGTACATGGTATGATGTCACCTCCCTCCAGTACAGGGTATGATGTCACCTCTCTCCAGTACAGGGTATGAGTCCCCTCCGTCCAGTACAGGGTATGACATCACCTCCCTCCAGTACAGTGCATGATGTCACCTCCCGCCAGTACAGTGTTATGAATGAGTCACCATAGGAGGCAAAAACAGAAATACTAGAGAAGTTGGCAGCTATCGGATTGCAGACCCCTGAACCTATCAACAACAACTAGCAGTAGCCGTGGGGGGTTCCTACGGTGCCCTAGACCCCTCGATCACAGCCGGAGAACTAAAAAGCCTAAAGACAGAAAGGGAAATCTAAACTGCCCCAGAGCAGACCCCAAAGCAATAGGCAGCCCCCAACATATAATGACGGTGAAGCATTATGAAAAAATACACAAATAGAAAGATAGGCTGAGCAAATGATGGGGCCCAAGCTAACTAAATAGGAAAGGATAGAAAAGCTGCTGTCTGCAATCCGCCAAAACCCTATCAAAACAAGAGCCAACAGACTGATAGGGAAAAAAGCCCTGAAGACGCTAGGCTTCAAAAAGACTATATCAGTACTCAGGTATTTTCTGAAGACAGAGCAAAAAGGAATTCAGCTCACCCCAGCAGGGAATGGCAGAAATCCAGAAAAACAAGGCAAAACAAAACCAAAACACAAATGCAAAAAGCAGAGCAGAAAACTTAGCTTTTGAGGAGCAGGAATCAGACTGGTCTCCTAGAATCCCTCAGAGAGATCACCAGAAAGGCAGAAGGGCGTCGGCTGCCTTATATCCAGTCAGCAATTTCAGTCACCCAGTTATCATCATCCTGCACAGGTGCTTGGTAATCAGCCTCACTACCTTCCTTCACCAGAAAAGGGAGTTCATCAGACCTCAATGGTGAAGGGGAAAATGAACTCACAACAGTACCTCCCCCTTGAGGAGGGGTCACCGAACCCTCATCCACGCCACCAGGGCGATCAGGGTGAGCCCGATGAAAGGCACGCACCAATCTTTTGGCATGAATATCAGAGGCAGAGACCCAGGAATTATCCTCCTGACCATAACCCTTCCACTTAACCAAATACTGGAGTCTCCGTCTAGCCAGACTAATCCAGTATCTTCTCTACCTCATATTCCATGTTACCTTCAACCAATACAGGGTCCGGAGGTGCCAGCCCAGGAACAACTGGTTCAACAAACCTCTTCAACAAGGACTTATGAAACACATTATGGATTTTAAATGTGACAGGAAGAGCCAAACGAAAAGAGACCACAAAATCAAAACGTGTAAAAAACAAGGCCCACCTAGCCTGTCTAGGGTTCAAGCGTTTGGCCGACTCCAGGTAAATCAAATTCTTGTAGTCAGTGAGGACCACGACTTGATGTTTAGCTCTCTCCAACCAATGTCTCCACTCCTCAAATGCCCATTTCATGGCTAACAGTTCCTGATTCCCCACATCATAGTTACGTTCAGATGGAGAGAACTTTCGGAAAAAGAAAGCACAGGGATTCATTTTAGATGTTACAGGATCCTTTTGGGACAAAACAGCTCCTGCACCAATCTCAGAAGCATCCACCTCTACCTGGAACGGGAGTGAGACATCAGGTTGCCGCAAAACCGGGGCAGAAGTGAATCTTCGCTTCAGCTCCTGAAAGGAAGAAACAGCCTCCGGAGACCAATTCAACACATCAGCACCCTTCTTAGTCAGATCAGTCAATGGCTTGGCAATACTAGAAAATTTTGCTATAAATTTTCGATAAAAATTAGCAAAACCCAAAAACTTCTGGAGGGCCTTCAAAGAAGTGGGCTGAACCCAATCATAAATGGCCTGTACCTTGGCCGGGTCCATTTCAATAGCTGACGGAGACAAAATAAATCCCAAAAATGAAATCCTCTGTACCCCAAAAAGGCATTTCGATCCTTTCACATACAGGGAATTCTCCCTCAAGATCCGGAACACAGTCCGAACATGTTCCACATGAGAATCCCAATCCTTGGAGAAGATCAAAATATCATCCAGATAGATAATCAAAAATGTATCCACAAAGTCTCGGAAAATGTCGTTCATGAAGCACTGGAAGACAGAAGGGGCATTAGTGAGCCCAAAAGGCATCACCAGGTACTCAAAATGTCCCTCCGGAGTATTAAACGCCGTCTTCCATTCATCCCCATGCTTAATGCGGATAAGATTATACGCCCCCTGAGGTCAAGCTTGGTAAACCAGCAAGCACCTTTAACTCTGGAGAATAGATCCGAAATCAGGGGTAATGGATACTGATATTTAATAGTAATTTTGTTGAGGGCACGATAATCAATACAAGGCCTTAATGAACCATCCTTTTTGGCCACGAAAAAAAAACCGGCACCTTAGGGTGAAGAGGATGGTCTAATATGACCCTTCTCCAACGCCTCCTTAATATAGGATCACATAGCCTCGTGCTCGGGTACAGATAAATTGAAGAGCCGACCCTTGGGAAATTTACACCCCGGGCTCAATTCAATTGCACAGTCATAAGTCCTATGAGGAGGCAAAGACGCAGACTCATTCTCACTAAATACATCATAAAAGTCCGCCAAATAGTCAGGAACATCATGCAACTGAGGAGAGGTGGAAATAACCGGAGCCTCACTAAACGCACACCGACAACCCCAACTCACCACAGACACAGATTTCCAATCCAAAACTGGATTATGAATTTGCAACCAGAGAAACCCCAGAACAATGGTATCATGCAAATTATGCAACACTAAAAATCTGCAATTTTCTTGATGGTCTGGGGAGACCCGCATTACCACCTGGGTCCAAACTGAGGTTTATTTTTTGCCAAAGGAGTAGCATCAATCCCCCTCAAAGGGATAGGCGTCCGCAGAGGTGTCATCGGAAATCCACAACGTTTAGCAAAATCTAAGACCATTAGGTTCAGGGCTGCTCCCAAATCCACAAAAGCCTTGGCGGAAAATGTGGACAGGGAGCAGATCAGAGTAATTGCCAGAAGAAACTTAGGTTGAACACCACCCACAGAAAACGTGTGTGCAAAACGTTTCTCTCATTTAGGACAGACAGAAATAATATGCGAGGCATCTCCACAAAAAAAACACAGCTTATTACGCCTTCTGAACTCCTGACGTTGCTCCCTGGACAAAACTCTGTCACATTGCATAGGTTCAGACACTTGTTCAACAGGTGGCAACACCTCTCGTGCAGTCCTGCGTTCACGTAAACGCCGATCAACCTGAATGGCTAATGACATAGAATCGTCAAGACCAGAGGGAACAGGAAATCCCACCATAGTATCTTTTACAGCTTCTGACAAACCCTTCCGAAAGAGAGCTGCCAAGGAATTATCATTCCAGGTAGTAAGGACCGCCCACTTTCGGAATTTTTGACAGTACAATTCTGCAGAATCTCGACCCTGGCTCAATGCCAACAGGGTCTTTTCAGCCTGATTAATAGCATTAGGTTCGTCATACAACAACCCCAAGGCTTGAAAAAATGCATTCACATTAGTCAGAATAGGATCATCTGGTTTCAAAGAAAACGCCCAATCCTGGGGATCGCCACGCAGCAAAGAGATGATAATTTTAACCTGCTGCGCGGAGCTCCCTGACGAGTTAGGCTTCAAGGCAAAAAATAATTTACAATTATTTTTGAAATTCAAAAATTTAGAACGATCCCCAAAAAACACATCAGGAGTAGGGATCTTTGGTTCAGCAGCATGTGAATGAGCAAGGTAGGTGGAAATTCCCCGCACTTCCGCAGCGAGCTGCTCCACATGATCAGACAATTGCTTTATCTCCATTGAGAGAAAAAAAAAAATTCCCCCTATGGCCTCAGAGATAAAGAGGAAAAAATATACACACTTTTTTTTTTTTTTTTTACAATTCTTTCCTGCTATTGAGTACCCTAGGATCTGCGGTATGGCGGGTGATTCTGTTATGAATGAGTCACCGTAGGAGGCAAAAAACAGAAATACTAGCTAAGTCCAGAAAACCAGAGAAGTTGGCAGCTATCGGATTGCAGACCCCTGAACCTAACTAGCAGTAGCCGTGGGGGGTTCCTACCGTGCCCTAGACCGCTCGATCACAGCCGGAGAACTACATAGCCTAAAGACAGAAAGGGAAATCTAAACTGCCCCAGAGCAGACCCCAAAGCAATAGGCAGCCCCCAACATATAATGACGGTGAAGCAAGATGATAAAACACTAACACAGATAGAAAGATAGGCAGAGGAAATGATGGGGCCCAAGCTAACTAAATAGGACAGGATAGGAAAGCTGCTGTCTGCAATCCGCAAAAACCCTATAGAAACAAGAGCCAACCGACTGATAGGGAAAAAAGCCCTGAAGACGCTAGGCTTCAAAAAGACTATATCAGTACCCAGGTATTTTCTGAAGACAGAGCAAAAAGGAATTCAGCTCACCCCAGCAGGGAATGGCAGAAATCCAGCAAAACAAGGCAAAACAAAACCAAAACAAAAATGCAAAAAGAAGAGCAGAAAACTTAGCTTTTGAGGAGCAGGAATCAGACTGGTCTCAAAGAATCCCTCAGAGAAATCACCCGCAAGGCAGAAGGGCGTCGGCTGCCTTATATCCAGTCAGCGATTCCAGTCACCCAGTCATCATCATTCTGCTCAGCTGTTTGGTAATCAGCCTCACTACCTTCCCTCACCAGAAGAGGGAGTTCATCAGACCTCAGTGGTGAAGGGAAAAATGAACTCACAACAGCAGGCGTTGAAACTGTTAAACTCAGAAAAATAGAACTTATCAGTCCGGGGAAAGCTTGATTGAAGGGGTCTCCTCCCACGTTGGCACTGACAACAGCGGCGCTTGTAGTCTCCTCTGAATGAAGTTGGAACCTCAGGGGTTACAGCAAGGAGCAGGGAAACGCTTCGGACCTGAGTCTCCCCTGCTCTGATGCTCTGAGTCTCTATATGATACCCCGGCTGTCTTTCCACAGGAACGATATTGCGCACACTGGAAGTCTCTCTGCCACACTCAGGGGCTCCAGCTTGTCACTGTGGTCACCGGGACTGCGCTCTCGGGTCACTGTGTCTGCACTGTCAGGGGGGAGTCTCCTCTAGTCACGAAGGCTACTGGGTCCACGTACTCACATACGGCACTCTCTATACCTCGTCCTTCGGTCTCTGGATGGAGGGTTCTCATTCTCTTGGAGTGCAGTGCTGCAGCCTGCCCTCTGTCCTGCGTTCTGCGCGCTCTGCGTACTGCGCGCTCTGCTTTCACACCCTTTCCCTGCACAGCTTCCTGTCCAGCACCTCTCCTCCCTTGTCACAACCCCCTACGGTCACATGGTTCAGTCTGTCCGGGCCCGAATGTCTTCCCCCCCGGCAACCCTGCTGTCTGGCTAGGTGGTTCCGGATACGGAGTAGGAAAGGTAACCCCTTTTAGGCTGTTCTTCCTCTTCACCCCATTACACTTCTGCCAGACATTACCTGTTCTTAAGGGAGCAACACCATTGGATGAGCTGAATGCCTGTCTAAAATCTTCTTATCTGTAAAAAAAATGTTCAGAAGCAAACTCTTGCTACTAATATGCGGATTCATTTGATGGGAAATTCAACTGCGGACAAATTTACACACCAGGTACTATGCCTTGGAAATGGCAGGTTCCCTACTGATTCCACTACTGACCTCATTTCCTTTCCGGAAGATTTTTGTAAATCTAATAATTCAGGGAAGGCTGCCTGGTCTAATGACCACATGTCCATTGATTCAGTCATGGAGAGTGAGCAAGCCATAATGTATCCATTGGAGTTCCTGAATTCTTTGGAGCCTCCTGGAATTCCACCGTATAAGCTCACTTTAAAAATAGGAGCCATAAAAATTTTGCTTCGGATCCTTGACCCACGAAAAATGTGCACAAGATTGTGCATTAAGAGTCTCATAGGAAAAATAGAAGTGGATCCAGCTCACGCACAGGGCTTATTTAAAAATTAGAATATTTTTATTGAATGATCCTTAAAAAATTCAAAATGACAAAACAGACATCTCAGATGGCACAGCAATGACAGGGGGTGGTGTGTAATGAGACCATACGCGTTTCAAGCAACACGGCTCTTGAACACTGGTAACCAATTCCTGAATTCTTTGGAGCTTCCTGGAATTCCACCGCATAAGCTCACTTTAAAAATAGGAGCCATAATAATTTTGCTTCGGATCCTTGACCTACGAAAAATGTGTAACGGCACAAGATTGTGCATTAAGAGTCTCATGCCCAATGTTCTTTAAGCTACTATTCTTATGGGAAATGCTATGGGAGCAAATGTTTTCATTCCGCATATTCATTTGCTACCAAGCAACATGCCCTTCAATTTTAAGCATCTGCAGTTCCCAATCCGACTTGCATTTGCTATGACTATAAACAAGGCACAAAGTCAATCACTTAAAGTAGCCGGCATTAATTTGGAGAGCCCATGTTTTTCTCATGGACAGTTGTACGTTGCTTGCTCTAGAGTGGGTAACCCCAAAAATCTTTTCATATATGCACCTGAAGGTAAAACCAGAAACATTGTTTACCAAAAAGCACTACAATAGTTGTTTAACTGTAAACCAATTTTAGGGCCCCGTCACACCTAGCGAGATCGCTGATTTCGTGATGCATCAGCGATCTCTCCAGCAATATCGCTGTGTGTGACGGGGATTAGCGACCGCCCCCCCCCCCCCCTCCGCTGGGTATCGCTGATTGTGCAGCATCGTCCTGGGCTATTTTTTGATCATTGGTCTCCCGCTGGCCAGCACACATCGCTGTGTGTGGCAGCGAGACACCAGCGTTCAGCGTCGCAGGATGCTGGTTTCCAATGTAAACATTGGGTAACTAAGAGCCGCGTGGCTCTTGGATACCCGCTGTTTACCCTAGATACCAGCGCGGCTCTTGGATACCCGCTGTTTACCCTGGACACCAGCGTGCACGCTGGTTTCCAATGTAAACAGCGGGTATCCAAGAGCCGCGCAGCTCTTAGATACCCGCTGTTTACATTGGAAACCAGCTTGCTCACTGGTCCTGATCTCTGGTGGGTCTGTCTATGTGACAGTTCACCAGCGATCAGTCTAACGATGTCCCAGCGATCCCATCCATGTCGGATCGTTGGTGAGATCGCTGGGACATCTTTATGTGTAACGGGGCCTTTACACTTTTGTCTGTGAACTACTTACAGATTACACTGGAGAGAGGGGGGAAGGGTTGCACTATGTTGTTAATTGGGTGTAAATGTTTTATATGTTTTTGTAATGTGCATACATTTTTTTTTTTTTCTTATAAAAAAATAGTTAAAAAAATAGTTGTAAGTTTATACTACATAATATGTATTGAATATGTAAAATCAATAAAAATGTTGAAATTAAAAAAAAAGTTGTTCACATCAATGTTACGACAAATTAGTAAAATGCCAAAATAATAAAAATTTAAAGTGGAAAAAAAATTACGTTAGCACTCTGAAAATGTCAATTTCAGGGTGACACTGAAAATTTGACTTTAGCTACCATAACCAACAATTTAACATATTTTCCGCAAGCAAAGCCGCGGGTATTCTACTAGTAAGTATATAAGGGGACAATACAAATATCACTCCAAGGATCTGTTTATACCAAGGAAGATGAAGGACACAAGAGGGCATTCTCTGCGTCTGGAGGAGAGAAGGTTTTCCACCATAATAGAAGAAGATTCATTACTGTTAGGGCAGTGAGAATCTGGAATTCCTTGCCTGAGAAGGTGGTGATGGCGAACTTAGTCGAGGGGTTCAAAAGAGGCCTGGATGTCTTCCTGGAGCGTAACAATATTGTATCTTACAGTGATTAGGTTCTTTAGAAGGATGTAGATCTGGGGATTTATTCTGACGGAATATAGGCTGAACTGGATGGAGCAATGTCTTTTTTCGGCCTTGCTAACTATGTTACTATGTTACTATATGTCTCTATCAGAAACAGGTGGTGTATATACATCACATCATATGCCGCAATATTCAACATAAATTAGAGCAACTGCGCTCATTGCCTTGTCCTCTGTCAATACCCTTATTGGTCAGCAGGGGTGCCAGAGAGCTGCAAGTTCCTGACTAAGTATTCTTGACAAATGGTGGCAGAACGGTGGATCATAGAGCATAGGTTGTCTGGTTTGAGGAATCATTCCTCTCACTAAAAGCTTGCACCATTCTTGCAAGGACCCCGCACAAAAAGTTTTGAAGATCGAACTCAGTGTTTATTAGATCTGAAACAATACTGTATGTGTAGCAGTTACATCCTACCCCTCTTCGTTTTTTATATTCTAGCTTTTATTTGGAGATCATGGCTGCAGTTGGAGAGTTCTGGAACACCCAGCAGAAAAAGGAATATGTATGACCAAAGGCATTGACCCCCTTGGCAAAACAAAGAACAAACGATTGCTGAACTAGTGCGACTTGAAGCTGAGCAAGCCCATCTCCAGAGCTCAGTGGAAGCAGGGGTCAGCCAAAGTATGGACGATACTGGTCCAGGGGTCCCACCTGTAGAGGCACGCCGCATCAGCGAGCGGGGCAGCGGGGACACCTATCCTCAGATGGCTCTACAACTATGCCCCGCAGAGGATTATCAAGGATGGCTGAGGCTAATTCAGAAACACCAGGAGAGAGCTGAATGGGAGGCTGCTGAGCAGAGGCTCAAGCTCAGAGAGACCATGAGCTGCAGATGGCCCAATTTGGGATATCACCATCTAGCCCACGGAACTGTGAGTCCAATAATTCTACAATCTTTAAACCTCAGCCAGAGCACTTTCCAGTGATGGAAGAGGACGGGGACATGGACACCTGTCTGATGGGATTTGAAAAGACTTGCAGACAGTACCAGCTGCTGCCCGACCAGTGGGCACGTTACTTAACCCCAGGATTGAGAGGCAAGGCCCTGGATGTGTTTGCTGCTCTTCCTTCAGAGCTAGATGGAAACTATGAGGCCATCAAGCAGGCCCTAATACAGAAGTACCAAATGACTCCCGAGGTGTACCGTAAAAAATTCCGGAACCTCCAATGTGAACCACACGACAACTACAATATGGTGCATGGGCTCAGAACCCACTTTGAGCAGTGGGTCCAAGGACTGTTAGTGACCACCTTTGAGCAGCTATAGGACCTGATGGTGAAAGACCAGTTCCTACATCTTTGTCCAGCTGAGGTGCGACAGTTCGTTATGGATTGGGAGCCAAGAGAGGTGGATAAAGCAGCGCAGATTGCCAACACCTACAAGGCCAATCGTAAACCAGAGGTGCGGAAGCCGGTCATCATCAGCTGGAAAGGGGGTAAGCCATCAACCAACATCTCTGCCCCTGGCAGCCGACCCTCCCAAGGCCTTGTCCCCTTTGCCAAGTGTCATTTCTGCAGCTGCAGCTGAACCAGACACCTCAGCGCCACTTGTCAGGAGAAGCAGAAGAAGAGCACCCCATCCAAGGCCCCAGGGCCTAATGCAGCCCGCAGGTGTTATTTCTGCAATCGGACTGGATATCTCAGCGCCACTTGTCCGGAGAAGCAGAAAAAGAGCCATCCAGCCAAGGCCTCAGGGCCTAATGCAATTTTTTTTTGTGGATGGGCTGATAGGGAGGGCCTGTGAAAATTTGCAGTCTGTCACCGTGGGGGACACTGTCACTGTAGGCCTGAAGGACACCGGGGCCAAGCTAACCTTCATCCGACCCGAACTGGTGACCCCTGAAGAGATTATCCCAGGGGAAACCCTGATTGTCACCAGGATTGGGGGCATCCGCTGTCCCTTGCCTATGGCCGGGGTTTTTATAGATTGGTGTGCCAGGAGTGGGGGTGTCCGAAAACCTACCCACAAACGTTTTTTTGGGAACTGATTTGGGGAGGATGTTTGCTTATTATGTCCCCGACACCCCTCCCCAATCTAAACCTGATGGTAATATTAATGCTAATGATGCGAATGTCAGTGCTTTACCTGATAATGATGTAAATGGAGGTACAAGAGAACTCAGCCATGTCATGCTGCAGGGTGATATTGCTGAGGATCCCCTAATCGCAGCAGACGTCAGTGCAAAGGGGGATGGGGAGAAGCACGGGGATCATGAAGCAGGTGATGCCATGCAGCTGACCAGTGTCACAAAGGAAGGTGACCTGGCTATTGGTAGCTGCCCCATAATAAGCACTGCTCCTAAGGTAATAGGGGAGGATGGGGAGGTAGTACCCATAGCCGGGTAGGCTGATGGGAGTACGTTATTCCCCGGGATATGGCCTATATAGCCGCTGTCACCTGCAGTCAGAGTGCCCAGAACACAAGTAATGCCCTGCCTTCTGGATTCTCCTCATCCAGAGGAATAACTGAACAGGACCCTAACATAAATTCTGGATGCCTCCAGCCAAGAGATCCTGGCAGCTCTGCACTCAGATGCTAGCCTGGAGACGTTGAGGAACCTCGCTAAGAAGCCCACCTCCGAGACTGATATGCAGAGGGTATTCTGGGAGCAAGGTAGGTTGTACCAGGAGACGGTTCCCTGTAAACCCCAGCAGGAGTGGTTTAGGGAGAGAGCTGGTTTTACCCTACCAATTTAGTGATGAGATGTTATGAATTGCCCATGAGAATCCACTCGCTGGACACTTGGGGGTCAGCAAAACTAAGGCCCATCTGGCTCACCACTTCTATTGGCCCAAGATGGGGACAGATGTGACAAACTACTGTCGCTCCTGTATCACGTGTCAAGGAGTGGGAAAATTAGGGCCTGATCCCAAAGCTCCCCTGATCTCTTTGCCAGTGATAGAGGAGCCTTTCTAGAGGATTGCTGTGGACATTTTGAGACCACTGGCCATACCCAGCAGCTCTGGAAAGCATTTCATCCTTACTATGGTAGACTATGCTACCCGGTATCTGGAGGCAGTGGCTCTGTCCTCAATTAGGATGGATAAGGTGACGGATGCCCTGTTGGCCATCTTTTCTCGAGTAGGATTTCCCAGGGAGATGCTTACCAACCAGTGGACTCAGTTCATGTCTCGCTTAATGGAGGCTCTCTGTAAGAAAATGCAGGTTCGGCGTCTGGTATAGAGCGTGTATCATCCCCAAACCAATGGTGTGTGAGTGAGCTCTCAGCACTACAGAAGGGTTTATCCTTCTGTCCGACCCACAACTGGGACAGCTTCCAGTTAGACAAAGACTTACAATGCTTCTACAGATCGATCCATCTGAAAACCCACATCGGGGTACTGCGGGATACTGAACGAGACCTCTGTAAACAGAGTGTCAACCCCCCCAGCAATGTCTCTGTTGCAGAGCTTTCTATTTCTACTTTGGGTTTATGTAATGTCAGCACATTCAACCCCCCACATACTTACCACACAGCAGAAGCTTGTATCTCTTTGATAGACAGGTACATTAAACACCTAATCAGTAAACATGATCAGGGTCTCTTCTCAACACACCAGAACCTTCCCATTGAGAAAAGATGAGCATTAAGGTCTCTACAAGATAACAAGCACATTACGATCAAACCTGCTGACAAGGGTGGGGCCATATTGGTTATGGACACCTCTATGTACCGCAATGAGATTGCTAGACAACTGTCCAACATGGTTACCTATGAAAGGATTTCCATGGACCCCACCACTAAAATTAGTCATGAAATGTAGAATCTACTAAAACGTTACCTTGATAAGCAAACTATTGATCAGCCAACAGCTACATTCCCAGTGAATGCATACTCAATAACACCAGTGTTTTACGTTTTACCGAAAATCCACAAGACACTTTCCAATCCCCCTGGTCGTCCAATTGTGGCCTTCACTGACTTTATTTTGTCACCTCTATCGGTATACCTAGAGAAAATTCTAACACCATTGACTAAGGCTGCACATTCTTTCATTTTAGACAAAGTCATTTTCTTACCGTGATTAGAGCCCTCGCCACGGTACCACCTAACAGCCTTCTGGTGACCCTAGACATAAATAGCCTCTACACTTCAATCACCCATGAAAAGGGCCTTGAAGCGGTCTCCTATGCTTTATCACAGTCCAATTTATCCAATGAGTGCTGAGTTTTACCTAGAACTCCTAACATTAGTAGTCTATAGCCCCCTTCACACATAGCGACATCGCTAGCGATATCGCTAAAGCGTCATCGATTTTGTGACGCAACAGCAATATCGCTAGCGATCTCGCTACATGTGACACATACCTGCGACCCGATCCCCCAATGGATATCGCTGATCGTGCGAGATCGTCCTGGTCCATTTCTCATCACCGGCTTCCTGCTAGCGCCGACGAGCGACGCATGGACGCGGGCGGAAGACGTCATCAGAGCTGTGTGTGACAGGTAAGTAACGACCGCCGACCGCTGCTGCATCACTGGTGAGATCTGCCTGTTTTGCAGCTCACTAGTGACCATTTAGGGATGGACCAGCTATCCTGACCGGGTCGTATCGTTGTCGGGATCGCTGGTGCATCACTAAATGTAACGGGACCTTATGAGAACTTCTTTTTGTTCAGTGATACCTTCTACATGCAGAGGCATGGGAACGAGATGGGCTCTAATGAGGCACCAGCATATGCAAACATTTACATGAGCAGATTAGAGGAACAATATATCTACTCAAATGAACTCTGAACAATATTCTCTCTGCTATATAAGGTACATTGATGACATCTGCGTCTGGAATGGCATGCCCAATTCCCTCACTACCTTCCATTCTTACCTTAATTCTGTCAGATCTGAATTACATTTTACACTAAACCATGATATCAGCCACATTTCATTTTTGGACACTAAGGTCATTAAGGATTCACATGAACATCTTTCCTCCGACCTTTACTCCAAACCCACTGATTGTAATAGCTTGTTGCATTTTTCGAGTTGCCACCCAAAGGCAGCCAAAAACAGTCTTCCACATTCACAATTTCAGAGGGTCTCAAGGATTGTATCTGACAAAAGGACACTGACAGACAGACTCAAGGACTTGTCCAATAAATATAGAGATAGGGCCTATCCCACGATTTTACTTGAAAAAGAGGAGTCCAGAGTTTTGACAACACAAGCTCCCTCTACTAGACTTAGAAACAATAAAGACAGAGTTTCTTTTGTTCATGTTTATCACCCAATGATGACAAAAGTCCAGGCCGCCATTAAAAAACATTGGCACCTCCTAACCAAGGCATACCCTAATATTGAAGCATTTCAGTCACCTGCCCTAATGTGCACTAAAAGAGCCCCCAATATACGTGACAAACTGGTGAGAGCTGACATAAGCATTGAAAAAACTCCCACACAACAATTTTTGGGGAACCGCAGAAACGGTAACATACCATGCCTTAGCTGTGCGGCTTGTTCTAATGTTACTAAAGCTGACCACATCACACACCCCAGGACTGGCAAATCATTTCCCATCAAAGGCTTCCACACATGCAATTCGAATTTCGTAGTTTATGCAGTCAAATGTCCCTGTGGATTGCTATATGTAGGTGATATGACCCAACATGTTAAGGACCGCATTGCAAGCCATAAATCCACGATTAGATGTGGCAAAACATGACTGCCCTTACCTGATCATTTCATAAACACAAAACATACGGTGGCACAATTACGTTTCCAGGTTATTGAACATGTCCCTAGACCTAGACGAGGTGGTAACCACATCAAACTCCTCAAACTCAGAGAAACATTCTGGATACACACATTGGGTACCCGGACCCCTTGAGGACTCAATAGAGAAATCAATTGGTTAGACTAATTTTTAACTCTTCTCTTATAGACAAAATGATCTTCCCTCAACCCCCTGGTGAGTACCATTATCCTCTCAGTGACCTAACATAGTCCTACCCACTAGCTCTATATTACAACTTTAATCATTATATAATACTAGATGGAGGCCCGATGCTATCGCATCGGGAGGGCACAGTGCTCTGCACGCGGGATTTCTGTTACAAACAGAGAGATATACTCACCTTCCGACGGCCCCCGATCTCTCCATGCTCCCAGCATCTTCCAGTCCCAGTAATGTTTAGCGCGACGGGCCGGAGATGACGTTACTCTTGCGAGAGCGCGACGTCATCTGCGGTCTTTCACGCAAAGCATTACTGGGACCGGAAGATGCTGGGCGCGTGGTCAGAGGAGGGAAAGAGTTCGGGGGCTGTCAGAAGGTGAGTATATCACTATTTTTTATTTTAATTCTATCTTTTACTGGTTTATGATACCCAGGGCCTGGAGGAGAGTCTCCTCTCCTCCGGACCTTGGGTACCATCCGCACATTGAGCGCTGCGCCGGTCATCTCCCGGCTGCGTCGCCGCTGACCTCCGTGCGGCAGGAGCTGACCCGCGGCAACCGTCGGGAGATCAACGGCTAGCGCTGCAGATCTCCCTACGGTAGCGGTGGCGTGCGTCGTTCGAATGCCGTGCCATGATTGGTTGCTGCCGGCCGCGACCATTCAGCGACGTGGGATTTCCTACAGACAGACAGAATTAGATGATTATATAATATTGCGATCCATAGAATACTTTGTATCTTATACTCTATTCTAATATATTGGCTATAAGATAATATATGCAAACAAGGCTCCGTTTTATAACATATATTTATTTACCTTTAGTTATTAATGTCATTTGCATACTTTTATTCTCTTACACGTTACATTATAGACAAACCCATTGCCGGACTTCCCTTGTACACATACTGCACCCGGCATGTATAACTGCCGTATATTATTACTTTCAAGATCCCCATCAAACTTTGCGGTGCCTCCAGTGAGCTACGCGCATCCTGTGTACTTGCCCCACTCCCAGATTGGCTTCACTCTGGGCAGACCGCATCATTTCCAGTTGCGCTTCTGGCCTGGACGCCGAGTACCGACATAAATAACCCCGTCATTCAGGCAATGATCTCATGAGCACTAAGGGGCTGATACCGAGCACACGGCAACACACTTCTGGCTAAGGTACAGAACGATTTACCACCATCTTATATTCAGACCATAACCCATGCAGACTCCTACTTAACCCTACCTCATCTCTACCAATTTACAACACATTCAGCAGGCAGAGTGCAGGAGCACTGCCCTACATACCTTAAGGTAAAGGAATTATTTACTATGGACCTTGACTATTTCACCTATTATGGGTTTATGTTGTGATATGGTAGATATATAGATGACGCGATCATTGTGTGGGGCTTTGATGTTTCTGCTGTACAGGATCTAGTTTGTTACTTTAACCCCTTTCCTACATTGGATGTAATATTCCGTCCATGTGACCTGGGACCTAAGTCCCAAGAACGGAATATTACGTCACAGGCGATCAGCGGCGCTCACGGGGGAAGCGCAGCTGATCGCGGCCGGGTGTCAGCTGATTATCACAGCTGACACCCGGCACTATGTGTCAGGGGTGGTCACGGACCGCCCCCGTCACGTTAACCCCTGGCACACTGCGATCAAACACTATCGCAGTGTACCGGGGGTTTAGGGAAGCATCGGCAGGGAGGGGGCTCCCTCCGAGCTTCCCTGAGACCCCCGCAGCAGCGCAATGTGCAGCGCTGCTGCGGGGGCCTCCTTCCCTGCAGGTCCCCGGATCCAATATGGCGGCGGGGACCTCCGGGGGCCTGCAGGGAGCCGGCTTCCTCACTGCCTGCTGAGACCAAGTAGGAGGAAGCCTACAGTAGCGCCTGTCAGATCGCCGATCTGGCACCGTGCTGTTTTAAGTGTCAGATCGGCGATCTGACAAAAGACAGTGATGTCCCCCCGGGACAATAAAATAAAGAAAAAGAAAACACGTGTAAAAATAATTTTAAAAAAATCACAAAATAAATTAAAAAAAAATATTCCCTAATAAAAAATTTTTTTCAAAATAAAAAAACAATAAAATTACACACATTTAGTATCGCCGCGTCCATAAAGACCCGCCCTATAAAACTATTCCACTAGTTAACCCCTTTAGTGAACCCCTTAAAGAAAACAAAGCAAAAAACAATGCTTTATTATCATACCGCCGAACAAAAAGTGCAATAACGTGCGTTCAAAAAGAAGGATATGAATAAACATGGTACCGCTGAAAATGTAATCTTGTCCCACAAAAAATGAGCTGCAAAACAGCAGCATCAGCGAAAAAATTAAAAAGTTATAGCTCGTAGAATAAAGCGATGCAAAAATAATTATTTTTTATGTAAAATTGTTTTTATTGCATAAAAGCGACAAAACGTAAAAAAACAACATAAATGAGGTATCGCTGTAATCGTACTGACCCGAAGAATAAAACCCCTTTATCAATCTTACCACACGTGGAATGGTGTAAATGCACCCCCCCAAAAAGAAATTCATGAAATGCTGGTCTTTGTTCATTCTGCATCCCAAAAATCGGAATAAAAAGTGATCAAAAAATGTCACATGCCCAAAAATACTACCAATAAAAACGTCAACTCGTCCCGCAAAAAATAAGACCTCACATGACATGTGATTCAAAATACGGAAAAATTATAGCTCTCAAAATGTGGTGATGCAAAAACTATTTTTACAATAAAAAGCGTCTTTTAGCATGTGACAGCTGCCGAACATAAAACCCGCCCTAAATAGTAAATAAAACCCCCCGTTATCACCCCCTTAGTTAGGGAAAAATAATAAAATTAAAAAAAGTATTTATTTCCATTTTCCCATTAGGGTTAGGGCTAGGGTTAGGGCTAGGGTTGGGTTAGGGTTAGGTCTAGGGCTGAGATTAGGATTAGGGGTGTGTTGGGGTTAAGGTTGGAGTTAGAATTGGGGGTTTCCACTGTTTGGGCACATCAGGGGCTCTCCAAACGCAACATGGTGTTTGATCTCAATTCCAGCCAAAAAAGTCAAATGGCGCTGCTTCCCTTCCAAGCTCTGCCTTGTGCCCAAATAGTGGTTTACCCCCCACATATGGGGTATCAGCGTACTCAGGACAAATTGCACAATAACTTTTGAGGTCCTGTTTCCCTTGGGAAAATAAAAATTGGGCTGAAAAGATCATTTTTGTGAAAAAATTATGATTTTTTTAATTGTACGGCTGTACGTTATAAACTTCTGTGAAGCGCCTGGGGGTTCAAAGTTCTCACCACACATCTAGATAAGTTCCTTGGGGGGTCTAGTTTCCAAAATGGGGTCACTTGTGGGGGTTTCCACTGTTTAGGCACATCAGGGGCGCTCCAAACGTGACATGGCACCCGATCTCAATTCCAGCCAATTTTGCGTTGAGAAAGTCAAACGGCGCTCGTTCCCTTCCGAGCTCTGCCATGCGCCGAAACAATGGTTCCCCCCACATATCAGGTATCAGCATACTCAGGACAAATTGCACAATAACTTTTGCAGTCCAATTTCTCCTGTTACCCTTGGTAAAATAAAAAAAATTGGACCTGAAGTAATTTTTTTGTGAAAAAAAGTTAAATGTTCATTTTTTTAAACATTCAAAAAATTCCTGTGAAGCACCTGAAGGGTTAATAAACTTCTTGAATGTGGTTTTGAGCACCTTGAGGGGTGCAGTTTTTAGAATGGTGTCACTTTTGGGTATTTTCTATCATGTAGACCCCTCATATTGACTTAAAAATAAAATGGTGTTGTAAAAAGGAGAAATCGTTGGCCAACTTTTAACCCTTATAACTTCCTAACAAAAAAAATTTGGTTCCAAAATTGTGCTGATGTAGAGTAAACATGTGGGAAATGTTACTTATTAAGTTTTTTGTGTGCCATATCTCTGTGATTTAATGGCATAAAAATTCAAAGTTGGAAAATTGCTAAATTTTCGCCAAATTTCCGTTTTTTAAAAAATGAAACGCAAGTTATGGGTCTCCCTCCCAGGGCTGTGGGGTACTCGGTACCGGGCCGGTATCAGTGGGATGTGTCACAGTGGCGGTGACCCGGACCGTGGCCCTGGGCGCCCTAGTAATAGGAAGATGTGAGTTAAATGAATAGTTCGTGACGCCACCTGTGGTGTTCGGCAAGGGAGGTGTTAAGCTGACGCTGCATGCAGATCCTCCGGGACAGATGGTGTGGTGCAGCAATGATGGTATAGCCCTCCACAGGCAGGGCTTTTGTCCCAGGGCAGTGTAGATGTGGAGACACTTAGATGGTGTATTGTTCGGCGCAGGGTATGTAGCAGTGTCAGGCTGACGAACGCAGGAAGGAATGGAGGACACCAGGGCATGTAGTTCCAAAGCTTTACTCACAGTCTGTAGTGCCCGCTTCTGTGCCGTGTCCTCCGGGTCAGGGACTCAGTCAACCTCCAGGCAAGATGGAATGCTCCCTTCCACACTCCGCCAACTTATGTGCCTTTCCTGAACGTCTCCTCTATAGCGCCTTTAAGTGTGAAGATCTCCTAGTACCGTGTTACACTGGAGTTCCTCCTGACAGATGTTCCCAAGAACTCTATTTGCACGGCAGACAGCTGTAGCCTGCTTCGGGAACTCTCTACTCCTAGGCCCGGCTCTCTATCCATGTTGCTGTTGTGCCCTCAAGTCTTAGATGGGAGTAGTGCCTTTACAGCCCTCTACTCCACCGGTGTCTGCTGCAGAACCACTAGTGTCCATACAACCTCGGGGACCGGGCCCTGGCCTTGCGCTTAGAACTTCTAGGCAGGGTTCTTCCTCTAACCCACGTCCTCTGTGTTCCCTTTTACTCCTACGTTCCTTACTTGTTCTTTCCCTTCTATGGAAGCTCAGGCTTCAGTTCAATGTTCTTCTCCTTCTTTCCTTTCCCGTGCCAGCTGGCTCAGATCACTGAGGCAGCTGCAGCACTCCTTCCTCCATCCCTCTTCCAGGGATCCCCACTCCTCCCTGAGTGGCTTCCTTCCTCACCGACCTCCTGTCAGACTGACCTGTAATCCTAAACCATCCCGCTCATATATATATTCTGAACTCCACCCACCTCCCAGCACGTCTAGTGTTCCAAGCAGGGAACCACCAAAGGTGCTCTGCTTCTCTCTAAGGAGCCACAATGTGGTTTTGCTGAACTACTCTATTGTGTGGGGTGCGAGTGTTGGAGCATGGTCAGGAGCCTCCAACTTACCTGGATGTTGGGGCACCACACCTTAGGAGAAGGTGCAGTACCTCTGTGGCGACTGAGCCTCAGGGGCACCACATTTATATCAATTAAATTTTACCACTGACATGAAATACAATATGTCATGAGAAAGCAATGTCAGAATCACCAGAATCTATGGAAGCGTTCCAGAGTTATTACCTCATAAATGGACAGTGGTCAGAATTGTAAAAATTGGCCTGGGCATTAATGTGCAAACCACCCTTGGGAGTAAAGGGGTTAATTGTAACCCTTTCAATCTTAAATTCACAGCTCATTATGATTCTTCCTGTATAGATTTTCTCGATCTCAAATTGAGGGGTATACCGAATGAGATAGTCATCACTTCCACCTTCAGGAAAAAGACGGCGGGTAATACCATTTGACATGCCAACAGTCATCACCCTAAACACACAATAAGGAGCATTCCAGTGGGAGAAATGACTAGGGCCAAACGTAACTCCAGTATCCAAAGTGATTATAAAAGAGAAGTTGATGAAATTAAAAAGCGGTTGGGTGATAGAGGTTACAAAAAGTGGAGTCTGAACAGAGCTGAAAAAATAGTGGATAAAAAACCATGGTTTAAAACAGAATCTGACCCCGGGAATAATAATACGAACCCTGTAACTTTAGTTCTACAGTACAGTAACCAGTTCTTTATTATTAGAAACATGATCCTTCATAATTTATCGATCTTGAAGGAAGACTCTTAAATAGCAGCGTTCATTAAAAATGGGTGTAGGGTAGTATCTAGAAGAGCGCCATCCCTGAAACAGACCCTTTCTCCAAGCTGCTTTAGATCTGGCAATATACAGACAACCAATTGGTTAAATATTAAGGGGTACCATAAGTGTGGGACCATAGTTTGTAAAATCTGCAAATTTTCCAAAAAATGTGTTGAATTTTTTGATTCGAGCGGACACAACAAGTTTCCCATAAAAATTGTTTTAAATTGTAATACAAGTAATGTACTTTACGTTATGGAGTGCACTTCATGTTGCTTGAATTATGTTGGGAGTACAAAGCGTCAATTAAAGACGAGAATCAGAGAACACATTTATGACGTTGAGAATGTAAATATTACTAGGCACACGTCCCAAGTTTCAAAACACTTCATAGATCGCCATCAAAATAATTTGGAGTCTCTCAGAATTTATGCTATAGAAAAAATTAATAAACCCACGAGGGGAGGTGATACTGAAGCGGTCCTAAGAAATAGGGAAGCCTGGTGGATACTTAAATTAAACACAAAATTACCACTGGGTCTCAATAAAAGAAAGGAAATCATGTTAATCTGTTAATTCATGTTAATTTGAAATCTAGGAACTGGATAAATATTTTTTCTGGTATGTTAGGACCGCTCTAATATGCATTATATATAAAGCAAAAATTGGATATTATTTCCTCTCTTTTTTGAGCACTCCAGATTATTAAAATTATTCCCGTGTATATACATATATGCTACACTAGAGCCTCGCCCTCTAGCAGTATGACTTTACCGTTCAACATAGAAAAGGCAGCGAGCATGGCAATGTAGCAGGGTTATCCCGGCGGGAAGAGCCCACAGAGATGCGCATGGAGGAGTACCAAGAGGTCCTGCCTCCATAGCGCAGTCAAAAAGGGGGAGGTGTCAGGAAGATATTAATTATTTTCCATTGTTCTGGGGACACAACCAGAGCTCGCCTACTACCCCTCCCACCATTGGTTTCTGTAGGACCAAATCCTACATACTGCCCCCCTCTCCCTGTGAATTTCCACCCCCCTCCCTTCAAGCAAATGGTCAGTTTGGAATGCAGAGTTTTGTTGCCTGCAAGTACTAGCAGAGCTGAATGCATTTTCCCTCCAAAAATCTCTTTGTCATCTAAGCATAACACTCAAAGTCAAATTCAATAATACACATTAATCCCAGAAACATGAAAACTATATTTCCAGGATCTGTGCACTTGGGATTGGGCATGGCAGCATTTTGTGGCACTTTGGACTATCAGAAAACTGGGAAATGAATTTCTCCCGTTACCCTTGGGAAAATAAAAAATAGTGGGCAAAAAAATCATTTTTGAGGAAAAAAAATGATTTGTTATTTTAACGGCTCTGCCTTTATAAACTTCTGTGAAGCACTTGGGGGTTTAAAGTGCTCTCTACACATCTAGGTAAGCTCCTTGGGGGGTCTCGTTTCCAAAATGGGGTCACTTGTGGGGGGTTTCTACTGTTTAGGCACATCAGGATTTCTGCAAACGCAACATGACACCCAAAGAACATTCCTTCAAAGTCTGCATTCCATAATGGCGCTCCTTCTCTTCCGAGCTCTCCCATGCGCGCAAACAGTGGTTCCCCCCCACATATGGGGTATTGGTGTACTCAGGACAAATTGCACAACAACTGGTGTGTTATGCCGAGGGCGGCGAGTGCAAGAGTGGACTCACTGGACTGTGGTACCGAACCTTCCCCTCGCGAGCGCTCCAGGTGGAGCCAACCCCTATACAGTGACTGTTAGGGAGCAGGCTCAGGGACTTCAAGCACCAAGGTGGCCAGGACCAGGGTTCGGCTCAGCAGGATGTGCAGGCAGTGAGGAGAGACTGGAGATCCGGGAAGGGGTCCGGGAGAAACGGAGTCCGGAGGGTGGAGCAAGTAGGAAGCAGTACGGAGAGATGGAGCTGGAGACCAGAGGGAGGCAGGGCTGGAGGAGGCACTGAAAGAAGTAGAGGACAACACACAGGGTTAGGAGAGGGCAAATGACAGCAGCAAGCGGGGACAAGTGGTAGCGAATGTTGGCAAGCGGTGGCAAGCGGGGCCTAGACACAGGGAAAGAACTCAATAGTCAGGCACCTCCACTAAGGGAGGGCAGCCTGAAATACTTGGTGGACGTTCCTGATAGGTGCGAGGGTGCTGTCGGGTCAGGTCGCGCCAGGAGGCATAAGGAGAGCAGGGAAACGTGGCCTTGCCCTAGGCCGCATTCGCAAAGGCACTGTGCGCGCGGCCGATGGCAGAGGAGGAGTGCGCCGGGATGTGGCCTGCTGGGGAGCAGGAGGCGCGCAATGGAATGGACAATGCGGCGGACCCCGAGTCGATGGCGGTGAGCGGGAATCATGCAGTGGAAGATCCCGGGCCAGAGGGAGTGAGTACCGGGCTAGCAGTGGGGCCTGCAGCGGGGCCAGAGGCAGAGCTAACAGTTTGTGGTCCAATTTCTCCTGTTAGCTTTGTGAAAATAAAAAATAGTGGGCTAAAAAAATCATTTTTGAGGAAAAAAATTATTTTTTATTTTCACTGCTCTGCGTTATAAACTTCTGTGAAGCACTTGGGGGTTCAAAGTGCTCACCACACATCTAGATAAGTTCCGTAAGGGGTCTAGTTTCCAAAATGGTGTCACTTGTGGGGTTTTTCACTGTTTAGGCACATAGGGGCTCTCCAAACTCGGCATGGTGTCCACTAACGATTGGAGCTAATTTTCCATTCAAAAAGTCAAGTCCTTCCCTTCTGGGCCCTGCCGAGTGCCCAAACAGTGGTTTATGACCACATATGAGGTATCGGTGTACTCAGGAGAAATTGCCCAACAAATTTTAGGACCCATTTTATTCTGTTGCCCATGTGGAAATGAAAAAACTGAGGCTAAAAGAAAATTTTTGTGAAAAAAAGTACTTTTTTTTACGGATCAATTTGTAAAGCACCAGGTGGCTAAAAGTGTTCACTATGCATCTAGATAAGTTCCTTGGGGGGGGTCTAGTTTCCAAAATGGGGCCACTTGTGGGGGAGCTCCAATGTTTAGGCACACAGGGGCTCTCCAAACGTGACATGGCAACCGCTAAATATTCCACCATATTTTGTATTCAAAAAGTCAAATGGCGCTCCTTTCCTTCTGAGCCCTGCCGTGCTCCCAAACAGTGGTTTATGACCACATATGAGGTAACGGTGTACTCGGGTGAAATTGCCCAACAAATTTTAGGATCCATTTTATCCTGTTGCCCATGTGAAAATTAACAAAATTGATGCTAAAATAAAATTTTTGTTGGAAAAATTAAAATGTCCATTTTTTTCCTTCTACGTTGCTTTAGTTCCTGTGAAACACCTGAAGGGTTAATAATCTTCTTGAATGTATAGACCCCTCAAAGTGACTTCAAATTTGAGGTGGTCCCTAAAAAAATGTTTTTGTAAATTTTGTTGTAAAAATGAGAAATCGCTGGTCAACTTTTAACCCTTATAACTTCCTAACAAAAAATTTTGTTTCCAAAATTGTGCTGATTTAAAGTAGACATGTGGGAAATGTTATTTATTAACTATTTTGTGTCACCTAACTCTCTGGTTTAACAAAATAAAAATTCAAAATTTGAACATTGCAAAATTGTCAAAATTTTCGCAAAATTTCCGTTTTTTTCACAAATAAACACAAAAATTATCGACCTAAATTTACCACTAACATGAAGCCCAATATGTCACGAAAAAACAATCTCAGAATCGCTAGGATCTGTTGAAGCGTTCCTGAGTTATTACCTCATAAAGAAACACTGGTCAGAATTGCAAAAAATGGCCAGGTCATTAAGGTCAAAATAGGCTGGGTCACGAAGGGGTTAAAGAATGCAAAGTCCAGTTCAGGATTTTTATAGGGCCATTATGCGCAGCTGTGTCCTTTGAATTGTTAGACAGGAGTCCCTCTATAGACTGCTCCATTAGCAATCTATCTTCATCTTGCACATTGTCAGGGTCAACCTGCTTTACGGCCCCTAGCGCCTCCTGAAGGTTAAGAGCATAGTCCCGTATACTGTCCTGCACCCTTTGCATCCAAAGAATCTCATTTTTATTTCTGCTGCAGTGTGAGTGTCAAAGGTGTCCTTCAGCCTGGCCAATATTTGCTTGACAGTTCTTTTATCAGTGTCCAACCGGGACCTTACTTCCCTCTGGACCACGCCAGTTAACTGGCCAATGAGAATGCTGACCTTTTGACTCCCATACAGGGTGTACACTTCAAACAAACTACATAGTCTGTCCTTGAAATCACTCAGGGTGTGTGACTCCCCTGAGTACTGTGGTAACCATGCCGCTACTGGTATGTACGGCATTGATAGTGGCTTTACAAAGGCTGCAGCTGTGGCTACCGCTGGATCTGGCTGCAGCATGGGGGCTGCGGTCGCCGCTGAATCTGGCTGCATAATGGGGGCTACGGCCTCCGCTGAATCTGGCTGCATCATGTGAGCTTTGGCTGTGGCTGAATCTCCACCCGATTGAACATTTTCTCCTCCCCCCTAGTGAACCTCAGCCAGGCCCTGAGTGTCGTTACCAGAGTGAGCGGCTGCTCCGCAGGCGGTCTGGATGGTGCTCCTTCCAGTTTTCTCAGATGGGGCCTCCTGCTCCCCGCCGCTGATGTCAGAGTCAGAGCTCTTTTTTCGGATTCCGCTCACAACGACACTCTCTTCTGCTTCCCTCACGTCAATTTCACAGTTCACTTAAGTCTCTGGCACACAGCACCCAGCTATGCCAGGCTCAGATATCCTGTTCGTGATGCCAAAATGGAGCACCCGCCATGGCCGTGGGGATACTCGGTACTGGGCCGGTTCTTAAGGGGATGTGTCACGGCAGCAGTGACCCGGTCCATGGCCCTGGGCGTCCAATTAAAATAAGGGGATGATAAAGTTTATGAAAGATAGTTCGTGATGCCACCTGTGGTATTCGGCAAGGGATAGCCAACGCTGCTTAAAGAGACCGTTGGAGCTGATTGTGATGCAGCAGAGTTGGTACAGCTCTCCACAGTTAAAGCGAAGTCCCAGGGCACTTATGATGTTAAAGATAGTGGTGATGGTTATAGTGCAGAGTGATGGTTGTAGTGCAGAGGGGATTGTGCAGTAAATAAAGGCCCCTTTACAGTTAGCGATGCACCAGCGATCCCGACCACGATACAACCCGGTCAGGATCGCTGGTGCATCGCTAAATGGTAGCTAGTGAGCTGCCACACAGGCAGATCTCACAGTGATGCAGCAGCAATACAGTGGTCGTTACTTACCTTTCACATGCAGCGATCCTGGCGTCCACTCGTCCGTGTCCACACGTCGCTCGTCGGCGCCAGCAGGAAGCCCAGCAGGAAGTGGCCGACGAGAAATGGAGCTGCGCGATCTCGTGCGATCAGCAACAGACAGCGGGGAAGCCGGTCGGAGGTAAGTATCACACATAGCGATATCGCTAGCGATATTGCTGCTGCGTTACCAAGTCGGTGATGCTTTAGCGATATTGCTAGCGATGTGTAAAACCCCCTTAACTCTGAGGACACAGCAGGGTGCAGTCTTCACACTTTTACTCACAGTTTGTGGTGCAGTCCAGGGTACTGATTACAGATGGTAATGGAGATCCAGGCAGCCTGGAAGCAATTTGGGATCCTCTAATCCAGATGGTGTTGGAGGCCTCCTTACTGTGCTGTTCTCTGAGGTCCTTGCTGCCTGAAGCTGTGCTCAGTCCTCTGTTCCTTACTGTTCTTTAGTCCTTGCCTATATGGCAGGCAGCTTGATTCTTTTATACTTGTCACTCCTTCGTGGTGGCTCCGGCTCTGGTATGCTGCTGTGCCTTCAGTTGTGTGATGGGACTGGGAGGCCTGCAGTCTCCTGCCCTCCAGATTTGGCTGCTGGGACTGTTGTACCCGTGCAGCCACGGACTCCGGCGTCCGGTGTCAAGCGCTCTTCCCTGGGGTGAGATTGGTCACAGCTCCAATCCCCAAGCTTTCCTAAACTTCCACTTTCCTCTCTCTTCACTCTGCTCTTGGGATGAGCTCCTCACAGCTCCTGTCCCTTGTACAGACTCTCACAGACTGCAACTAGCTAACTCCACCTCCAGTCCAGAACTTATAGGAAAGCTCCCCTGAAACTGTGTTTAGAGCTCTCCCTTCTGGTCTGGAGTAGGAAAAGTGTTGGATGTTGGTATTACATGGCTAAGGGACTCCTCCTTGCTTCCAGGCATGTCATCACTCCCCATGTTTGGGAGGCAATGCCACTGTGGCAACCGGATTACTGAGGTGCCACACAACCATCCTTCCCAAATCAGTTACCAAACAAAATGTGTGCAGGCAAGTTTTTGGACAACCCCACTTACTTCACCCCGTTCCCGATACCTCAATCTTTTAAAACCCAGGGCATCAGCAAGGGACAGCGGACGCACCTAATCCCGATGATAGTCAGGGTTTTCCCCGAAATAATCTCATCAGGGGCCACCAGTTCGGATTGGAAGAGGGTTTGTCCCGGTGTCCTTGAGGCCTATAGCGACCTTGCCCCCCACGGTGACATGCTGCAAATTTTCACAGGCCCTCCCAACCACCCCACTCACCAAAAGAACTGCTGCATTAGGCCCTGAGGCCTTGGCTGGAGGGCTCTTTTTCTGCTTCTCCGGACAAGTGGCACTGAGATGTCCAGTCCAATTGCAGAAATAACACTTGCGGGGATCGGTTGTAGGCCTGGCATTGGCAAAGAGGACAAGGCCTCCGATGGGTCAGCTGGTAGGGGTACTGGGGTTAGTTGATGGCTTACCCCCTTTCCAGCAGGCAGTAACCGGCTTCCGCACCTCCGGTTTACGGTTGACCTTATAGGTGTCGGCGATCTGCGCTGCTTTGTCTGCATCTTTTGGCTCCGGTCAATAATGAACTGTCGCCCCTCAGCTGGACAAAGATGTAGGAACTGGTCTTTTATCATCAGGTCCCGCAGCTGCTCAAAGGTGGTCATTGACAGTCCTTGGACCCACTGGTCAAAATTGGTTCTGAGTCCATGGACCACATCAATGTAGCTGTCGTGTGGGCCACGTTGGAGACTGCGGAACTTTTTACGGTAGACTTCAGTAGTCAGTTGGTATTTCTTTATCAGGGCCTGTTTGATAGCCTCATAGTTTCCATCTTGATCTGGAGAGAGAGAAGCAAACACCTCCAGAGCTTTTCCTTTGAGCCCTGTGGTTAAATATCGGGTCCATTGGGTCTCGGGCAGTTGGTACTGTCTGCAGGCTTTTTTAAATCCCTGCAGAAATTGTCCAGGTCCCCTTCCTTCTCCTTCACAGGAAATTGCATTTTTGATGAACTCGGGGTGTGAGGTTTCCCCCCAGTTGTCAGGGATTTATTATATCCCACTTTCCAGTTCCGGTTTGGAACTTGCAGCTCTCTGGCGCCCCCCTTACCCTCATTTCAGTCAGAGAACTACACCTATTATAAGTATATTATAAGTAGTCGCCAGAAAGGCTGCCTTGCTGGCTACTGGCTATTGGGCACTCTGCAGTGAGAGTGGTATGTATATCCCCAGTCTCAGGCAGGTAATACACACATAAAACCTCCGTTCCGTCACTACCAGAATCTCCCAAATACCCCAGAACACTTTGCTGCCACCAGTTCCTTGTTCTGCATAAAAATCAATATCCGGTCAGGAGCCAACCCGCTAGATAGTGTAAATTTAGCACGGAGGACGTGGCGGTACATTATAAAGCAAGGAGAACTAAACTAGTAAATTTTTATAAATTTACTCCAGAAAATTTAGGCAGTGTTTACAAAAATATAAAAGATATTACAAACGAGAGAAGATGCAGACTATACAGATAGTTACAAAATATAAATGGATTAAAATATCAAACTTACAGATCTCAGTCAATGGCATGCCGTGTGGAGGAGGGGCGCCTTCCCCAAGGGAAAATGGTCTATCAGCACAGCTCCCTAACTGGCTCCCCAGGCAAATGACAACTTCCTAATTGGGCATCATAGCCTTATACTTCGCTGACCTCTCTGGGTGGGCTGAGCTATGGAATTCACTCCCCTTTAGAATTGTATTAAGAAACTACTATTTGTCATAACTCTGGATGGAAACCTAGCATTGAGTCAACAGGGTTATCTTTTTTCTTATTGCGAAATTACCTTTCATTTAAGTTTAAACATGCCATGGCTGCGTGGTTCGGTCGGGTAGAATTCAGTTTCTCGGATTCTGGTGGTCACTGAAGTTTCAAAACGATGCTGTAAATAGCCTTTATGATGTGGATTTCCTGATTCTATTTCTAATCTGCATTATTATATTCGATCCTGAAGGAACAAAGGAACTTCCAAAACCATGTGCTTCTAACCTACTACTTCCGACTTTAGCCAGCCATACCAGGAAGAATTACACGCAGGCGAGAGAACTGCAGCTGTGGCCCTGTACAACACAAATGTAATGGGGGAGGGGCAGAATGTCAAACCCGGTAGATGCAGCAGAAAGTTCTGAAGGTGTAGTAAGTACAATAAGAAATAGCTCATATTTCCTGACAGCTTTGGCTGGGGTTTAAGGAACTGAGCCTTGCTGGACTCACTGCTTGGCTGGGGACACCTCTGCCCCAGAATTCAAGCTAACTCCAGCTGGTGCTTTCTCTCTTCCCGCTTGGCCTCTCATTGGGTCTGTCGTTCGTCTCTCTCGGCCTCTCGCTCGACTCTCTCCTGATATTGCTGGATCAGCTGCAGAAGTCTCTCCTGATTGTTTGCGGGGCAGTGTTGTAGATCCATTTGCAGATAGTGGTCCACGCTACCCTGGTTGCGAGTAGGGCTGGCCTGCATCGGTTGGGGCACTGGTCCGGTAACGTCCATACTTTGGCTGACCCATGCCTCCACTGGACTCTGGGAATGGGCTTGATCATCTTCAAGTTGCACCAGTACCGCGACCATTTGGTCCTTGGCTTTGCCATGGGGGTTAAGGCCTTGGAAAGTACATATTCCAACGAGAATGTACTTTTTCTGCTAGGTGTACCAGGATTCTCCCCTTGCAGCCATAATTGCCAAATAAAAGATAGGACAGAAAAATGAAGAGAAAGGGAGGGGATAACTGCTTTGCACATAGTATTGTCTCAGCACTAATGAACACGGAGTTCTTTTTCCAAAACTTTTTGCGCAGGGTCCTCGCAAGAATCGTGTAAGTTTTTAATGAGAGGAATGATTGCTCAAACCAGGTCACTAATGCTCTATGATCCCACCGCTACCACCAATATGTCAGGGATTAACTTGTCTATCCTATTTTCCAGTTCCGGTTAGGAACTTGCAGCTCTCTGGTGCCCCCCTTACCCTCAGGTCACTCAGGGAACTACACCTAGGATAAATAGTCACCAGAAAAGATGCCTTGCCGTGTACAGGCTATGTATATCCCCTGTCTGAGGCAGGAAATACATAAACCTCCGTTCTGTCACTGCCAGGGTCTCCCAAATTTCACCAGAATTCATTGCTGCCACGAGCTCCTCATTTCATATGAAAACCTATATCGGGTCAGGAGCCCACCCACAAGGTAGCGTAATTTAGCGTGGAGGACGTGGCGGTCCGTTCATAGAGCAGGGAAAACAAAACTAGTAAAGTTTATAGATTTACTCAAGAAAATATAGGCAGTGTTTACAAAAATACAAAAGATGTTACAAAAGAGACAGAATACAATATATACAGACAGTTAGAAATAAAAGGGATTAAAATGAGAACTTACACATCTCAGTCACTGGTATGCCGTGTGGATGAGGAGGGAGGAGAAGCTTCCCAGAACAAAGGGTGAAAATGCATAGCTGGCTGTAGCTGATTCTCCAGGCAAAAGGCAACTTCCTAATCGACCATCCTAGATTTATGCTCTTCTCTGGCTGAGCTCACTGTGGGGGCTGAGTCAGGGAATGCACGCGCCTTTTGAAAGAGTTATTAAAACTTCCACTGGTCATAACTATTGCTGGGAAGCTAGCAGAGTGATGTCGGGGGGATTATCTTTTCAGTTACGACATTTTCTTTCATTTAAGAGCAGACATAACGTGTCTGGGTGGTGCAGGTGGGCAGAAATCCTTTTCTCTGTTTCTGGCATCCGCACAAGCTACAAAACACTGCTGTGAATAGCTTTAATTATGCAGATTCTGGAAATGTCCTACCCATATGATTATTCTGTGTTATTAAATTCTTGTTTGAATGAACAAAGAAATGTGCTTAAACAAAGTCAGATTTAACCGGTCAGGAGCTCACACTACACAGAGCTTGTTTACCTGCAGGGAGGGGTGAGTGGACATTCCATCAGGGAGAAAGAGGGGGCTGGTGCAGCTGTGAGGGGGATGTTTGTGAGCTGTGCCTGCACGTGGGGCTTCGTGTGTACACTGCACAAACCTAATGGGTGTGTGGCAGCATGTCATTCGCAAACCAGGTAGATGCCACAGGCAGCACTGGGTTCAGTGGGTTCAGTTATTTATGCAATAATTGCTATTTTCCTGACAGTCACCTCCCTCCAGTACAGGGTTTGATGTCACCTCTGTCCAGTACAGGGTGTGGCATCACTTCTCTCCAGTACAGTGTATTACGTCGCCTCCCTCCAGGATAGTGTTTGAAGTAACCTATCCCCACTACAGGGTATAACATCACCGCCTTCCAGTATAGGGTATGACATCCCCTTCTTCCAGTACAGCATATGACATCACGTCCCTCCAGTACAGGGTATGACAACACCTCCCTCCGGTACAGGGTATGACGTCACCTCCCTCAAGTACAGGGTATGACATCACCTCCCTCCAGTACAGGATATGATGTCACCTCTCACTAGTACAGGGTATGACGTCACCTCCTTCCAGTACAGGGTATGATGTGACTTGCTTCCAATACGGCATGTGATGCCACCACCCTTCCCGTACAGGGTATCATGTCACCTCCCTCCAATACAGGGTATGATGTCACCTCCCTCCAGTACAGTGTATGATGTCACCTCCCTCCAGTACAGTGTATGACATCACCTCCCTCCAGTACAGGGTGTGGCGTCACCTCCCTGCAGTACAGGCTATAACAACACCTCTCTCCAGTTCAGGGTATTACGTCGCCTTCCTCAAGGTAGATGGCTGACCCAGCTTAGGGGAAGAAATTTTTTTCCCTATGGAGAAAATTGGCTTCTACTCTGTGGGTTTTTTGCCTTCCCCAGGATCAACAATGCAGAACAGCTGCACTAAAAATAGGCTGAACTAGATGGACATAAGGTCTTCCTTCAGCCTTCAAAACTATGTTACTATGTTACTAAGTATAGTGTTTGAAGTAACCTATCCCCACTACAGGGTATAACGTCACCGCCTTCCAGTAGAGGGTATGACATCCCCTTCTTCCAGTACAGCCTATGACATCACGTCCCTCCAGTACAGGGTATGACAACACCTCGCTCCAGTGCAGGGTTTGACGTCACCTCCCTCCAGTATAGGGTATGACATCACCTCCTTCCAGTACAGGGTATGACGTCACTTGCTTCCAATACGGCATGTGATGTCACCTCCCTTCCAGTACAGTGTATGATGTCACCTCCCTCCAGTACAATGTATGATGTCACCTCCCTCCAGTACAGTGTATGACGTCACTTTTCTTTAGTACAGGGTATGATGTCACCTCCCTCCAGTACAATTTATGATGTTACCTCCCTCCCGTACAGGGTATGATATTGTTAGCACCACGCTGGATCTGTGCGCTGACAGGCAGGGTCTCCGGCGTGTTACTTCATTCACCTACGCTGTGGTCAGTTCTCCCCTTCCCCATGTTCTTCTTGCTCCCAGCAGAGCTTCCAGCCGGGCTTCCAGCCATGTCCTTAGGGCACGTGCGCTCACTCCCGCCCTCTTAAAGGGCCAGTGCGTGCACTTGCTATTTCCTCCCCAGCCAATGGCTGAGAGGCATTACATATATACTGCTTCCTCCAAACTGGGGAGGTGCCTGAGCAACCTTCCTGTTCTGCAGTCTAGTTGTGTAAGGTTGCATATCAGTGCCTGCTGCACTCTGGTGCAGATCCTGCCTGCTGCACACTACTGCAGATCCTGTCTGCTGCACCCTGCTACAAACTCCGAATGCTGCACTCTGATACAAACTTTGCCTAAACTTTTGTAAACACTGCCTATATTTTCTGGACGAAACTTATAAATTTACTAGTTTTGTTCTCTTTGCTCTAGGATTGAACAGACATATACTCCATGCCAAATCACGCTACCTGTGGGTTGGTTCCTGACCCGATATAGGCTTTAGTATCAAACGTGGAACTGGTGGCAGCATAGAGTCTGGGTGGTATTGGGGAATCTGGCAGTGACGGATCGGAGGTTTTGGTGTGTATTCCTTGCCTGGGACTGGTGATGTACACCCTGCCCTCACTGCAGAGTGCCCGATAGCCAGTACACGACAAGGCAGCCTTTCCAATGACTACATATCCTAGGTGCAGTTCCCTGACTGACCTGAGGATAAGGGAAACCCCAGAGAGCTGCAAGTTCCTAACAGGAACTGAAAGTGGAAACAAAAGTTGTGGGGTGGTATACCCTATGACAAATTGTTGTATTTTTTTTAAGTAAATTTGTGACACTTCCTGACACCAGGTCCCTGACTCACAGCTCCATCACGCTTTGACGGCAATCTGAAGCCCTGCCACTGGTTCATTAATCAGTGCCGGCTACATTTTGAACTTCTTCCTCACCACTTCCCGTTGGACCGAGCATAGGTGGCATTCCCTAAATCACACCTTTAGAGGCGGGGTCCTGGTGTGGTTGAACCCATTATGGGAGAGAGAGGACCCAATTATCTCCAATTTGCCTGCATTCATGGAAGCTTTTCATAAAGTATTTGATGAACCCAGGCGAACCACCTGTTCATCTTCCGCCCTTCTTCGTTTACGTCAGCCCAATTCATCTGTAGGACAATATGCCGTACGTTTCCGCACTCTGGCATCCAAACTCGGATGGAATAATGAAGGTTTTGTAGCGACATTCTGGGAGGGGCTTGAGACATTAAGGATGAGCTAGCCGGTCGAGACCTATCAACTACCTCTGATGACCTGATCTTCCTCACCATCCATATAGACCTTTGTTTCTGAGAGTGTGCCTGTGAGGTTGCACGTGAAAGAGGACCACGGCGCCTGGCTCCATCATTTCAAAGGCTGCTTGTTCCTTTGCCCTCTCCTGTCGAGGTCTCCCCTGAGCCCATGCAGGTCGACTGCTTTGCCCTTGCCAGTCAGCGACAGAGGGATCGCCGCGCTAAAGGCCAGGGCCTGTATTGTGAGGATATGGGTCACTGCTTTCAAGCCTGTCTGGTGAAGTTGGAGAAACTCCAGCATCTATGGCCAGTAGGAGAGGCTTCGCTAGACAAAAAAAAATCTCTCTACCCCTGTACCTTACTGTGGCCGTGAAAATCGGTGAATCCCAGTTTATTGAGTCAGCGTATTTGGATTCCGTGGCAGCAGGAAATTTTATCCGATCCTCCAGGCTGTAGTGGATCGGTTCCAATTCCCAGTTCGGCCGCTCCAAAACCCTCTGGCAATAACATCTGTCAATGGAAGAACTCTTCGGGAGACGATTCATCTTGGTACTGAGCCGCTTGAGGTCCGTATAGGGATGCTTAATACTTAGAGGATAGTCTTCTATGTTCTTTCCCATATGTCTCACACCTTTCTCTTAGGCCTACCATCGCTACGACAGCATGAACCTGTGTTGGATTGGAGAACTGGAGAGATGCTCTGCTGGACACATTCCTGTCATGAGAATTGTCTGGCTCCAGTACGTCCTGCTAATGCTCAGTCTTCTCCAGCATCGCTGCCCGGTTTGCCGTCTGCCTATTGGTCCTTTGCTGATGTGTATGACAAAAAGGAAGCAGAGACTTTGCCTCCCCACAGGACGTATGACTGCCCTATCGACTTGATTCCAGGATCTACACCCCTAGATGCCAAATTTACCCTCTGTTCCCAGCTGAGACCCAAGCTATGAATAAAAATCCAGAAAAGAAGGGGTTAAATCAATAAAACTCACCACTAAAAGGTATACTCCATCTAACATGTACAACCAAAAGAAAAAAGGAGTTCAAATACCCGTATAAAATATTGATTTTATTAATTAATGTCAATAAAAAAATTTCCAAAAAATAAAAATAAAAAATTTATTACATAAAAAAGTAACAAAGTGACCATGAATCTAACACATTTACATAGTTGTGTGTACTTGGGATTAAGAGATTATAAAGCTTTCATAGCAATATGTATACCTATTATAACTAGTGTTGAGCGATACCATCCGATATCATGAAGTATCGAATCGGATTGGATCGGACCGATACCCAAAAAGTATCGGGTATCGCCGATTCCGATACCGGAAACCCCATTCAAGTCAATGGGACAGAAATATCGGAATTTAAAAAAACCCTTTCTTGTACATCCAGTTCGGGAGGGGGGAAGAGTGTGGGCGGTGCGTGGGCGGACACTGTGCGTGTCTGTGTGCGGGGCGGGGTCTGTACGGGCCTCTCGGGGGTTTGTGCGGGCCTGCCGGGGGTCTGTGCGGGCTGTCGGGGGTCTGTGCGGGCTGTCGGGGGTCTGTGCGGGCTGCTGGGGATCTGTGCGGGCCTGCCGGGGGTCTGTGCGGGCTGTTGGGGGTCTGTGCGGGCTGTCGGGGGTCTGTGCGGGCCTGCCGAGGGTCTGTACGGGCCTGCCGGGGGTCTGTGTGGGCTGCCGGGGGTCTGTGCGGGCCTGCCGGGCGTTGTGTGTGTGTGTGCAGGCATCATCCGATGGGACTACAAGTCCCATCGGGCGATGCCTGCTACAATGACAGTGATTGACACATTAGCCAATGATGGGCCAGTAGTAGTCCCATCATCCGGCTAATGTGTTGAATGTAAAAAAAAAACCATACATACTACATACATACATACTACATATATACTACATTCATACAACATACATACATACTACATACATACTACATATATACTACATTCATACAACATACATATATACTACATACTGTACATACTTCATATATACTACATTCATACAACATACATACATACTACATACATACTACATATATGCTACATATATACTACATTCATACAACATACATACATACTACATACATACTTCATATATACTACATTCATACAACATACATACATACTACATACATACTTCATATATACTACATTCATACAACATACATACATACTACATACATACTTCATATATACTACATTCATACAACATACATACTACATGCTACATACATACTACATATATACTACATTCATTCAACATACATACAACATACATACTACATATATACTACATTCATACAACATACATACATACTACATACATACATACTACATATATACAGTCATATGTTAAAGTTTGGGCACCCCTATTAATGTTAACCTTTTTTCTTTATAACAATTTTGTTTTTTGCAACAGCTATTTCAGTTTCATATATCTAATAACTGATGGACTCAGTTATATTTCTGGATTCAAATGAGGTTTATTGTACTAACAGAAAATGTGCAATCTGCATTTAAACAAAATTTAACCGGTGCAAAAGTATGGGCACCCTTATCATTTTATCATTTTCTTGATTTGAACACTCCTAACTACTTTTTACTGACTAAATTGGTTTTGTAACCTCATTGAGCTTTGAACTTCATAGCCAGGTGTATCAAATCATGAGAAAAGGTATTTAAGGTGGCCACTTGCAAGTAGTTCTCCTATTTGATTCTCCTATGAAGAGTGGCATCATAGGCTCCTCAAAACAACTCTCAAATGATCTGAAAACAAAGATTATTCAACATAGCTTTTCAGGGGAAGGATACAAAAAGTTGTCGCAGAGATTTAACCTGTCAGTTTCCACTGTGAGGAACATAGTAAGGAAATGGAAGAACACAGGTACAGTTCTTGTTAAGCCCAGAAGTGGCAGGCCAAGAAAAATATCAGAAAGGCAGAGAAGAAGAATGGTGAGAACAGTCAAGGACAATCCACAGACCACCTCCAAAGACCTGCAGCATCATCTTGCTGCAGATGGTGTCACTGTGCATCGGTGAACAATACAGCGCACTTTGCACAAGGAGAAGCTGTATGGGAGAGTGATGCGAAAGAAGCCGTTTCTGCAAGCACGCCACAAACAGAGTTGCCTGAGGTATTGCAAAAGCACATTTGGACAAGCCAGTTACATTTTGGAAGAAGGTCCTGTGGACTGATGAAACAAAGATTGAGTTGTTTGGTCATACAAAAAGGTGTTGTCACGTCTCCGTCAGATTTGGGGCCTGCTGTTCCGGTCGCAGCCACAAGGAGGCGCCGGACCGCCACTTCGCCGTCAGACTCGGGGACGGCTGTTCCTGCCTCGGTCACTGGGAGGCGCCATGGTTCTATTACGTCTCCGTCAGACTCAGGGCCTATGGTCCCAGCTTTAGCCACTAGGAGGCGCCGGTCTGTCATGTCACCGTTGGATTCTGGGCCTGCTGTTCCGTTCACGGCCACTAGGAGGCGCGGGAGTTGAATGCAATCACTATAAAAAACCAGTATACGCTTCAACTCATCCCTGATCTTTTTAATCAGCTAACAGGAGCCCGTTGGTTTGCTAAACTTGACCTCCGGGGGGCATATAATCTGGTCCGCATAAGAAAGGGAGATGAATGGAAAACGGCCTTTAATACACCCCTTGGCCATTTTGAGTACCTGGTAATGCCGTTCGGACTCAGTACGCACCTGCCGTATTCCAGCACTTTGTTAATGATATTTTTAGAGACATTTGCGGGGTGTATGTCGTGGTGTATTTAGATGACATTCTTATTTACTCTGCTGACCCTGTGACACACTCTCAACACGTCTGTTCTGTGCTACAGAGACTAAGTGAACACTCCTTGTTTGCTAAACTGGAGAAATGTGTCTTTTTTGCTGAGGAGGTACAGTTTTTAGGATACATGGTTTCAGGTAAAGGCTTCCGCATGGATCCTGCCAAGGTCCAGCCTATTAAGGCTTGGGTGCAACCCAAATCGCTGAAAGCGCTGCAGCGATTTTTGGGGTTTGCTAATTATTACCGCAAGTTTATTAGAGGTTTCTCAGAGATTGCCAAGCCACTCACGGATCTGACCCGGAAAGGGGCGGACGTGGCCAATTGGAATCCTGAGGCAATTCAGGCGTTTTCTACGTTAAAAGAGTGCTTTGTGGCCAACCCGGTTTTGGTTCAGCCGGATCTGGACCGTCCATTTATTGTGGAGGTGGATGCCTCTGAAGTCGGAGTGGGAGCAGTGCTATCACAAGGCACTACATCCCTCACTCAGCTTCGTCCATGTGCGTTTTTTTCCCGCAAATTCTCTTCCACGGAGAAAAACTATGATATAGGGAATCGGGAACTATTGGCAATTAAATGGGCCTTCGAGGAATGGCGTCACTTCCTCGAGGGCGCCAAACACAAGATCACGGTAATTACCCATCATAAGAACCTGACATACCTGAAATCAGCAAAAAGGTTAAATCCTAGACAAGCAAGGTGGGCATTGTTTTTCTCTAGGTTTAATTTTATAATCACCTTCCGCCCTGGTACAAAAAATGTGAGGGCCGATGCCCTTTCTCGCAGTTTCTGCCCCTCACAAGCTGAGGACTGTGAACCAGTTCCGATATTGGCCACTGGGATCGTTGTGTCCGCAGTGTCTTTGGACCTTCTGGTGGAGATCCGTAAATCCCCAGAACAAGCCCCTGACACTACGCCACCCAACAAATTGTTCGTTCCACCTGCGTTTCGCCTACAAGTGCTTAGAGAATCACATGACTCTGTCTTGGCAGGCCATCCTGGTCTCAATAATACCACCAGATTGATAACTAGGAATTTTTGGTGGCCGACGGTGGTTAAGGACTGCAAAGAATATGTTTTAGCATGTGAAGTCTGTGCCCGCGCCAAATCCTCCCATAATCGCCCTGCCGGCTGGCTCCAGTCCTTGCCCATCCCCGAGAGTCCATGGACCCACATCTCCATGGACTTCATTACGGACCTGCCGTCCTCAGATGGAAAAACGTGTATCTGGGTGGTGGTGGACAGGTTCAGTAAACAATGTCATTTTGTCCCCCTGTCGTGGTTACCTAACTCGGAAACGCTGAGTAAACTGTTTATTGTACATGTGGTACGTTTACACGGTGCCCCGGTCAATATTGTGTCTGACAGGGGTACCCAATTCGTGTCAAAATTCTGGAGGGCGTTCTGTAAATGCATTGGTATTGAGCTATCTTTTTCCTCGGCTTACCACCCTGAAACCAATGGTCAAACCAAACGTGTCAACCAGGCTCTGGAGCAATACCTTCGCTGCTACGTCTCAGAACACCAGTCCGATTGGGCAGAACATCTGCCACTAGCCGAGTTTGCCCTAAATAATCAGTATCAGGACTCCATTAAGTCTACCCCCTTTTTCTGCAACCACGGGCTGCATCCGCGCTTTGGCTCATTCTCGGCCAGAATGTCGGAGCTTCCTGGGGTAGAGAAAAATATACATCGTTTAAAAACCATTTGGTCTGAGGTATACTCGAACTTGAAAGGGGCCCAGGTTAGACAGACCTCGGCAGCGAACAAACGGCGATCCAAAGGACCGCACCTGGGAGTTGGAGACAAGGTTTGGCTCTCCACCAAAAACATCAAGCTTAAAGTACCGTCTGCCAAACTGGGTCCCAGATTTATTGGTCCATACGAGATTATAGAGGTGATTAACCCGGTGGCCTTCCGTTTAAAACTCCCTCAGTCTTTCAAATTACCCAATGTCTTCCACAAGTCTCTCCTCAAGTTGTATCGCTCCCCAATTCACCCTGTCCCGTCCCCTCCTCCTCCCGTTTTGGTCGGAGGGTCCTTGGAGTATGAAGTCCAGGGTGTCCTTGACTCCCGCCTTGTAAGAGGGTCCGTACAGTATCTGGTACACTGGAGGTGCTACGGCCCGGAGAAGAGGTCCTTGGTCCCTGCGAGGGACATCCATGCCAAGGCACTAATTAGAAGGTTTCACCTCCTTCACCCTGACAAACCAGGTTTTGAGGGTCCGGAGGCCCCTCTTGGAAGGGGGGGTACTGTCACGTCTCCGTCAGATTTGGGGCCTGCTGTTCCGGTCGCAGCCACTAGGAGGCGCCGGACCGCCACTTTGCCGTCAGACTCGGGGACGGCTGTTCCTGCCTTGGCCACTGGGAGGCGCCGTGGTTCTATTACGTCTCCGTCAGACTCAGGGCGATTCTGTACTTCTGCTACTCTCCTGGTTTGTGACCTTGGCCTGGATATTCTGACTCTGCCACTTCCTAACGATTCTGTACCTCTGCCGCCCTCCTGGTTTTTGACTCTGACCTTGGCCTGAATTTGACTGCTATTGCCTGCTGTTTTTGTACTTCCCTCTGACGACCGTCCTGCTCTGGCCGCTGCTCATATTCAGACAGCTACCTCCTGGGCTCTGTTGTAAATCCAGATCCCTGTATAGGGGTAAAGGGTATCAGTGTTTCTCGGGGTGTTGTCTGGCTGCAGCCCAGAACCGCAGACGGACATTACAGGTGTTATGCATGGAGGCTAAAAAACACAGCATTCCAAGAAAAACACTTGCTACCCACAGTAAAATTTGGTGGAGGTTCCATCATGCTTTGGGGCTGTGTGGCCAATGCCGGCACCGGGAATCTTGTTAAAGTTGAGGGTCGCATGGATTCAACTCAGTATCAGCAGATTCTTGACAATAATGTGCAAGAATCAGTGACGAAGTTGAAGTTACGCAGGGGATGGATATTTCAGCAAGACAATAATCCAAAACACCGCTCCAAATCTCAGGCATTCATGCAGAGGAACAATTACAATGTTCTGGAATGGCCATCCCAGACCTGAATATCATAGAACATCTGTGGGATGATTTGAAGCGGGCTGTCCATGCTCGGCGACCATCAAACTTAACTGAATTGGAATTGTTTTGTAAACAGGAATGGTCACAAATACCTTCATCCAGGATCCAGGAACTCATTAATAGCTACAGGAAGCGACTAGAGGCTGTTATTTTTGCAAAAGGAGGATCTACGAAATATTAATGCCACTTTTAGGTTGAGGTGCCCATACTTTTGCACCAGTGAAATTTTGTTTAAATGCAGATTGCACATTTTCTGTTAGTACAATAAACCTCATTTGAATCCAGAAATATAACTGAGTCCATCAGTTATTAGATATATGAAACTGAAATAGCTGTTGCAAAAAACAAAATTGTTATAAAGAAAAAAGGTTAACATTAATAGGGGTGCCCAAACTTTAACATATGACTGTACTATATTCATACAACATACATACTACATACATACTACATACATACAACATACATAAAACATGCTACAGACATGCAACATACATACTACATACAATACATTCATACATTCATACAATACATACATATAGACATACAGTACATATAACACAGAGTACATATTCACCATCACTTGTCACTTTGATCCCCGAAGCCAATGTCATCTTTAAAAAATATTAAAATAACAAACAACCGATATACTCCCTGATCCGCAGAAATCCACGAGTGTCCCACGACGATCTCCCGTGGAGAAGAGCAGCATCACCTGATGCGACTGCTCTCTAGGGGCCCCAGGAATACAATGCCGGGAGGTAGGTATCCTTCCGGACTGTATTCCTCTGCCACTGTAAAAAAAGAGTCCCTAGTCTCACTTTTGGCATTGCTGTGTGAGAAAGTTCCCACGCAGCTTTTGCCATAAAGTGAGACCAATGAACTATAGTAACCTCTCAGTGATGCAGTGCAGGAGATCGTCGTGGGACACTCGTGGATTTCTGCGGATCAGGGAGTATATCGCTTGTTTGTTATTTTAATATTTTTTACAGTGAGGTGACACTGGCTTCGGGGATCAAAGTGACAAGTGATGATGAGTATGTACTCTATGTTATATGTACTGTATGTCTATATTTATGTATTGTATGAATGTATTGTATGTAGTATGTATATAGTATATATGTATGTATGTATGTTGTATGAATGTAGTATATATGTAGTATGTATGTAGTATGTATGTATGTTGTATGAATGTAGTATATATGTAGTATGCATGTATGTATTGTGGTGTAGTTACCACTATGTCAGCTAGGGGGCGCTGTGTGGGTGTCCCAGGATGGGTGTACAGGCACATTCAGTGTGGTAACAGGAGCAGGGTCCTAAATGACCATTATGGGTCTCAAGGTGGGTGGCCTTGGGATGCAGGCTCCAGGGTGTATTGATCAGCAGAGGTACTGCTGATCTTTCTGTTACACTGTGTCAGGGAAGCCTGTGTGTGTCTATACAACCTTTAGTGTTGTCATAGCCATGTGATCACCTGTGGGTGTGGTTACAGGGCTATGTAATTGAGGTGTTTGGCACATGTGAGAGAGTGTGAGAGTGAGTCTGTCTGAGTGTGGACAGACTTCCATGTGTCCAGGTGGGACACTACAGAGAGTGTATATGGGGAGGACTACAGCTCCCAGCATGTGCTGAGACTCTCAGTCCGAGTCTGAAGCCACGGACATTTCTGTTCCTTTGCCTGAAGTGAAGGTTACATTTCAGTGTTATGCTGTCTATGGTTTATGGAGTAATAAACCTGGTGAAATTTTAAAGGAACGTGCCTCATGTTTGTCTCCCGCTGCACCTAAGCGAGTCGAATCCCTACAATTGGTGACAGACTGCGGGCAGCGATTCCCAGAAGCACGTGTGGCAGCGCTGGCGATTCTGAGCCAGGAGAGCAGATGGTCTGACAACCGTGAGTAATACTGACCGAGGTCAGAGAAAGTGACTGTATTAATATTTGTGGGATACCTCTGGAGGAGAAGAGGCGTCCAGGAACCTGTGTGGCCGACACAGGTAACAGACAGGAGTCTGTGTTGCAGTGACCAGGGTCAGTGAGAGACTGTGTTCCTGGAGGGGTCAGTGAGCAAGGTCCTGGAGGGTCAGTGTTGGGAGGTTCTGGGAGAGGAATCGGATCCCTGGAACATGTGACATGACCTTGGACCTGGTGAGGCGTGTGTTGGGCAGTCTCAGGCGGAGACGGATGTCCTGAAGAGCACCCGCTGAGCCCCTGGACCTGGTGAGGCTGGTGTGTTGGGAGACCCTGGGAGGAGGGTCGGCTCCCTGAATAGCACCCGGTGTTCCCTGTGTGTTGGACGGTCTCAGGTGGAGACGGTACGTCCTGAGTGGCACACGAACAGGACACGTGAGAGACTGTGCATGTGTTTTTTTTCTTTTTTTTTTCTTTTCCTCTGCAAAACCTGAAGGTGCTTGCTGTGGCTCAGTGGGGTCATGAAGGTCTCGCAGCACAGGGACCTGGTGTTTTCTTTAAGGGATCTGCCCTGGGAGCATTGGTAGCAGACGCTGTCTGTCTATGCCATCCTGCTGCAGCTTTATGGCATGTGACTAAGCGGATACAGTAGTTGTGGCTTTACACAACTATTAAGGGTGAGTACCCTGTATTATTGCTGCATAACCCATTATACCTGCACTGGTAAGGCCCTATGGGTGCACTTTTGTGGCTTTTTTATCTTTGAGGGTGACAAGCGGCTTCCAGTAACCCGGCGGGGTTACGAAGGTGACAAGCGGCTTCCGGTGGATCGGCGGGTCCACGAAGATGGCGCAGCAGGAGCTGCAGTGACACCAGCCGCTGTGTATGTGTGTGAACAGCAGCCGGAGGTGCTGGTGATCAGTGACAGCAGGAGCTGTGGTGGTGCCAGCAAAGACTTGTGTGGTATCGTTAAAAGACAAACTGTACTGTGTGAACTGTGGCCTAAGAGGTTCTGCAGGACGGACATGGGGAAATCCCAAAAGGGGGCGGTGACCCAAAAGGGGCGGTGACCCAAAAGGGGGCGGTGACCCAAATTGGAGTGGTAACCCAAAAGGGGGCGGTGACCCAAATTGGAGTGGTAACCCAAAAAGGGGTGGAGTCCCAAAAGGGGGCGGTGACCCAAATTGGAGTGGTAACCCAAAAAGGGGTGGAGTTCCAAAAGGGGGCGGTGACCAAAATTGGAGTGGCAACCCAAAGTGGGGTGGTGGTCCAGAAAGTGGCCAAGTGTGAAGAAGTGACAGCACTGGGTGACTCAGTAGGTATGTCTGGAGTACCGCAGTGTATGTGCAGGTCTTTTTCAGAATGTGGAATATCCTTTCCAGGTAGTAATGATGGGCCACAGATGTGTACAGTGATGCTGCACCGGGAAGGAGCCTTTGGTCGGCTGGACTCAGAGAGTCAGGTGACTCTGACAGGAACGCCTCTCGTTTTCTCTCTGACCGAGAAAAACGTCAGGGTTCGCTGTAAACACGGGGTCACGGTGAACTACGCAGTAGACACAGTAGTGTTTGAGGGGACCAAAGGTGGTGAGTGCCAAGGTAGAGGAATACCACGGGACTTAGTCTATGCCTGGGAGAGGGGCCGGGACTTTCTTTTGTTTGATGACGTTTGGTCTGACGATGGAGATGCTTCGACTGTGGGACAAGCAGACACTGAGACAGTGACGGCTCCTGACATGGACAGGTCAGAGGTAGAACTGACCAGAGGAAGAAGTACATCTGTCCAACTGACGGACCTGACGTCTCGTGATAAGACAGATGGTGGGCTGGGAGATGAGACTACTGGACTAGACACATTGGTGCTGGACGGTAACTGGAGGGTTCACTCGACTGGTGTGACTGACCCAGTGGTACCCTTTGATGATATAATTAAAGAGGTAGTGGTGAGACACGTGCTGGCCAAAAGAGAACAAGATCATGAGATACAGCTGATAAAGGAGACTGTAACAGAAGATGTCGAACGGGAAAGAGTCCTAAGGCAAGCAGCTGAGCACAGAGTGGATGAGCTGGAGAAGGAAGTCTCTGAGCTCAGAGGTCACCTGTCAGCATGTAAAACCATGAACAAGACCCTGTTGGAAGATATGGAGGTGCTCAGAGAGGCCCAAGAGAAGCATCAACAGGAGATTCTCAGGAGAGAGGATCAGCGTCGCTACCTGGCAGAGGAGCGAGATAAAGTTCTGCAAGAACTCAGTGGAGTAGTAAAAGGTCTTCTGCAGAAGAAGTGGATGGGTGAAGACGTACAGCGGCAGTGCCCGACTGATAGCAAGGCAGAACTGCCAAAGCCCATCTTGGAAAAGGGTCCTGAAGACTGTAAATCTCAGGAAGATGGTGAACCAAGAGCTGCACAAGACAGTCACCCGGTCTTGGCAGATACCTTGAGGGAAGTGTCCGTGGGGAACCCAGAGCCATCTGTCCAGGATGAGAGCAAGTCCATGACCTTCAAGTGTGTGATGGAGGTACCCGAAGACGTGCGAGAAGCGTGTGCCAGCGAAGGTGTGCATGAGACCTTTAAAAAGGCAGTAAAGGCCTATAGTGTAATGCAGGGCACCAGAAACAGACCAGTTGGTGATACTGGCAGAAACGGAAGACACAGAGAGAAGGGTGGCTGTCCTGAAGGAGATGCACCTACAATGTCTCCGCACGAAACAGATGCTTGTGAAGCGTAATTGGAAAGCCGCTCGACGTCTGGAGCTTGCAAGGGAAGCACAAAGTCGGCTGGGCTTTGTGGAAGACATAATTCCGGTGCCCAGAAATCTGGTGGGGAAAGTCGTTGGCAGACTTGGAAAGGTGATGCAGGAGATGGTGAATCGATCCTGTGTGAAGAGAGTGAGGATCCCACCTGCTGGTGAAATCCAAGTCGTTATTGAAGATGACATGGTTCCTGTCATTGTGGTTGGTTCGGTGGAAAGCATTGGGAAGCTTCACATGCTCCTGGAATATCGGGTAGCATACCTGAAGGAGATTGAGCAGCTAAGACAGGATCGACTGCAGATGAATGAGCAGATAGAGAACGTCAGGTGGCGTCCACCTCCAACCCATGGTGTAAGGACCAGAAGGGATCCTCCAAGGAATGAAAGGACAGGTAGTCGAAGGCAAGAACGTCGAGAGTCCGCAAGTGGCCGTTCTAATCGTAGTAACATAGGCACGAGACCCGGTGGTGGACATAGTGACAGAGGGTCAGACTCAGACCAGCCAGTTGGCCCAGCTGGACGTGGGACTCATGACAGTGTGAACTGGGAGAGCCGGCCGGTGAGAGAAAGGTCGGGTGACGGAGCGCACTGCAGACAGGTGGAGACTAAAGAGTGTCTGGTCACACTGACGGACGTTGACGGGAAGGTCAAAGCCCAAGGCCGAGATACTGACCGCTGGGGGCAGGGGAGGCCTAACGTAAATATGCAGTATGACTACCGAAACAGATGGAGATGGTCCTCCCGACTGGTAGGGCAAGGTGACATGGGTGCCAGGTCTCAAGATCCCTGGGTGATGTCATGTGTTCAACCCCACAAGTTTGAACAGAGGGGGGAGGTATGTGGTGTAGTTACCACTATGTCAGCTAGGGGGCGCTGTGTGGGTGTCCCAGGACAGGTGTACAGGCACATTCAGTGTGGTAACAGGAGCAGGGTCCTAAATGACCATTATGGGTCTCAAGGTGGGTGGCCTTGGGATGCAGGCTCCAGGGTGTATTGATCAGCAGAGGTACTGCTGATCTTTCTGTTACACTGTGTCAGGGAAGCCTGTGTGTGTCTATACAACCTTTAGTGATGTCATAGCCATGTGATCACCTGTGGGTGTGGTTACAGGGCTATGTAATTGAGGTGTTTGGCACATGTGAGACAGTGTGAGAGTGAGTCTGTCTAAGTGTAGACAGACTTCCATGTGTCCAGGTGGGACACTACAGAGAGTGTATATGGGGAGGACTACAGCTCCCAGCATGTGCTGAGACTCTCAGTCCGAGTCTGAAGCCACGGACATTTCTGTTCCTTTGCCTGAAGTGAAGGTTACATTTCAGTGTTATGCTGTCTATGGTTTATGGAGTAATAAACCTGGTGAAATTTTAAAGGAACGTGCCTCATGTTTGTCTCCCGCTGCACCTAAGCGAGTCGAATCCCTACAGTATGTTGTATGAATGTAGTATATATGTAGTATGTATGTAGTATGTATGTTGTACGAATGTAGTATGTATGTAGTATGTAGTATGTATGTTGTATGAATGTAGTATATATGTAGTATGTATGTAGTATGTATGTTGTATGAATGTAGTATGCAGTATGTATGTATGTAGTATGAATATAGTATATATGTAGTATGTAGTATGTATGTTGTATGAATGTAGTATATATGTAGTATGTATGTTGTATGAATGTAGTATATATGAAGTATGTATGTAGTATGTATGTATGTTGTATGAATGTAGTATATATGTAGTATGTATGTATGTAGTATGTATGTTTTTTTTTTTACATTCAACACATTACCGGATAATGGGACTACTACTGACCCATCATTGACTAATCTGTCAATCACTGTCATTGTAGCAGGCATAGCCCGATGGGACTTATAGTCCCATCGGACAATGCCTGCACACACACACAACCCCCGGCAGCCCCGTACAGACCCCCGGCAGGCCCACACAGACCCCCGGCAGCCCGCACAGACCCCCGGCAGGCCCGCAGAGACCACACATCATGATGCGCACAGACCGCGCATCATGATGACATAATTTCAGCAGCCAATCACAGCCACAACACTGGCTCATTGCATTATGGGAACTTCCGATTCCGGTATCCGATATTGTAAAAATATCGGTACTCTGTATCGGAATTCCGATACAGCGAATATCGGCCGATACCCGATATTTGCAGTATCGGAATGCTCAACACTAATTATAACACTATCATCGTGCTGGGCACTCTTGAACAGTAACTATGGGTATTATCAACTCTAATATAATTATATCACCATAAATGTGGACCCATACAGATCCTAAAAATGCCAACATAACAATTCCAGCACAAAATAAAATCTCACCCAAATTTGTCCTGGTAAATGGTCAGAATGTGCAGCCCCAATGCGCGTTTCGCGTGGGCTTCCTCAGGGGGCATTTTTAGGGTCTGTATGGGGCCATATTTTTGGTGATATAATTATATTAGATCCGTTAAACAGATGCCCTAACGCAATGTGAACCTAGCCTAAGGCCTCCTCCGCTCAAGAGTGTAACTACTCCATTGGAGACCAGGAGTTACTCACCATTAAGATGGCTTTGGAGGAGTGGCGATAGCTGCTGGAGGACGCAGTCTATCCAGTGGTCATCTACACGGACCATAAGAACCTGGCGTACCTCCAGTCCGCCCAGAGACTTAATCCACACCAAGCCAGGTGGTCTTTGTTTTTTGCCCGCTTTTTATTGCATTTCAGGTCCGTTGACAAGAATGTCAGAGCTGATGCCCTCTCTCGCTCATTTCTGTCTTAGGACCAAGAGGAGAATCCTCAATTTATCATCGAACCATCCAAGATGTTTACTGTTGCTCCAGTCAGCCTGTCGCAAATTCCCCCAGGAAAGACCCTTGTGGCTGAAGGACCGAGTTTTGTCATGGAGCCACTCGTCCAAGGTGTCTGGTCACGCGGGAAATAGGAAGACACTACAATTGATCTCTCGTCACTACTGGTGGCCATCCATGAGGAGGGAGATCTATGCTTACCTGACTGCTTGTCCAATTCTTGCCCGCAATAAAGTCCCCAGACGACTTCCTGCTGGTTCTCCTGCCTTTAACTGTGCCATCTAGTCCATGGCAACACATGGCAATGGACTTCATTACAGATTTACCAGTATCCGAGGGTTGCACCATCATCTGGGAAGTCGTGGATCACCTCTGCAAAATGGCACATTTTACCCCGTTGTCTACTCTTCCGTCTGCTCTGGAACTGGCTGACAGCTTCATCAAACATATTTTCCGCCTGCATGAATTTCTTCGTCACATTGTGTCTGATCGAGGTTCGCAGTTCGCTTCCAAATTCTGGCGAGCTCTGTGTAAACATCTGAACATCATCTTGGATTTCTCCTCCATCTATCACCCTCAGTCCAGTGGACAAGTGGAGCGTGTCAACCAGGTCCTGGGCAACTACCTGCGACTAATCGGGTTTCCCCGAGCATGCTCGGGTGATCTCCAAGTATTTTGTAGTGCTCCGAGACTTACTTTCGTCGCTAGACAAGCTGAATACATGAGGGGATTGCCTAACAAACACATACAGTGATGATTTGAAGCGGGCTGTCCATGCTCGGCGACCATCAAACTTAACTGAACTGGAATTGTTTTGTAAACAGGAATGGTCACAAATACCTTCATCCAGGATCCAGGAACTCATTAATAGCTACAGGAAGCGACTAGAGGCTGTTATTTTTGCAAAAGGAGGATCTACGAAATATTAATGCCACTTTTAGGTTGAGGTGCCCATACTTTTGCACCAGTGAAATTTTGTTTAAATGCAGATTGCACATTTTCTGTTAGTACAATAAACCTCATTTGAATCCAGATATACAGTCATGGCCAAAAGTATTGACACCCCTGCAATTCTGTCAGATAATACTCAGTTTCTTCCTGAAAATGATTGCAAACACAAATTCTTTGGTATTATTATCTTCATTTAATTTGTCTTAAATGAAAAAACACAAAAGAGAATGAAGCAAAAAGCAAAACATTGATCATTTCACACAAAACTCCAAAAATGGGCCAGACAAAAGTATTGGCACCCTCAGCCTAACACTTGGTTGCACAACCTTTAGCCAAAATAACTACGAACAAACGCTTCCGGTAACCATCAATGAGTTTCTTACAATGCTCTGCTAGAATTTTAGACCATTCTTCTTTGGCAAACTGCTCCAGGTCCCTGATATTTGAAGGGTGCCTTCTCCAAACTGCCATTTTTAGATCTCTCCACAGGTGTTCTATGGGATTCAGGTCTGGACTCATTGCTAGCCTACTTAGAAGTCTCTAGTGCTTTCTCTCAAACCATTTTCTAGTGCTTTTTGAAGTGTGTTTTGGGTCATTGTCCTGTTGGAAGACCCATGACCTCTGAGGGAGACCCAGCTTTCTCACACTGGGCCCTACATTATGCTGCAAAATTTGTTGGTAGTCTTCAGACTTCATAATGCCATGCACACGGTCAAGCAGTCCAGTGCCAGAGGTAGCAAAGCAACCCCAAAACATCAGGGAACCGCCGCCATGTTTGACTGTAGGGAACGTGTTCTTTTCTTTGAATGCCTCTTTTTTTCTCTTGTAAACTCTATGTTGATGCCGTTGCCCAAAAAGCTCTACTTTTGTCTCATCTGACCAGAGAACATTCTTCCAAAACGTTTTAGGCTTCTTCAGGTAAGTTTTGGCAAACTCCAGCCTGGCTTTTTTATGTCTCGGGGTAAGAAGTGGGGTCTTCCTGGGTCTCCTACCATACAGTCCCTTTTCATACAGACGCCGACGGATAGTATGGGTTGACACTATTGTACCCTCGGACTGCAGGGCAGCTTGAACTTGTTTGGATGTTAGTCGAGGTTCTTTATCCAACATCCGCACAATCTTGCGTTGAAATCTCTTGTCAATTTTTCTCTTCCGTCCACATCTAGGGAGGTTAGCCACAGTGCCATGGGCTTTAAATTCTTGATGACACTGCGCACGGTAGACACAGGAACATTCAGGTCTTTGGAGAAGGACTTGTAGCCTTGAGATTGCTCATGCTTCCTCACAATTTGGTTTCTCAAGTCCTCAGACAGTTCTTTGGTCTTCTTTCTTTTCTCCATGCTCAGTGTGGTATACACAAGGACACAGGACAGAGGTTGAGTCAACTTTAATCCATGTCAACTGGCTGCAAGTGTGATTTAGTTATTGCCAACACCTGTTAGGTGCCACGGGTAAGTTACAGGTGCTGTTAATTAAACAAATTAGACAAGCATCACATGATTTTTCGAACAGTGCCAATAGTTTTGTCCACCCTCTTTTTTATGTTTGGTGTGGAATTATATCCAATTTGGCTTTAGGACAATTCTTTTTGCATTTTTTCATTTAAGACAAATTAAATGAAGATAATAATACCAAAGAATTTGTGTTTGCAATCATTTTCAGGAAGAAACTGAGTATTATCTGACAGAATTGCAGGGGTGTCAATACTTTTGGCCACAACTGTATTCCTCACATGTATTCAGGCTGTCCAGCAGCTGCAAATCATGCAGCTGAGGTGACGAAAACGAAATATCCGAGCACTACAAAATACTCAGAGGACACCCAAGCATGCTCGGGGAAACCCGAGCAACGAGTATACTCGCTCATTACTACCTGCGACACTTTGTCAATGCCCACCACAATGATTGAATGAAATTACTTTCCTGGGCTGATTTCTCGTACAACAATCATGTCGGTAAAGCCTCGGGAGAGTCTCCTTTCTACATTGTGTTCAGTCGGCAACCCGAGGTTCCCCTCCCGGTGACGGTTCCATCTGTCCCTGAAGTAGATGTCCTCTCCAAGGATTTTGTAAAGTTGTGGAGGACACCAAAGCCACTTTAGAAGCATCCTCTGCCTGTATGAAGAGACATGCAGACAAGAGGCGCTGGGATCCTCCTTGCTTCAGCCCCGGCGACAAGGTATGGCTCTCGTCCAGGTACGTCTGGATGAAGGTTCACTCTTGCAACTTAGGTCTTCATTTTATTGGGCCTTTCGAGGTTTTGAAGCGGATCAACAAGGTCTCCTATAAAATGAAGTTGCCTCCTTCCTTATGGATTCCAAATTCCTTCCAAATATCTCTGTTGAATCCTGAGTCCCTTCTTCAAGGATCCCAGTACCATGCCCATGCCAACTGCCTCAGATGATGTTTTTAAAGTGGAGAAAATCTTAGCCATGAAGAAGATGAAAGGCAAGACCTTCCTTGTTGACTGGAAGGGATTTGGTCCTGAAGAGAGATCCTGGGAGCCGAAGGAAAACATTCATGCTCCGATTCTCCTCCGGAACTTCCTTGATGGCCTGAGGAGGGAGCGTAAAGGGGGGTACTGTTAGCACCACTCTGACAGGCAGGTTCTCCGGCATGTCACTTCACTCACACATGCTGCGGTCAGATTTCCCCTTCCCCATGCTCTGCATGCTCCCAGCAGAGCTTCCAGCTATGTCCTTAGGGCATCCGCAAGCGCGCTCCCGTCCTCTTCAAGGGCCAGCGTGTGCACTTGCTATTTCCTCCCCAGCCTATGGCTGAGAGGCATTATGTATATATTGCTTTCTCCTCACTGAGGAGATGCCTGAGCTACCTTCCTGTTCTGCAGCCTAGTTGTGTAAGGTTGCATACCGGTGCCTATGTAAGGGGATGAGAAAAATGTTTGTTTATCTTTATGCTGGTACTGCTACACCCTTACATATATTACCAATGTTCAGTTGTAGTATGCTACACATCTAAGTGTATTACCATTTACTGTTAAGTGTATAATGTATGACGTATATTGTTACACTGATGTGCACAAGGTTAGGGAAAGTGCAGTTGGCAGGGTTGGCCACAAGATGGGGGACATGTTAATGTTCATAGTTCCTAGATAGTGTAGATAGTACAAACACATAGTTAATTTTAGGAGGGGCTGCTACTGGATAAGCTAGTGACAGCCTTGGGTTAGGGCTGAGGGACAGAGGCGCCTGAAGGGTCCACATGGGTAATAAGCCTAGGACACAGCAGCAGTCTTGCAACATTAAAAGTGAGAAGCCCAGTCTTCCTCTGCACCAGCACAGCACAACAAGGGGCCAGTACAGCAGAATGTGGCAACTCATTGCTTGGGCACATACCTTTAAGACCAGGGTGAAATGGTCAGGGGAACCCACAGAGGCAGTAAGTACAGATGGAGAAGAAGCGGGGCCAGTACAGAGGACAGTGCATCAGATCAGGGCTCATCCTCAGTGGCTACTGACTCCGGCGATTAATGATCTTGTGTCTTGGGCAAAACAGACCAAGGGATGCTTGGCCGTGGCAGAGCAGAACAGAGCGAAACTGAGAAATCATCAGGGACAGTCCAACATGGGCCCGTGCAGAGGAACCGTGGAAACAGTGCAGGGAAATAGAAGGAACCTTGTTACAGTGGGGCAAAAAAGTATTTAGTCAGTCAGCAATAGTGCAAGTTCCACCACTTAAAAAGATGAGAGGCGTCTGTAATTTACATCATAGGTAGACCTCAACTATGGGAGACAAACTGAGACAAAAAAATCCAGAAAATCACATTGTCTGTTTTTTTTCATTTTATTTGCATATTATGGTGGAAAATAAGTATTTGGTCAGAAACAAGCAATCGATTTCTGGCTCTCACAGACCTGTAACTTCTTCTTTAAGAGTCTCCTCTTTCCTCCACTCATTACCTGTAGTAATGGCACCTGTTTAAACTTGTTATCAGTATAAAAAGACACCTGTGCACGCCCTCAAACAGTCTGACTCCAAACTCCACTATGGTGAAGACCAAAGAGCTGTCAAAGGACACCAGAAGCAAAATTGTAGCCCTGCACCAGGCTGAGAAGACTGAATCTGCAATAGCCAACCAGCTTGGAGTGAAGAAATCAACTGTGGGAGCAATAATTAGAAAATGGAAGACATACAAGACCACTGATAATCTCCCTCGATCTGGTGCTCCACGCAAAATCCCACCCCGTGGGGTCAGAATGATCACAAGAACGGTGAGCAAAAATCCCAGAACCACGCGGGGGGACCTAGTGAATGAACTGCAGAGAGCTGGGACCAATGTAACAAGGCCTACCATAAGTAACACACTACGCCACCATGGACTCAGATCCTGCAGTGCCAGACGTGTCCCACTGCTTAAGCCTGTACATGTCCGGGCCCGTCTGAAGTTTGCTAGAGAGCATTTGGATGATCCAGAGGAGTTTTGGGAGAAGGTCCTATGGTCTGATGAAACCAAACTGGAACTGTTTGGTAGAAACACAACTTGTGTTTGGAGGAAAAAGAATACTGAGTTGCATCCATCAAACACCATACCTACTGTAAAGCATGGTGGTGGAAACATCATGCTTTGGGGCTGTTTCTCTGCAAAGGGGCCAGGACGACTGATCCGGGTACATGAAAGAATGAATGGGGCCATGTATCGTGAGATTTTGAGTGCAAACCTCCTTCCATCAGCAAGGGCATTGAAGATGAAACGTGGCTGGGTCTTTCAACATGACAATGATCCAAAGCACACCGCCAGGGCAACGAAGGAGTGGCTTCGTAAGAAGCATTTCAAGGTCCTGGAGTGGCCTAGCCAGTCTCCAGATCTCAACCCTATAGAAAACCTTTGGAGGGAGTTGAAAGTCCGTGTTGCCAAGCGAAAAGCCAAAAACATCACTGCTCTAGAGGAGATCTGCATGGAGGAATGGGCCAACATACCAACAACAGTGTGTGGCAACCTTGTGAAGACTTACAGAAAACGTTTGACCTCTGTCATTGCCAACAAAGGATATATCACAAAGTATTGAGATGAAATTTTGTTTCTGACCAAATACTTATTTTCCACCATAATATGCAAATAAAATGAAAAAAAAAAACAGACAATGTGATTTTCTGGATTTTTTTTTCTCAGTTTGTCTCCCATAGTTGAGGTCTACCTATGATGTAAATTACAGACGCCTCTCATCTTTTTAAGTGGTGGAACTTGCACTATTGCTGACTGACTAAATACTTTTTTGCCCCACTGTATGTGAAGCCTGTTGTAAACGCTGGAAAGACTTAGGAAGTGCTATGTAATGAACCAAGTAAAGATGTCTTTGTTGAGGTTATAATGGACTGTGTCTCAGTTGATGTGAATTTTCCTGGAAATAGTCTCCCACTACATAGGGAGGACCCTGTAGGAGCTGAATCCGTAGACAGGTATGCTGACTAGTGAGCATGATTTTTCTGTGAGGAGAGGCCAGGACACCAGAGTCCCAGTTTCCTCGGCTATGACTAGGTCCTGGACCTCCCTCACACCTGCTGCACTCTGGTGCAGATCCTGCCTTCTACACTCTGGTGCAGATCATGCCTGCTGCACTCTGGTGCAGATCGTGCCTGCTGCAACCTGCTACGAACTCTGCCTGCTGCACCATCCAGTATGTCCTTCTGAGTTCAGCTGGTGCATGTCCATTTGTCTGTCCTGGAGTGGCACCTGGCGTGCATCGGGAGCCAAGCCTATCCTCACCATCAGAGGCTCTAGTGAACAGTCCAGTGCTCGCTTAGTCACATCTGTTATGAATGGGTCACCAAGGAGAAAAAAGCAAAACAAGCTTAGTCACAGAAAACCAGAGAGGTTGGTAACTATGCAGATTGCAGATCCCTGATCCTACCACACAACTAGCAGCAGCAGTGGAGCGTACCTACGATGTTCCTAGACGCTTCGTCACAGCCAGAGGACTAAATAAGCCTGAAGCATGAAAAGGGAAATCTAACTGCCCCAGAGCAGACCCCAAAGGAATAGATAGCCCCCACACATGTATTTACGGTGAAACAAGATGAAGGCACAAACACAGGCAGGAAAATAGGCTGAGCAAATGATGGGGCCCAAACTAACTAGAAAGGAAAGGAAAGACACTGTCTGCAACCTGCAAAAAACATGTCCAACACTTCTGATAGCAAAATTAACCCTGAAGTCACTAGGCTTCTCCCACTATATCAGCACTCTGAAATATTCTGAGACAGAGCAAAAAGAAACCAAACTAGTAAGGGACAAAAAGTAAACTGGCAAAATACTGATAAATAAGAGTGGAAATTCAGCACAGCCCCCAGCTGGGGCTGGCTGACCACACAAAAAACTAAATAGACCAACACAATCAAGTGTGAACATTAGCAGAAAAACTTAGCTTTAGATGACTGGAACAGAGCTGAAAACCAAGAGCTGACAAGCCAGAAGGAATCACCAGCAACTGAATAGGGCGTCGGCTGTCTTAAATCCAGTCTGAGATTCCTGAGGTCCAATCGTCATCCTCATTCTCAGGTGGCAGATCTCCACCGATCAAATCAGCCTCACTACCTCCTGTTACCACCAGAGGGAGTCTGGAAGGAGAACTCACAACTGGTGAACCAGAGAATGAACTCACAACAGTACCCCCCCTTGAGGAGGGGTCACCGAACCCTCATCCACACCACCAGGCCGATCAGGATGGGCCCGGTGAAAAGCACGAACCAATCTATTGGCATGAATATCGGAGGCAGAAACCCAAAAATTATCCTCCTGACCATAACCCTTCAATTTGACCAAATACTGGAGTCTCCGTCTAACCAAACGAGAATCCAATATTTTCTCTACCTCATATTCCACATTGCCATCAACCAACACAGGGTCAGGAGGTGCTGCCATAGGAACCACTGGCTCAACAAACCTCTTCAACAGAGATTTGTGAAATACGTTACGGATCTTGAACGTAACTGGAAGAGCCAATCGAAACGAAACAGGATTAAGAATTTCCAAAATCTTATAAGGTCCAATAAATCTTGGCTTAAATTTAAGAGATGCAACCTTCATAGGAATATTCATAGATGACAACCAAACCATATCACCCACTTTAAACTGGGGACCAATGGTCCTATGCCGGTTGGAAAATCGCTGGGCCTTTTCCTGAGAGAGTGACAACTTATCCACCACTTGGTCCCATATCTGCTGCATTCTCTTAACCACAGTGTCCACACCTGGGCAGGGTGAAGATTCCACTTGCCCTGAAGAGAATCGAGGATGAAACCCAAAATTACAGAAAAAGGGTGACATCAAAGTGGCAGAACTAGCTCTATTGTTCAGTGCGAATTCGGCCAAGGGCAAAAATGAGACCCAATCATCCTGATCAGCAGATATAAAACATCTCAAATAAGACTCCAAGGTCTGGTTTGTTCTCTCAGTCTGTCCATTGGTCTGGGGATGAAACGCGGAGGAGAAGGATAACTGAATTCCCAGATTGGAACAAAAGACTTTCCAGAATCTGGAAACAAACTGGACTCCTCTGTCGGACACAATGTTCTCAGGAATCCCATGTAACCGAACCACCTGTTGTAAAAACAAGGGCACCAACTCAGCGGAAGATGGCAACTTTGGGAGTGGTACAAGATTGACTATCTTCGAAAATCTATCACAAATCACCCAGATAACAGTCATTCTCTGAGAGACAAGAAGATCAGAAATAATTCCATTGAGATATGGGTCCATGGCCTCTTGGGCACCGGCAAGGGCATCAGCAACCCACTAGAATGAGAACAGGGTTTAAACCGAGAACAAGTCCCACAGGACTGTACAAAATTCCTGACGTCACAAGATAAGGCAGGCCACCAAAAGGACCAACTCATCAAATCTCTGGTACCAAAAATACCTGGATGACCAGCCAATGCGGAGCAATGAATTTCAGACATCACTCTCTTTCTCCACTGGTCAGGAACATACAATTTTCCCATAGGGCAACGCTCAGGTTTATCCTCCTGAAATTCCTCCAGGACGCATCTCAAATCGGGCGAAATGGCAGAAAGAACTACCCCCTCACCTAGGATGGTAGTAGGCTCGGTCACACTAAGAGAATCGGCAAAGAAACTCCTAGAAAGGGCGTCTGCCTTAACATTCTTAGTGCCCGGAAGAAAAGAGACCACAAAATTAAAACGCGTGAAAAACAAGGCCCATCTAGCCTGTCTAGGATTAAAGCGTTTGGCCGACTCCAGATAAATCAAATTCTTGTGATCGGTGAGGACCACAACTTGATGTTTAGCTCCCTCCAACCAATGTTTCCACTCCTCAAATGCCCACTTCATGGCCAACAATTCCCGATTCCCCACGTCATAGTTGCGTTCAGATGGGGAGAACTTTTGAGAAAAGGCACAGGGATTCATCTTAGAAATCACAGGGTCTTTTTGGGACAAAACAGCTCCTGCACCAATCTCAGAAGCATCTACCTCCACCTGAAATGGAAGTGAGACATCAGGTTGCCGTAAAACTGGAGCTGAAGTAAATCTCTGCTTAAGCTCCTGAAATGCTGAGATAGCCTCAGGAGACCAATTCAGCACATCAGTGCCCTTCTTGGTCAGATCAGTCAGTGGTTTGACAATGCCAGAAAAATTACCTATAAATTTACGATAGAAATTAGTAAAACCCAAAAACTTCTGGAGGGCCTTCAAAGAAGTAGGCTGTTCCCAATCATAGATGGCCTGTACCTTGGCCGGGTCCATTTCAATAGTCGATGGAGATAAGATAAATCCCAAAAATGAAAGCCTCTGTACACCAAAGAGGCATTTTGATCCCTTAACAAACAGGGAATTCTCCCTCAAAATCCGGAACACAGTCCGGACGTGTTCCACATGAGAATCTCAATCACTAGAAAAGATCAAAATATCATCCAGATAGATGATCAAAAACGTATCCACAAAGTCACGGAAAATATCATTCATAAAGGACTGGAAGACAGAAGGGGCATTAGCCCAAAAGGCATCATCAGGTACTCAAAATGTCCCTCCGTAGTATTAAACGCCATCTTCCATTCATCCCTGTGCTTGATGCGAATAAGATTATACGCCCCCCTGAGGTCAAGCTTAGTAAACCAGCAGGCACTCTTAACTCTGGAGAATAAATCAGACATACTGATATTTAACCGTCATCTTGTTAAGGGAACGATAATCAATACACGGTCTTAATGAACCATCTTTCTTGGCCACAAAAAAACTAGCACCTAAAGGTGACGAGGATGGTCTAATATGACCCTTCTCCAATGACTCCTTAATATAGGATCGCATAGCATCATGTTCGGGTACTGATAAGTTGAAAAGCCGACCCTTGGGAAATTTACACCCAGGCATCAACTCAATTGCACAGTCATAACTCCTATGAGGAGGCAAAGACGCAGACTTGCTCTCACTAAATACATCAGAAAAATCGGCTAGATAATCAGGAATATCATGAGACAGGAGAGGTGGAGAAAACAGGAGCGTCCCAAAGAACACACTGACAACTCCAACTCACCACAGACCCAGATTTCCAATCCAAAACTGGATTATGAGTTTACAACCAAGGAAAACCCAGAACAATAGTATCATGCAAATTATGCAGCACCAAAAATTTACAATTTTCTTGGTGGTCTGGGGCAACTCGCATTGTCACCTGGGTCCAAAACTGAGGTTTATTCTCCGCCAAAGGAGTAGCATCAATACCCCTCAAAGGAATAGGCGTCCGCAGAGGCGTCATGGAAAAACCACAACGTTTAGCAAAGTCCAAATCCATCAGACTCAACGCTGCTCCTGAATCCACAAAAGCCTTCATGGAAAACGTGGATAAGGAGCAGATCAGAGTAATTGCCAAAAGAAACTTAGGTTGTATACTGCCCACAGCAAATGTGTGTGTAAAACGTTTCTCTCGTTTTGGGCAGACAGAAATAGTATGAGAGACGTCTCCACAGAAAAAACACAGCTTATTACGCCTTCTAAACTCCTGACATTGCGCCCCAGACAAAACCCCATCACATTGCATAGGTTCAAACGTTTGTTCAAAAGGTGGCAGCGCCTCCCGTGTAGTTTTACGTTCACGTAAACGCTGATCAACTTGAATGGCTAATGACATAGAATCATCCAGACCAGAGGGAACAGGAAATCCCACCATAACATCTTTTACGGTCTCTGATAAACCCTTCCGAAAGAGAGCTGCCAATGCACTATCATTCCATGTAGTAAGGACCGCCCACTTTCGGAATTTTTGACAGTATAACTGCAGAATCCTGACCCTGGTTTAATGCCAACAGGGTTCTCTCAGCTTGATCAACAGCATTAGGTTCATCATACAACCCCAAGGCTTGAAAAAAATGCATCCACATTAGTCAGAATAGGATTTTCAGGTGTCAGAGAAAAAGCCCAATCCTGGGGATCGCCGCGCAACAAGGAGATGACAATTTTAACCTGCTGCACAGAGCTCCCCGATGAGTTAGGCTTCAAGGCCAGAAATAATTTACAATTATTCTTAAAATTCAGAAATTTAGACCGATCCCCAGAAAACACATCAGGAGTAGGGATCTTAGGTTCAGCAGAAGAGCCAATCCTTTCAGAAGCATCCATCATGGAATATGTCATGTTCTTCCGTGACAAGATGCAGACCTTGATGCAGTTGGTGCATGACAAAAATGGTGCAGGCCCAGGCTGACCAGAAGCACTGGTACGACCAGAGCACCCAGGAGCGGACCTACCTGGTGGGTCAGAAGGTGTGGGTGCTGGTCCCCTTGCCAAAAAATAAGCTTCAGGCGGCATGGGAAGGCCCATACTGTACGTCATACACCAACAGCTCAACCCACTCACTCTTGACCACACTCGGGGTAGGATGAAGGCATTCCACGTCAATATGATGAAAGCTCATCAAGGAGGTGGAGCCTGCATCCTACCGGTCTGCAAACTGCCTGAGGATGGGGCGGAAGACCCCCTCCTGGACATGCTGGCCCAAGCTAAGGCCAGCGGGTCCATAGAGGATGTGGAGTTAAGCGCCTTGCTAGCCGCACACCAGCAGTCGCAGCTGCGAGTCATGGTGGAATCCTTCTGGGCCATGTTTACCAACAGACCTGGAAGGTCTGAGGTAGTGGTCCATGAAGTGGACACTGGGAATCATGCCACAAACCGGCGGACATCCTATCAGATCACGAGGTGCAGCAGGTCATGCACCAGGAAATCCATGAGAGGTTACACTTGGGGGTGAATAAGTGGTCTAAGAGCGCATGGGCCTCACCAGTAGTCCTGGTGCCAAAGAAGGAACGGATGACCTGGTTCTGTGTAGACTACAGGGGGCTCAACACCTTAACAACCTCTGATGCACACCCAATGCCACGCAACGAGGAGCTGCTTGAGCAGTTAGCTGGCGCGCGCTATCCATTATGGAACTGAGCCGGGAATATTGGCAGATTCCCCTGAGCCCTGAGGCACAGGAGAAGTCCACCTTTATCACCCCCTTCGGACTGTATGAGTCCACGGTCATGCCTTTTGGCATGAAGAATGACCCTGCCACATTCTAGCGGATGGTCAGCCACCTGCTCCAGGGACTGGAGAGGTGCACAGTGGCGTTACTGGATGACATTGCCGTATTCATTTAAACCTGGGAGGAGCACCTCGAGCATCTGGAGCAGGTACTCTGGCGCATCCACCAAGCAGAACTGACCATGAAGCCGGGAAAGTGACAGATGGGCATGAGCGAGGTCCACTGCCTGGGGCACCGGGTAAGAGGGGTAGTATGAAGCCAGAGCCTGGGAAAGTGGACATTATCGCCTCCTGGCCCACCCCAGGATCAAGAACCAGGTGATGTCCTTCCTGGGTACTGCAGGGTACCATAGGCGCTTTGTACAAAACTGTAGTTGCCTGACAAGGCCTTCACGGACCTCACCAAGAAAAACCTACCCCATACAGTCGATTGGACAAACAACTGTGAAGTGGCCTTTCGGGCTTTGAAAACAGCCCTGAGAAGCTCTCCTGTGCTGAGGTCAGTTGACCGTTCTTTGTACAGACTGACACCATCAAGTTTAGCCTCGGTGCTGTGCTCAGCCAGGTCGACTTGGGGAACCAAGAGCACCCCGTGTTTTACCTGAGCCGGAATCTCCTGTCGAGGGAAGTGGCCTATTCCACCATAGAGAAGGAATGCCTGGCCATGGTTTGGGCTCTGCAACATTTGCAGCCTTACCTGTACAGGAGCACTTTCACCATTGTGACCGACCACAACCTCCTGCACAACGTGTCTGGTACCAACAGAAGGTTGCTAGGCTGGAGCCATGCCCTCCAGCAGTACGACTTTACCATTAAACATAAAATGGGCAGAGAGCAGATGGGTTATCCCAACAAGGCGAGACCGCAAATGTGCGCATGGAGGAGTACTGTTGTGAATTCTCTCTCTGGCTTCCCTCTGGTGATTACTGAAGGTAGTGGAGCTGGTCAGATTGACAGAGGGGTTGCGAGTTCTCTTTCTGGACTCCTCTGGTGGTTACTGGAGGTAGTGGAGCTGATCTGATTGACAGAGGCTTGCCACCTGATAATGATAAAGACGATTGGAGATCTAGGGTTTCTGGTTGGGATTTAAGACAGCTGACTCCCTCTATCCCTTCTGGTGATTTTCTTCCTGTGCCTTCTAGGTCTGATGTCTCCTGCTCTTTCCCTGCATGGTTCAGCTAAGTGGTTCATTTGTTATTCTGTTTGCATTTGATCTGGTTTTGTTTATCTCTGCTTTGTGCAGGTCAGCCAGCTGCGGCTGTGCTGAATCACTGCCCATATGTTATTGCATGTGCCAGTTTGTTTTATCCTGTTATATTGGTCTCTTTTTGCTTTGCTTTCAGAATATACCAGAGTGCTGATATAGTGGGGGTGAAGTCGTGCAACTTCAGTGTTTTTTGTGCATCAGACGTGTTGGACTTTTTGCAGTTTTTTTTGCGTGATTGCAGACAGTGTCTTTCCTTTCCTGTCCTGTCTAGTCAGTGTGGGCCCCATCATTTGCTCAGTCTATTTTCCTGCCTGCGTTTGTGTTTTCATCTTGTCTCACCGACAATATATGTTTGGGGGCTATCTATTCCTTTGGGGTCTGCTCCAAGGCAGTTTAGATTTCCCCTTTTTTGCTTTAGGCTTAGTTATCTCTCTGGCTGTACCGAGGCATCTAGGATCATCGTAGGCTTGCTCCACGGCTACTGCTAGTTGAGTGGACAGGATCAGGGGTTTGCATCCGCTTAGTTACCAACCTCTCTGGTTTTCTGTGGCTTAGCTTGGGCCTGCTATCCTCCTCAGTGCCCATTCATAACAGAGTATCAAGAGGTTCTGCCTCCGTAGCGCAGTCCAAAAAGGGAGGTGTCAGGAAAATATGAGTTACTGTATTTCATAACTCCCGTTAAACCTAGAAACAGGAAAAGTAGATTTCCAGGATCAGGGGAATTAAAGCTAAGCATGGCAACGTTTTGCAGCTGGTATGGGCGTCAGAAACCAGGGAAATAGTTTCTGCCCCCCAGGCTCCTGCAGACATGTCATATTTGGTCTCAAAAGAATGGTCTCGTCGCAGGGGAAAATGTAATGCCCTATCGTCGCCTTGTGAGCCCTCAGCCAAAGATATGGAAGATTGGATTTTTTAATAAGTTTTCAAAATAGGTGTATGTCCTCTAACACAGCCCACCAAGTAAGGTCAGCAAGGGAGGAGTCCCTAGGTTTGGGGCAAAGCATAAAACTGAAACGCTCAATTGGGGAGGTGTCAGATGCCAGTAGAGCCAACTAAACAACATGCTGTGCTGATGAACCATTTTTTCCTTGGGAAGGCTCTCCTCCCCCTTCATCAACACGTCATATGAGTGACTGAGCTGTAGTAAGTTTCATATTTTAATCCCTTTTATTTGCGAACTATCTGTACATATCTGTATTTTGTCTCCTTTTGTGATATCTTTTGTATTTTTGTAAGCACTGCCAATATTTTCTGGAGTAAACTTATAAATTTACTAGTTTCGTTCTACTTGCTCTATGACCGAACCAACATGTACTCCGCACCAAATCACGCTACCTGTGGGTTGGTTCCTGACCCAATATAGGCTTTAGTATCAAACGAGGAACTGGTGGCAGCATAGCGACCTGGTGGTATTAGTGAACCCTGGCAGTGATGGATCGGAGGTTTATGTGTGTATACCCTGCCTGGAACTGGTGATATATATACCACACTCACTGCAGAGTGCCCGATAACCAGTATGCGACAAGGTAGCCTTTCCAGTGACTACTTACCCTGGGTGCAGTTCCCTGACTGATCTGAGGATAAGGGGGATGTCAGAGAGCTGCAAGTTCCTAACCGGAACTGAAAGTGGAAACAAAAAATCATGTGGGGTCTATAAGACACCTATCCATTGCTAATCCTATAGTTATATGGTAAATAAAGACACAGCCAGAATAAAGTCCTTTAATAGAAAGAATCACAGACTCCTTTAATAATTCTAAATTAAACCATATTCATGTTATTGCTCATTCCATTGATGTTCTCGTCTCCTGCAATGAAACAAAAATAGAAAACAACCATATCTCACCTCTCAGTCGTTCAGTGACTAGTGGTGATGTCATCCACATTACCGCAGGCCACTGAAGCTGCATTCTCAGCTGTGCCCCTGAACTGCAGAGACCTCGGAGAGATCACCACTCGCACAGTGAGAAAGTCTCACGTTGCAGAATGAGCTCAGAGAGTTCACCACAGTTCACTGTTAGAAACTTCTCCCAGTGAACTGCGGTGAACTCACCGCTGTACCGTGTGGTTTTTTCTCACTGTGCAAGCAGGCATCTTTCAGCAGCTAATTTCTCAGTGGTTCTCAACCTGGACAGTTGCATCTTGGCACCATCCAAGTTGAAAACTGTTTATCCCCAGACATGGATTACGGTGTGGGACAGAATGATGGACAGGTGAGGAATATGTTGTTTTTTCTTTTTGTTTTATTACAGGAGACAAGGGCTTCAGTGGAATGGGCAATGACGTGAGTATGGTTTAATTTAGAATCATTGAAGGAGTCTATGTCATTCTTTCAAATAAAGAACTTTTTTATTCTGGCTGTGTGTTTATTTACCATGTAACTATAGGATTAGTAATGGATAGGTCTCTTATAGATGCTTCTCCATTACTAACCCATGGGCTTGATGTCACTAGAAAATGCAAAGGTGACATCAACCCCACAAATATGAACCCTATTTGTCACCACTACAGGGCAAGTGGGAAGAGCTGGACAAAGCGCCAGAATTGGTGCATCGAATAGATGCACCTTTTCTGGGTGGCTGCGGGTTGCTATTTTTATGCTCGGGGGGAGGGATATCCATGGCCCCTTTCCAGTCTGAGAATATCAGCCCTCAGCTGTCTGCTTTAGCAAGACAGTTTGTCAAAAATGTGGGGGACCCCACGTTGATTTTTCTAATTATTTATTTAAATAATTTAAAATATTGGGGTGTGGACCCCTCTCTTCTTGAAAACCAGTCTTGCGGAAGCTGACAGCTGAGGGTTGCAGACTGCAGCTGTCAGTTTTGCCTGGCTGTTTATCAAAAATACAGGGGAACCCATGCAGTTTTTTTTTTTTAATTATTTATTTAAATCGCATGTCCCAGCTGATGAATACTCCCATTAGCCGCCTCTTGCTCTCAGTGGTATTAGCTGCAGCAGGCATAGGCTGATGGGAGCAGTAGTCCCATCAGCTGATCAGAGGTAAACTTTAAACCTTTGTTCACAGTTATGGGTTCATGCTGTCAGTTGACAGCGTGGGAACCGCAGTTGTTTGTCTGGTGATGATTTTACCGCCGATTAGAAGAAATGTTTGCTGAGCTGTCATGCACATGACTGCGTGACAAACACCCGGTGTTCGGGGGGCCAAACTCGAACAGTAACACAGACTTCCTGGTGAAGTCTGTGTTCGGTGTCCATGCCCAAACAGTAGGTGTTCGGTACAGATGATGAACTTTACTGTTCGGGTTCAGCCATCTCTGCTTGTCAGTCAATTGCATACTTGTCTTGATGATTGGAGGATGCGGAGTTATGTTTCGTGACCCCTGTTCCCTGATGTCTCTCATTAGTTTGTGCATGCAGTGTAATATCGGAGGTGGCGAATTTCCTCCACTAGGTGTAAGCTCACGTGGTGCATGTGGTGACATTCTGAATTTACCTTTATAAGACTTGATCAGTTGCTCATACAGAATACATACATTTTACATGTTGAGGGGGAGGAGATTTTATATGTGAGTCGAGTAGGAGGGGAAATCTTACAACAATGACCGGCGCTGCTCATGACATTTGCTATGGGCATCACAAGTAGACTGTTGGCCTAACCGTGGCATGCTCAGCCTGTTCCTGTGGGTTGCTTCTTCTGATTTGGTTTCAGGTTCCTGGCTTAATATAGACTGGATACCAGGAATTGTCAGGTCTACTAGAATATTAGGTCTGTGCAGTTCTCCCTCACCACAAGTTTGAGACATACAGCTGAAAGGTCTGTGCGCTCTACTGTTGGCTGACTTCACTGTGAACCTCGGAAGATTGGGGTTATCTGGTTTACATGTGTCTATCAAATCATAGCCATCTCCCATACAGTATGTCTGCATACGTCTGACTGGATTCTGTGACTGACGAGCTTTGTCCATGGTCATTCCTGTATCAAAGGAAATACTGGTGGTGTTCCTCCAACTAGATCGTTTCTTTGGGGCACTGTCAGCAGATGCCTCTGTTATCTCAGTGTGGCTGCTCTTTTCTGACCTGGTTTCCCTGGATGTAGACATGGTAGAGCTGACCTGTATCTTGCTTTTTAGAGCTGGAGGCAGCTTAGCAAACTGTGGTTTTGGTGGCACAACAGGAACAGATTTTGCTTGCTGGATTTTATTAGCGGAGGCCATCAGCTTCATGGTTACACTTCCATAATGAAACATTCCCTCAGAGGCAATGTTCTCCATTTCAGCAAGAGGCCTGGATATAAGTGGCTGCTCTGACACATAAGTTTCATTGTCTCCACTTGGTTTGATGCAAGCTTGTTTCATTTGCTGTGGACAGTCCTTTAGCTGTTCCTCTGAGGTTATCAAGTTTATCTGATCAGATTGGCCATCTCCTATGGCTCCGTCATCAGATGAACACAGACAGGAACCGGATTTTTGCTCAGAACAGTACTCATTAATGATGGACTGAAGTTCTCCTGCAGTTTTTCCTTCATTACCATCATCCTGCTGACTGACTGTCTCCATGTGTCCAAGGGTAGGAGTGATGCTACAGCCATTCTCTGATCTGGAGATGCTGTTATCAAATGTGTTGGATGAGGCGTCATCTCCTCCATCATGTGAATCAGAAATTTCTGCACTTGAGTCTTGATGATTCCTACAATCTCCATTCTTGGGTACATCCTCAGACTGCAGGATATTGAGATCCTGCACAACATCTATTGATTGTTGAGGTGTCACTAGTGCCTCCGGTAAATCTTCATCCTGACATCCATGATGCTGCTGTTCTGCACAGTCAATGCTATTTCCAGCTGTTTCATGCACAAGACTGTCCTCTAATTTTTGACTATTTACAATTTGTATGTCCTCTTCTTGTGCAAGTCCTTCATAATGTATTTCTTCTGATGCTGACATGGTAGCTATACTCTCTGTATTGGGTATGGCCATGCTCTGGCCTTCACTGGCTCCAGACTTTACTAAGGATGCACCCTTCACTTCATTGTTAGGGGAGTATGACCCAGTAAGTTCAGATTCTTCACCATACGAGTCATGCTGTTCCGAAGCTCCATCACCTGGATTTGTGTTTTGATCATCCATCTTGTGTTTATCATTACATTGTGTATCTGAAGCTGTCACCACTGTTTGTGGATGTTTTTGGCTGTAGGAATCATCATCAAGATGGTGCGGGTCGTCCTGAGGTGTCTCCCCTGCTATCTTTCTATTCTCAAGTAATATACCATGCTGCTCCTCTGAAGGTAGCTCCTTGTTCTCCATGCTGACCTCTGGAGCCAGTGTTATTGGACTCAGGTCATCGTTAGCGCTCATATAGATGTCTTCTAGGCTCTCCTGCATCTCCCTCCAACGCCCAACCTCATCCACAATGCCCATGGGCATGAAATAGGTCTGCTCTTCCTCATCTTCCCCACACAAGTCATCTGGTGGCGGCTCTACAGAGAATTCCTCCATCTGAAAATCAAACAAAATAGACAATGGTGAGAATGGATGTCATTGTAATAGAACAGTCGCATGTCGGTAAAGCCACCACCATGTGTTGAATATTAGAATTTCTTGTGTAAAGAGGTGACTATTCGACAATGCATAGATTGACCATTGGAAGGTTCAGCACACACAGCCCATATCTGAGCAGAGCTGCCCCTGCCATATACAGTCAGATGTGGAGGTGAGGAGTCAACACAAGGAATAGATTATGGAGAAACTGCAGAGCTGATACCTTTATGAGGAGGGGGATCTCAACGTATACAGGGCCTTCTCTTTAGCCCCCTGCTTCCTGAATACAGTTTCCCCTTCACCCTAGGTTCAGTTGCTGTTGTCATGCTCCCTGCGTGTTCATTACTATATAGGGACTCCAGGAGCGGTGCTCTATCTACCCCGTCACCTTCTGTATGGCTGCACTGATTACAGAAGGCAGCCTGTATTCTTCTCTTTCTTCCTCTCTCTCGCTCTTTTGGGGTATTTAATATTTGGGACAGGGGTAGGCGGAGGGTGGAAAGTTCTTGCCTTGTTCTCGGGGTGCAGGGAGTATCCCATCATCTCGCTGTCCGCTGTGTTTTCTGGTAGTTTTTCGATGCTGGAGTCCTGGATGTCTAGGAAGGAGAAAGTGTCCTCTAGTGAGATGCGGACATTCTCTGCTCCTGGCTCCTCTGTCTCTGAGGTTTCTGTTCCTGATTAGGGAAAATGGCAGAAATGTCAATCACATCACCAGAACCTCTGGCTGTGAGTCACTGCAAGGAGCTGACTGCTACAAGAAGCTTCTGGTGGTCACAACCTTGGTAAGAAGGGGCAGTAAAAGCTCCTTCACTGGATTAGTTGCCCTGCTGCGGTCACTCTTCCTGTGAAGGATTCATAAAGAAGGGAGCACATGTCCAAGCACTTAGCCATCAAACTGGGAGAGGGACATTATACAAGTTTATTGAACTTGTGATGACCAGAAGTAGTCATGTGACAAGTCTATGTGGGAGTATCTCAGTGCACATGTGGAAGGTTGACTGCACTATTAGCTGCTGCTAGCACCTTAGTGTAGGCGCACATCACTCTCTAACTCTGCTGCCTGTCAATATAACATTATTAATTGTGATAGAAGGTGCATTTTACCTGTGAAGTGCTGACTGCTCTGTCACAGGTGTCATGATCCCGCCGCTCTCTGTGTCCTATGGACGAAGTGAGTGACAGCTTAGCCATCCTATGGATTGCAGGGGCATGCCGGGCTTTCCGCATTGTGAGTGACAGCTCGGTTATCCTATACTATGCAGAGACGCGCTGGGCTGTCAGTTTTGTGTATTGAATTTACTTGCAGCCCAATTAGGCCGGGCCTACTGGAAATCCTCCAGGTGTCGCCCTTTCAATGTGATTGTTTGGCCATTTAGATGGCTGGCTATGCTGGTACTTTTTACAGTCGTAGCTTTCAGCTCAGTGGTATTTGCTCTATGTTCTGTACTCTGATATTCTGGTCTTTGGTGCCGAACCTTGGATTTGACTTTTGTATGTATTACACATTTTGCCTTGACACACTCTGACACACTCTGACCATGGAATTCTGACCCCAGTCTGCTGAGTACAACTTTTTCTCTATTCTCTGTTTATGACTACCCTCCTGGCTCTTGACCTCAGAGTCCTTGACTTCCTCGACTCACAGCTTGTCCGTGTGTCTATGGATACAATTGCTGCCTGCCAATATAATACATTACCCTGCAGCTAGTGACTGCGTTAGTTAAATGTTTATTAGTGCATGTGGAGTGATGGTGAATGATTGGATGCTGGTCATATAATATTCACAGTATGTTCACACAATCATTTATGGGACTGAATATGTGCACTTAGCACACCCATGTGTTTTCAGCCCTATACAGGGTGCAAGTTTCTCACTTTGTAGGGATGCAAGAGGACTTGAACTCTAGTGCCACCTACTGGAAGTAGCAATCCTAAAAGTAAATATCGACCCTTTAAAGAGCCTTGCCATACGTCTTAGGATAAATGCTAAACCAAAATATCTAAGTCATGTGACAAGACTCTTTAAAGGGTCAAAACTGACTTTTAAGATTGTTAATTCCAGTAGCTTTCACTAGAGTTCAAGTCTTCTTCCTTCCTAAAGACCCAATTTGCATATATAATTTCCCTGAGGAGCATTGCATTGCCTATAAGTCTCCTTAGCCTGGCCTGTCACTCTCCACAAGGAGAGACATTACCACTTAGTGGGGATTTACAGTGTGTCTACGTCATACTTAAAGGGATTCTCCACTACTAGGACAACCCCTTCTTAAACTAAATATTCATATCCGATAAAATAAATAAACCTATACTCACCTCCTGCACTGGCTCGGTTCCAGCATTCGTGGTCCCGTGACTGTGAAGTGGTATTGTGACACGTGATGCCTGGTGCCCAATCAGCTCTGGCATCACTGTCTTCGCCTTCAGACAAACTGAGCACAAAGCGTAAGTCTGTGCTACAGCTGATCTCAGACTTATTCTTCATGTTCATTTCGACAGGAGGCGGAGACAGTGACGACAGCACTGATTTCGCGCCAGACATCACGTGTCATTTCACTGTATCACAACCCCGAGATCGTGAGTGCCGATACTGCTGGAATGGAGCCGGCACAGGAGGTGACTATAGGTTTATTTATTTTAATGGGGCCAAACATTTACCTTAAGAAGGGGTTTTCAGAGTAGTGGACAACCCTTTTAATATCAGATATTGTACAGTGTGTATCAGTGCCTTATCTTATAGAGACTGTCAGTGCAATCACAATGTGCCTAATGGGACTGTATTATTTAAGCCTAACTGCTAGGGTATTGTCTTAGCCTGACTGCTAGGGTATTGTCTAAGCCTAACTGCTAGGGTATTGTCTAAGCCTAACTGCTAGGCTATTATCCAAGCCTCACAGCTAGTGTATTACCTAGGTCTATCTGCTAGGGTATTGCCTAAGCCTAACTGCTAGGGTATTGCCTAAGCCTAATTCATAGGGTATTATCTATGCCTAACTGCTAGGGTATTGTCTAAGCCTAACTGCTAGCGTATTAACTTAGCCTAACTGCTAGGATATTGCTTAAGCCTAACTGCTAGGGTATTGCCTAAGCCTAACTGCTAGGGTATTACCTAAGCCTAACTGTTAGGATATTGCGTAAGTCTTACTGCTAGCATATTAACTTAGCCTAACTGGTAGGGTATTAGCTAAGCCTAACTTTTACGGTATTACCTTAGCCTAACTTCTAGGGTTTTGCAAGAGCCTAACCACTAGGGTGCTGCGTTAGTGCTAGGGTGCTACCTATGCCTAACTACTAGGGTTCTACTTAAGCCTAACTGCTAGCGTACGGTGTAAACATCTTATAGTGCGCTCACATTGATATATATAATAACAATTAGCTGAAGTGCCCGGCGTTGCCCGGGCACAGTAACTAAATGTGGTTAGTTATGACAAATTATAATAATTATATTGCACATAAAAACATTTCACATCATATATTCAACACTACAGATTTGCAACACAAATTAACTAAATGATTACCCAAGTGTTGATAGTATTTTATTTTCAACTCATTCAAGAGTCTGATAAGCAACATTTTTGGTTTTTCCTTCCAGTGCAAAGATGAACAGATTTTTGGCACAAGTTCCAACTCTTGAACAGATCACGTAAAGTTGACCATAAGAAAAGCATGGATATTGAACATCGATCCCTACTATTTTCAAAGCCTGTCCATGAGCCTTTTTAATGGACATTGCAAATGCCAGTCGAACTGGAAACTGGAGGCGTTTAAAATCAAAAGGCAAATCAGATGGAATGAGTGGAATTCTTGGAATGAAAATATCCTCTCCTTTGGCACATCCTGTCAAAATGGTTGCTTCAATTACATGTGTAAACAGGTTCTTAATCAAGAGTCTTGTTCCATTACACGGCTTTGGTGGATTTAAATTTCTCAACAGCAGAATAGGTGCTCCAGGTTTTAGAAAAAGTTTAGAAAGAGGAAGTCTTTGTGGTTCCAAGGAGTTGAGGAACTCTATTGGATAGAATAATGATTGATCAGGGTCTGTTACTGTTTCTGACTTGTAGGTCATGCACATACCTGGAAGGAGACTTAAAATTTGAAGACTGATCTTGTTTACATTATCATTTTTCTGAGCTATAATAACCCTCTCACACATCCTCCATTGATGTAATGATGCAGCAAAAGTTGCTTGGAAACACAATCTGTCCAGTGGTTGAGTTTATTGGTGCCTTGCCATCTCCAATAGTCAGCAGCTGACTTGAGAACAGTCCAGTAGAAACATCGGCTGTCATGTGTACACTCATATTTGTGTTCAGTGACATTTTCTTCACTTGTCTCCAAAGGTATGATGCTTTTTAGGCAGGCATTGAGTTCATCTGCAGGGGTTGATCTTGGTAGAATGGGTAGTGTTTGTCAAAAGACCTGCCAAAACAACTACACCTACCATGATAGAATTGTTTCCACGCAAGTCTTGCAGCAGTCTGTCCAACTGCTTCCAGAGCCCTTATGTGTGACATCGTGAATTTATCCCAAATGATGGCACTGCACTTTTGTAGCAGTTTGGCCTGTCCTGATTCTTTGGCAATGTTGTAAACTGGGCTGTCAAAGTGAGACAGGTTAAGTGGTAGCTTTAATTTCGTATATTCCGCCCTACCACCACTTAAAAGTGTAGCTGCAATTCCAGAAGATGCCACTGCAAGAGCATTCTTTTGTTGCTGCAGAAATTTTGCTTGGAGCAAATTGATTAAAAATGTCTTTACTGTTCCACCTGGAGCATCTAGGAAGACAATCGCACTTTTGTTGGTTGCAGTGAGACTTAAAATTTGGTTGCAGGCATTTCTTTACTCTGGTACCAACAGTGGCTCATTGTGAGAGACAAATGCTGTGAGTTCATCAATGTTGCACTTTGCTTCTCTGAAAATCTCCCTGCACATTTGGTTACCTTCCTGATTTCTTGTTGGAGTAGGTAAGCCAAGTAGGTGTAATGCTTTTCCAGACATTTCCATGCAGTGGTCCTCAAGGAGAATTAAGGTTTTGTTGAAAATTTATTCAGTGAAGTTGATAAGTTGCTGAAGATTTTCCTTTTTAACCTGCCTGAGGATGTCATCACTGAGATCAGTTTTGAACTTTGTCCAAATGTCAAGGGGATTTGAAATGTTACAGGTTATTAGAAGAATAGCAAAGAGGTGTCTTAGCTGCTTTGGGGTTTGTGCGGCTGCTGCTTCACTGAGAGTCATAGCTCAGTGTGTGTCATTTTCCAGAAGTCTTCCTTTTTGTCAAGCTTCTCTGAATGTCTCACAAACATGGCCTCCGACAGTCTTCAAGTCAGAAAATGATGTTGGACCCTTGACAACATAAAGTAACATGCGCAGGTAGAAGCACTCTGCATATGACAGATGAATAGTGTAGACGTGACCAAGAGTATCATTTGCTTTGACCCCTGATTGGCCTTCAACATCAAGCCCTGTTTCCTCTGTGCCAGTGTTTTTCTGGATGCGATCCAAGTGTAGTACATTGGTAGATCACAGCAGAGTATTGTTTTTGCAAATGTATCTTGTTGATAAAGTTAAAAAAAATGCCAAGAGGGTGGTCTTAGATGGTGTTTGAAGCTACTGGATCAGGTTTGCCAGGTCAAAGTAAATCCTCTGTTCATGTTCCAAATGAACACTGTGATGCATAACTGGTTGGTAGCGCTCATGAATGGAGAACCCTAGTATTTTCTAAACAGCTCCATTGCTGCTGATGTACCTGCACATCTGGAATGCCTCTTCATCAATAGGTCCATTTTTCTGCAGTTCAAACACTGCTTGATCACTTCCTTTGTAGACATATTTGCATATGTACTTGATTGATTTCACAGAGTGGCAAGATTCGACGTTGATGTGGGCCTGGAAAATTTTTGAGAGCAGAGGATTGTAAGGCACCACCCACTTGTCAATTTCTATGTCTTGGAGTGATTATCCAACCTGCATTTTTAGCTTTGCTATGAAACCACCATCCCCTCGCTTTCTTCTTCGGTAGACTGGATATCCATCTTGTCCAGTTTGTGTTTCTTGGACCAGGTTTCGTAGGTAATTATTTGAACACCTGCCTTCAACCATGCAGGGAGAATTTCTGTTGAGATTCCCACAGGTACCATGGCTCATGTTCTTTGTGATGGTGTCAAACAGTAATGGGCCATTCTCAGGGTCTGGCAATTCTGCACTGATAATATTGTCAATTTCAGTGGGCTGTATTTTTTGTTTCAGCCAGATCAAGATATGGGCATGAGGAAGGCCTCTTTTTGCCATTCTACTGAATACATCCAGCACTGTGTCTCACCAAAAACGTGTGCTTTTGTAATCAAATGAACCATTTTTGCATGTTTTCTTTTGAAAACTTGTGCAATGTCATCATGGCGATGGACAGTTTTTTGGCCTGGTAACAGGTGCTCTCTGATTTCCTCCCAAATGAAAAGATCTGGAAGGCCAAAGTCTTTTTCGTAAGCAATTGCTGTATATATATATATATATATATATATATATATACTGTATATATATATGCATTTTATGTGTCTATATGTATTATTTCGTTTCTGTTAGAAACCCTGTCATAGGGCTCCATTATATGTCCATTTTGCAAGGCGGCGAGAAAATCTCGCCATACGAATTGCATACGGATGCCATACGGATTACATACGGATGCAGACATGCGCAAAATACGCGACCACACCTTGCTTACGGATGACATATGGAGCACTATTTAGGGGTCATTCATCCGTATTACGCCTGTAAACTAAGGACCGTATTTTGCGTCGGTTAGTGTGAACCCGGCCTTAAAGAGCATCTCTGCTGAGCTTCTGCTACTACATTTCCCATGAAGTTGAGTTGAAGAAATTGAGGTTCTTTTCCTTGTAATGGAAGCAGTGAGCCAATTGAGTGGTAAATCTGTCCTTGAACTTTGAATGTGGGCATAAATCCAGTTGAAAAAACTTCTCCTTTTGCACCAAATGATGTCATTTGGAAGCAGGAGCTGTACTTCCTGGTGTTGTCCAAGAAATGGCTTGATATTGCAGTGGTGCCTGTCATCAGAGACTTCAGGGGATCTGGTGGTGAGAGGAGAGGAAGCAGTTTTACCTTGCCATTTGCACAGCATAAACCTAGCGGTTCATCTTTCCACTCAGGGCATTGCAGTACATGCAGACCACATCCATTTTTCCTATGTTAACTATTGGATTATCCTGATAGTTGATGTCTGAGTGGTAGCAAAAGGCAGAGTATTTCAAATTTCCAACTTCTACCTTTTTCCTGGTGGAAGCAGTTGCGATTCTCATGTCTGCAAGCCTTGCTTCTCTCTGCTGAGACATTTCAGTGGCCCTAGAGGAAGCAGCTCTTATTCTCATGTCTGCAAGTCTTGCTTCTCTCTGCTGAGACGTTTCAGTGGCCCTAGAGGAAGCAGCTCTTATTCTCATGTCTGCAAGTCTTACTTCTCTCTGCTGAGACATTTCAGTGGCCCTAGAGGAAGCAGCTCTTATTCTCATGTCTGCAAGTCTTGCTTCTCTCTGCTGAGACATTTCAGTGGCCCTTGAGGAAGCAGCTCTTATTCTCATGTCTGCAAGTCTTGCTTCTCTCTGCTGAGACGTTTCAGTGGCCCTAGAGGAAGCAGCTCTTATTCTCATGTCTGCAAGCCTTGCTTCTCTCTGCTGAGACATTTCAGTGGCCCTAGAGGAAGCAGCTCTTATTCTCATGTCTGCAAGTCTTGCTTCTCTCTGCTGAGACATTTCAGTGGCCCTTGAGGAAGCAGCTCTTATTCTCATGTCTGCAAGTCTTGCTTCTCTCTGCTGAGACGTTTCAGTGGCCCTAGAGGAAGCAGCTCTTATTCTCATGTCTGCAAGTCTTGCTTCTCTCTGCTGAGACGTTTCAGTGGCCCTAGAGGAAGCAGCTCTTATTCTCATGTCTGCAAGCCTTGCTTCTCTCTGCTGAGACGTTTCAGTGGCCCTAGAGGAAGCAGCTCTTATTCTCATGTCTGCAAGCCTTGCTTCTCTCTGCTGAGACATTTCAGTGGCCCTAGAGGAAGCAGCTCTTATTCTCATGTCTGCAAGTCTTGCTTCTCTCTGCTGAGACATTTCAGTGGCCCTTGAGGAAGCAGCTCTTATTCTCATGTCTGCAAGTCTTGCTTCTCTCTGCTGAGACATTTCAGTGGCCCTAGAGGAAGCAGCTCTTATTCTCATGTCTGCAAGTCTTGCTTCTCTCTGCTGAGACGTTTCAGTGGCCCTAGAGGAAGCAGCTCTTATTCTCATGTCTGCAAGCCTTGCTTCTCTCTGCTGAGACGTTTCAGTGGCCCTAGAGGAAGCAGCTCTTATTCTCATGTCTGCAAGCCTTGCTTCTCTCTGCTGAGACATTTCAGTGGCCCTAGAGGAAGCAGCTCTTATTCTCATGTCTGCAAGCCTTGCTTCTCTCTGCTGAGACATTTCAGTGGCCCTAGAGGAAGCAGCTCTTATTCTCATGTCTGCAAGCCTTGCTTCTCTCTGCTGAGACGTTTCAGTGGCCCTAGAGGAAGCAGCTCTTATTCTCATGTCTGCAAGCCTTGCTTCTCTCTGCTAAGACATTTCAGTGGCCCTAGAGGAAGCAGCTCTTATTCTCATGTCTGCAAGCCTTGCTTCTCTCTGCTGAGACGTTTCAGTGGCCCTAGAGGAAGCAGCTCTTGTTCTCATGTCTGCAAGCCTTGCTTCTCTCTGCTGAGACGTTTCAGTGGCCCTAGAGGAAGCAGCTCTTATTCTCATGTCTGCAAGCCTTGCTTCTCTCTGCTGAGACGTTTCAGTGGCCCTTGAGGAAGCAGCTCTTATTCTCATGTCTGCAAGCCTTGCTTCTCTCTGCTGAGACGTTTCAGTGGCCCTAGAGGAAGCAGCTCTTATTCTCATGTCTGCAAGCCTTGCTTCTCTCTGCTGAGACGTTTCAGTGGCCCTAGAGGAAGCAGCTCTTATTCTCATGTCTGCAAGTCTTGCTTCTCTCTGCTGAGACGTTTCAGTGGCCCTAGAGGAAGCAGCTCTTATTCTCATGTCTGCAAGCCTTGCTTCTCTCTGCTGAGACGTTTCAGTGGCCCTAGAGGAAGCAGCTCTTATTCTCATGTCTGCAAGCCTTGCTTCTCTCTGCTGAGACGTTTCAGTGGCCCTAGAGGAAGCAGCTCTTATTCTCATGTCTGCAAGTCTTGCTTCTCTCTGCTGAGACATTTCAGTGGCCCTAGAGGAAGCAGCTCTTATTCTCATGTCTGCAAGCCTTGCTTCTCTCTGCTGAGACGTTTCAGTGGCCCTAGAGGAAGCAGCTCTTGTTCTCATGTCTGCAAGTCTTGCTTCTCTCTGCTGAAACGTATCAGTGGCCCTAGAGGAAGCAGCTCTTGTTCTCATGTCTTGCTTCTCTCTGCTGAGACGTTTCAGTGGCCCTAGAGGAAGCAGCTCTTATTCTCATGTCTGCAAGTCTTGCTTCTCTCTGCTGAGACATTTCAGTGGCCCTTGAGGAAGCAGCTCTTATTCTCATGTCTGCAAGTCTTGCTTCTCTCTGCTGAGACATTTCAGTGGCCCTAGAGGAAGCAGCTCTTATTCTCATGTCTGCAAGTCTTGCTTCTCTCTGCTGAGACGTTTCAGTGGCCCTAGAGGAAGCAGCTCTTATTCTCATGTCTGCAAGCCTTGCTTCTCTCTGCTGAGACGTTTCAGTGGCCCTAGAGGAAGCAGCTCTTATTCTCATGTCTGCAAGCCTTGCTTCTCTCTGCTGAGACATTTCAGTGGCCCTAGAGGAAGCAGCTCTTATTCTCATGTCTGCAAGCCTTGCTTCTCTCTGCTGAGACATTTCAGTGGCCCTAGAGGAAGCAGCTCTTATTCTCATGTCTGCAAGCCTTGCTTCTCTCTGCTGAGACGTTTCAGTGGCCCTAGAGGAAGCAGCTCTTATTCTCATGTCTGCAAGCCTTGCTTCTCTCTGCTAAGACATTTCAGTGGCCCTAGAGGAAGCAGCTCTTATTCTCATGTCTGCAAGCCTTGCTTCTCTCTGCTGAGACGTTTCAGTGGCCCTAGAGGAAGCAGCTCTTGTTCTCATGTCTGCAAGCCTTGCTTCTCTCTGCTGAGACGTTTCAGTGGCCCTAGAGGAAGCAGCTCTTATTCTCATGTCTGCAAGCCTTGCTTCTCTCTGCTGAGACGTTTCAGTGGCCCTTGAGGAAGCAGCTCTTATTCTCATGTCTGCAAGCCTTGCTTCTCTCTGCTGAGACGTTTCAGTGGCCCTAGAGGAAGCAGCTCTTATTCTCATGTCTGCAAGCCTTGCTTCTCTCTGCTGAGACGTTTCAGTGGCCCTAGAGGAAGCAGCTCTTATTCTCATGTCTGCAAGTCTTGCTTCTCTCTGCTGAGACGTTTCAGTGGCCCTAGAGGAAGCAGCTCTTATTCTCATGTCTGCAAGCCTTGCTTCTCTCTGCTGAGACGTTTCAGTGGCCCTAGAGGAAGCAGCTCTTATTCTCATGTCTGCAAGCCTTGCTTCTCTCTGCTGAGACGTTTCAGTGGCCCTAGAGGAAGCAGCTCTTATTCTCATGTCTGCAAGTCTTGCTTCTCTCTGCTGAGACATTTCAGTGGCCCTAGAGGAAGCAGCTCTTATTCTCATGTCTGCAAGCCTTGCTTCTCTCTGCTGAGACGTTTCAGTGGCCCTAGAGGAAGCAGCTCTTATTCTCATGTCTGCAAGCCTTGCTTCTCTCTGCTGAGACGTTTCAGTGGCCCTAGAGGAAGCAGCTCTTATTCTCATGTCTGCAAGTCTTGCTTCTCTCTGCTGAGACATTTCAGTGGCCCTAGAGGAAGCAGCTCTTATTCTCATGTCTGCAAGCCTTGCTTCTCTCTGCTCAGACGTTTCAGTGGCCCTTGAGGAAGCAGCTCTTGTTCTCATGTCTGCAAGTCTTGCTTCTCTCTGCTGAAACGTATCAGTGGCCCTAGAGGAAGCAGCTCTTATTCTCATGTCTGCAAGTCTTACTTCTCTCTGCTGAGACATTTCAGTGGCCCTAGAGGAAGCAGCTCTTATTCTCTTGCCTGCAAGCCTTGTTTCTCTCTGCTGAGACATTTCAGTGGCCCTAGAGGAAGCAGCTCTTATTCTCTTGCCTGCAAGCCTTGTTTCTCTCTGCTGAGACATTTCAGTGGTCCTAGAGGAAGCAGCTCTTATTCTCATGTCTGCAAGTCTTGCTTCTCTCTGCTGAGACATTTCAGTGGCCCTTGAAGAAGCAGCTCTTAGCTCTTGCCTCCCTTTCTTCCATTGCTGTACTCCTTTCTGTAAGTCTTGGCTCCCTTTCTTCTTTCTGTAAGTCTTGCTCATTGAGGCGTATTACAGCTTTTCTCTTAGAGAAAGCAGATTTCAACCTTGTAGGAGTGTAATACCATTTAGTTAGAAATTTTAAAGAAGGACTAATTTAGAGTGGCATTAGTTGTAGCTTTATAAATAAGTTTAAAGCGAACTAGGCATTGTCAGGTTCGCGCTGTTACACCGATTAAAATGACACCTGGGTTGGAGAAATCTGTCTTGTGTTTCTTCTTTTAATCTGTCATTGAATTTTTAAGTAAATTAGACTCTTCTTGCCAGACAAAAAGAAGTTCCTGATTCTGGGCTCCCCCTGCAGTCTGTGTGAGAGGGTGGTCTGTGTTGGCACAGTAATAAATTGTATTTCCAGTTTTACAGAAGGACGATAACACCATAGAAATGATAAGTATAATAGGCCTCAGTTACCACAACCCTCTACAAGGAAAACTGTTGCTCATAGCAACCAATCACAGCTCAGCTTTCATCTTTTAAAAGGGAACCTGTCACCAGTTTTATGACATAGCAGCTAAAAATATCGCCTTATTCAGCATCTGCTTAGCTGAAAAACAGAAGTGCGCATGTGCTGGCAAACGTAGTTCTGGTTCATGAGCTGGAAGTACGTGTGTCGGCGCATGACAATTCTGTTTTTGGGCTTTGCCCGTAGTTGGGCAAAGCATACTGCGCAGGTACGAAATGCAATATTTATGAGCAGGTGCGAGTTGTCTCACGGCGCAAGAGGCATTATCCATGAAGTAGGACGGCGAGCAACAGCCGATGGGCGTGATGTAGAGGCCAGAAACCACGCCCATCGGACTGGACTGAGAAGATTACCATATAGCGCGGGAGACATTAAAAAACATTTTTGTGAGTATACAAGGGGGGTCAGGGGGCTCTATAAGGATGTAGGGAATGCATAGCAGATGCTGAATAAGGCAATATTTTAGCTGCTATGTCCCAAAACTGGTGACAGGATCCCTTTAAACTGCGCTACTGAAATGAAAGATGCTCAGTGATTGGTTGCTATAGGCAACACTGGCAGTGTAACCTGTTGTGGTCAAGAAGATGTGCCTCTGAAATATATATATTAGATATTTACTATATATATATATATATACACAGTATATATTTATAAATATATATATATATTTATTATACGGGGCTTTGCGAGTGGAGTGAGTGTGGCTATGCGGAGTGGGCAGTGCTATGTAGAGTGGACATGGCTTGATACATGCACACACGCACACACACACAAACATACACTCAGCTGTATATATTTAGATTACATTGTTTTCACTCTCTTTTGTCCCTTTTCCTTTCTCCTTAAATCTGCAGCTATTCAAGTGTTGTACTCTAATATCAGTATATGGTATATGGGACAATGATACCCTATGTAAATATATAGAACTGTCCCATGATGTATCATTTTCACCCTGGATGGAGCTTATTGGTCATCTGTCCTCTAGAGGACATCTGACAGAATAATATTACTGATGCTGGAGAATTAGAAATGACTCCTTCCTGTCTGGACTTTCAGAAGTACGTGACCCAATGAAGTCCTATTCAGATTCTCTTTGTACATATTTATATTTACCGCCAGGATTGTCGATTTCATTGGTGGCAACTTCACTCGCTCTCATTGTATTGGTGTCATCAGGCTCCAAGGACGGTTTCCCATCGAGTGAAAACTTCTCAGAGCTTCTGCTTGGAGTCATAATGTTGAATCCAGGACACTCCATTCCTCTGGTCAGACGAGATAAATTGGATGTAATATGAAAAGGGAGAGTGACAGAGAAGGGTCCCGAGATGTGGACTCCAACACACTTCTCTGCCCTGCTCAGATTAGATTTGGGTGAACGACCTGGTGGGTTCCCAGTTATTGAAGATCTTCCAGATTTTGGTGTTGTGGGCTCTGACTTGGCTTGTCCTTCTTCTTCTTCATACTCCACATCATTTGCGTCTATCGAATGTGACTGCTCTTCAGAATCCAAGAACATAAACTCAACATTCTCATCTTTGGATGGAGAATCAAGACTTTCCCTTCGAAGAGAGAGTTGGTTTCTAGGAGATCGTAATGATGAACCATTCTGCTCCAAGTCATTGGCTGTGATGGAAAAGAAAAGACACTGTTAGGAGGACAAGATGCTAGAAATAGTCTTCACTATTAATGCTAGTCATGGGAGCTTCTTCACTGTAATATGCAAGGAGGAAACAGGGGATTCCGAGACAGGGAGTCAGAGATGTGGTATCTGGGGCTGTGTAGATAGTGTTGTGAAATTAGTGTATTCAGTTTTGGGGCTCGTGATGGGGCCAGAGTTATGGAATCACAGGAGTTTGGGTAGAGTTGGCATTGAAAGAAAAGCTAAATATATAATGTATTACATGTGAAACTCACACAGCCTCACTGCAAAATGTGTGTTATTACTGATTATTACACATAAGCCATTTGTTGTTGGAGGTTTGATCTACTGACCCAACATTCCTGAGGCAAATGATCCTGGAGGAGCGGAGATAAATCAGGTGTAGATCCCTCCAACGATCTGCTTACACCAATCCTAGTAAATGTGAGCTATGGACTGGCATGCAGAGGGGAGAGGAAAGAGAAAGGTGGGCAGCTTCGTTGGTTGGTGGTCTAGCATTGAATATTTTAGATAATTAAACAGATATTTTTTGGGTCTGGGTTTGGAAATTTTTCTAACATTAGATATATTTGACTTTCAGCAGGTGAAGCCCCTCTGGAAGTGATAGCCGTTTAGGATAAAATCTTTTTGCCAATCTGCCACAGTAAAAATATAAAGAAGTCTCTTCTTACCGTGTGTTGTATGAGGGACTGAGCTCAGGGAATCCATGCTCTTGGCTGGACGCAGACTCATTTTTCCATCTGAAAAATATGCAAATCTTTAGATTAGGTTATAAAAATAAAAAAAATGCTGTTGTCAGTGATGCTCTACTGGTGTGTATTACAACCAAGTCATGACAGACTCACTCCTGCTACATGCAACATTCCACGTCATTGTTGTTATTATTATTGTCCAATGTGATCTTCAGGCTTAGAGTCAGATAAGATGTACAATAAAGCCTTCCACCTGTGACAGCATTCACTCAACATCCTGCTCCAAGAATGGGCCTGAGAAGTCACTGAGAAGCTGGCTGTCGTTTAGCGGTTGAACCAGGGACAGCAGGCCTGCTCCTTTTAACATTTAGGGCATACCAGCTCTTCCTTCCCCAAAGGTGGGTGTAGGTCACACGGTCTCCTGGTTACAGGTCCCGGTCAGGGTTCCCCTCCAGGAGATGTGACGCGACATCCCGCCGATTCACAAAGACGTCCGCCAACATGCCAGGTTCTTTGATGAAGCCCCAGCCTCTGTCGAGCTTGAAGGCCACTACCGTGCCCTGCTGCAATGATCCCTGGTCCACGCGCCTAGCTCTGTGGGCCTGCCATTTGGCCTGCAGGTCCCGCTCGTCCATTGCTCTGCGCTGGGTCTCACGCTACTTGTCTTCCTCTGCCCGTTTATGCTCTAGTTGTTCTCGGTACTCTCCCCAGCTGAGGACCTTGATTCATGACCCCTCTGAGTGGCCCTCCCCAGGGAACCCCATCATATTGTCCCCAGGGTTTTCCCACCTGAAGGCCACTTTCTCTGCTTGCACTGTCAGGGGGGGTGTTGATGGGAGCTAATAGTTCCCTCTGTTGCTCCTCTATCCCCGTCGACTGGTCCCATGCTACATTGTAATGAGCCCAACCGGGTCCATGCACCTTGGGACTTGGAAGGGGGCCAACCAAGGTGTCAGTGGCCTCGGTGACTGGGTCATTGTCAGCCTCCAGGACCGGGTTAGTGTCAGCCGTAGTACCTGCTGCAGCAGCCTCCTCTGACTCCCACCAGCCGCGGTCAGAGACAGGTCCAGGAGCTGGTGACTCAGCTCTTGAACATATTGAACATAGGTCCTCCGATGCTCCGGGTCCGGACCATCGCCAACCTCTGGGTACCTTCCCACTGTGCTGCCTGCAGTTCCGTCTCCTGTGTTTTTCCTGTTCACCCCTGACTTCTTCCGGTGACGGGTCTTCCTCTGTTCATTATGCCTATCAAAGTAATGCAGGAGGTGGGTCTTTCGTCCTGACGGACACCTCTGCATCCCATGATAACGTTGGCGGTGGGCAGGCATCATCCCTGCACTCACTCTCAGGCCCCGTCCACCACAGCTCACCCCTCTGAGCTCGCGCTCGCTTCTAGACACAGCTATGGCGGTTATTTTCCAAGTTCCAGCGTTTGCACCCTGTGTCGCCGTCATGTCTGTAATTTTACAAGCTCAGACAACCTGTGGCGCAGTTATGACAGTGGTTTGAGAAGCGCGCGCACCCTGTGGCGCAGTTACAGCGATGGTTTAACAGACCGTTAAAATCTCTGGGACACCATAAAATAAAGTCTCTAGCAAGGCAAATAAATCTCTGTCACACAATATGTTAGTCTGTAGCTCACAATATATTAAAGTCTCTGTCACACTATATAATGAAGTCTCTGGCTCACAGTACCCAGCTTTGCCGGGCTCCAAGTACCCAGCTTTGCTGAGCTCTGAATCCTGTTTGTGACGCCAATTGGAGCGTCCCACAGGAACGTGGGGTACTTGGTACCAGGCCGGTCGGTTCTTTAAAGGGGATGTCACGGCAGCCTTGACCTGATCCGTGGCCCTGGGCATCCAGTAAAAGATGATAAATGAAGAAGATGATGGGGTAGATAAAGATGATGATGGGGTAGGTTGTTAAAGATGATGATGGGTTAGTTTGTTAGGGATGTTTTGGTCATGACGCCACCTGTGATTTCTGGTCAGAGGTGACCAGTGCTGCAGAGTAGATCTTCTGGGACCGATGGTAACGCAGCCGAGTTGTTATAGCTCTCCACAGGTAGAGCTTTTGTCCCAGGGTAGTTAAGGTGTTATCAGTTAACCCCTTCACCCCCAAGGGTGGTTTGCACGTTCATGACCGGGCCAATTTTTACAATTCTGACCACTGTACCTTTAGGAGGTCATAACTCTGGAACGCTTCCATGGATCCCGGTGATTCTGACATTGTTTTCTCGTGACATATTGTACTTCATGTTAGTGGTAAAATTTCATTCAAATAACTTGTGTTTATTTGTGAGAAAAACGGAAATTTGGCAAAAATTTTGAAAATTTCACAATTTTCCAACTTTGAATTTTTATGCCCTTAAATCACAGAGATACGGCACACAAAAAACTTGATAACTAACATTTCCCACATGTTTACTTTACATCAGCACAATTTTGGAACCAAGATTTTTTTTGTTAGGAAGTTATAAGGGTTAAAAGTTGACCAGCGATTTCTCATTTTTACAACACCATTTTATTTTTAGGACCACATCACATTTGAAGCCACTTTGAGGGGTCTATATGATAGAAAATACCCAAAAGTGACACCATTCTAAAAACTGCACCCCTTAAGGTGCTCAAAACCACATTCAAGAAGTTTATTAACCCTTTAGGTGCGTCACAGGAATTTTTTTGAATATTTAAAAAAAATGAACATCTAACTTTTTTTCACAAAAAAAATACTTCAGGTTCAATTTTTTTTATTTTACCAAGGGTAACAGGAGAAATTGGACTGCAAAAGTTATTGTGCAATTTGTCCTGAGTACGCTGATACCTGATTTGTGGGGGGGAACGACTGTTTCGGCGCATGGCAGAGCTCAGAATGGAAGGAGCGCCGTTTGACTTTTTCAATGCAAAATTGGCTGGAATTCAGATCTGACGCCATGTCACGTTTGGAGAGTCCCTGATGTACCTAAACAGTGGAAACCCCCTACAAGTGACCCCATTTTGGAAACTAGACCCTCCAAGGAACTTATCTAGATATATGGTGAGAACTTTGAACCCACAAGGGCTTTACAGAAGTTTATAACGTACAGCGGTACAATTAAAAAATCATATTTTTTCCACAAAAATGATCTTTTCACCCCAATTTTTATTTTCCCAAGGGTAACAGGACCCTAAAAGTTATTGTGCAATTTGTCCTGAGTACGCTGATACCCCACATGTGGGGGTAAACCACTATTTGGGCGCATGGCAGAGCTCGGAAGGGAAGCAGCGCCATTTGACGTTTTTGGCTGGAATTGAGATCAGACACCATGTCGCGATTGGAAAATCCCTGATGTACCAAAACAGTGGAAACCCCCACAAATGACACCATTTTGGAAACTAGACCCCCTAAGGAACTTATCTAGATGTGTGGTGAGAACTTTGAACCCCCAAGGGCTTCACAGAAGTTTATAACATAAAGCCATACAATTAAAAAATCATATTTTTTCCACAAAAATGATCTTTTCACCCTCAATTCTTATTTTTCCAAGGGTAACAGCACCCTAAAAGATATTGTGCAATTTGTCCTGAGTATGCTGATACCCCACATGTGGGGGTAAACCACTATTTGGGCGCATGGCAGAGCTCGGAAGGGAAGCAGCGCCATTTGACGTTTTTGGCTGGAATTGAGATCGGACACCATGTCGCGATTGGAAAACCCCTGATGTACCTAAACAGTGGAAACCCCCCACAAATGACACCATTTTGTAAACTAGACCCCCCAAGGAACTTATCTAGATGTGTGGTGAGCACTTTGAACCCCCCAGTGCTTCACAGAAGTTTATAACGCCCGGGCGTGAAAATAAAAAATTCGTATTTTTTCCACAAACATGATCTTTTAGTCACCATTTTTTTATTTTCCCAAGGATAACAGGAGAAATTGGACCCCAAAAGTTGTTGTCCAATTTGTCCTGAGTACGCTGACACCCCATATGTGGGAGAAAACTACTGTATGGACACACGTCAGGGCTCGGAAGGGAAGTAGTGACGTTTTGGAATGCATACATTGATGGAATGGTCTGCGGGCGTCATGTTGCCTTTGGAGAGCCCCTAATGTACCTAAACAGTGGAAACCCCCCACAAATGATCCCATTTTGAAAACTAGACCCCCTAAGGAACTTATCTAGATGTGAGGTGAGCACTTTGAACCCCCAAGGGCTTCACAGAAGTTTATAATGCCAGGGCATGAAAATAAAAAAATCGTATTTTTTCCACAAACATGATCAATTAATCCCCAATTTTTTTATTTTCCCAAGGGTAACAGGAGAAATTGAACCCCAAAAGTTGTTGTCCAATTTGTCCTGAGTACGCTGACACCCCATATGTGGGAGAAAACTACTGTATGGACACACGTCGGGGCTCGGAAGGGAAGTAGTGACGTTTTGGAATGCAGACTTTGAGGGAATGTTCTGCGGGTGTCATGTTGCCTTTGGAGAGCCCCTAATGTACCTAATCAGTGGAAACCCCCCACAAATGACACCATTTTGGAAACGAGACCCCCTAAGGAACTTATCTAGATGTGTGGTGAGCACTTTGAACCCCCAAGGGCTTCACAGAAGTTTATAATGCCCGGGCATGAAAATAAAAAAATCGTATTTTTTCCACAAACATGATCAATTAGTCCCCAATTTTTTCATTTACCCAAGGGTAACAGGAGAAATTGGACCCCAAAAGTTGTTGTCCAATTTGTCATGAGTACGCTGACACCCCATATGTGGGAGAAAACTACTGTATGGACACATGTCGGGGCTCGGAAGGGAAGGGGTGACGTTTTGGAATGCAGACTTTGATGGAATGGTCTGCGGGTGTCATGTGCGTTTGGAGAGCCCCTGATGTACCTAAACTATTGAAACTCCCCACAAGTGACCCCATTTTGGACACTAGACCCCCCACGGAACTTATCTAGATGTGTGGTGAGCACTTTGAACCCCCAAGTGCTTCACAGAAGTTTATAACGCTCGGACGTGAAAATAAAATAATCATTTTTTTCCACAAAAATATTTTTGCCCCCAATTTTTTATTTTCCTAAGGGTAACAGGAGAAATTGGACCCCAAAAATTGTTTTGCAATTTGTCCTCAGTAGGCTGATACCCTACATGTGGGGGTAAAACACTGTTTGGGCGCATGGCAGAGCTTGGAAGGGAAGGAGCACCATTTGACTTTTTCAACTCAGAATTGGCTGGAATTGAGATCAGACGCCATGTTGCATTTGGAGAGCCCCTGATGTGCCCAAACAGTGGAAACCCCCAATTCTAACTCCAACCCGAACCCCAACACACCCCTAACCCTAATCTCAGCCCTAACCCTAACCCTAGCCCTAACCCTAGCCCTAACCCTAACGGGGGGGGGTTTGATTTACTATTTATGGCGGTTTTTATGTTTGGCAGCTGTCGCACGCTAAAAGACGCTTTTTATTGTAAAAATAGTTTTTGCATCACCACATATTGAGAGCTATAATTTTTCCGTATTTTGACCTACCGAGTCATGTGAGGTCTTATTTTTTGTGGGACGAGTTGACGTTTTTATTGGTACCATTTTCGGGCACGTGACATTTTTTGATCGCTTTTTATTCCGATTTTTGGGACGCAGAATGAACAAAAACCAGCGTTTCATGAATTTCTTTTGGGGGAGTGCGTTTACACCATTCCGCGTGTGGTAAAATTGATAAAGCGGTTTTATTCTTCGGGTCAGTACGGTTACAGCGATACTTCATTTAGGTCGTTTTTTTATGTTTTGTCGGTTTTATGCAATGAAAACTATTTTATATAAAAAATAATTATTTTTGCATCGCTTTATTCTGCGAGCTATAACTTTTTAATTTTTTCACTGATGATGCTGTGTGGTGGCTCGTTTTTTTGCGGGACAAGATGACGTTTTCAGCGGTACCATGGATATTTGTATGCGTCTTTTTGATCGCGCGTTATTACACTTTTTGTTTGGCGGTATGATAATAAATCATTATTTTTTGCTTCATTTTTTATTTTTTAAGGGGTTCGCTAAAGGGGTTAACTAATGGGACAGTTTTATAGGGCGGGTCGTTACGGACGCGGCGATACCTAATATGTGTAATTTTATTGTTTTTTTTTTTTTTTATTTCCAAAAAATGGATTTATTTGGGGGAATATTTTTTTTTTTATCACTGTCCTGTGCGATCTGTCACAGACAGTGCCGAAGGCTTCCTCATGCCTGCGCTTTGCAGGCACTGAGGAAGCCAGCTTCCTGCAGGCCCCCGAAGGCCCCCGTCGCCATCTTGGATTCGGGGGCCTGCAGGAAAGGAGCCCCCAGCAGCAGCGCTGCACATTGTGCTGCCGTGGGGGGCTCAGGGAAGCACGGAGGGAGCCCCCTCCCTGCCGATGCTTCCCTTTAACCTCCGGTACTCCGCGATCCTGTTTGATCGCGGTGTGCAAGGGGTTAACGTGTCGGGGGTGGTCCGTGACCGCCCCTGACACATTGTGCCGGGTGTCAGCTGTGATAATCAGCTGACACCCGGCCGCGATCAGCGGTGCTCACCACGAGGGCGCCGCTGATCGCGGTAGACGTACTATCCCGTCCATGGGCATAGGGGCCCGGGTCCCATGGACGGGATAGTACGTCTGATGTCAGGAAGGGGTTAAGATGGTGGCTGCGGTGGTGCGTGCGGTGCAGGGCAAGTGAGACACGAATGATACAAGGGACACAGCGGGGTGCAGTTTCAAAGGCTTACTCACTGTTCTGCATGCATATACCCGCTTGGTGCTGCGTCCTCCAGGTGAGGGGTCCAGCAAACTCCTAGGCAGATCGTGAAGCACTTTTCCAGGACTCCCTTTGATGTTTGCCTTTCCTGGCTGTCTCACTGCGCTGATCTTTACTTTTCCTACTCAATGCCTTCACAAACAGTGTCCCCAAGCCAGCAGCCGCGGACCCTGTCGGGCGACGTTCTCAGTGTCCCCTTGCTCCTATCTGGCTGCCTTTTTAGGGAATGAATGTGGTTGCGGCTGAGGCACTTACAAATACCTCAGCCTCCGGCTTTCTAGCTGAGCCTGGTTATTCTCCACTAGTCTTAGGGACAGGCTCCCCCACTGCGACCTGGTCCTTCCACTTCTGGATACGGGCCCCACGGGTGGCTTCCGCACTACCGTGCCCCAAGGAACCCTTCTGTCTTCCTAGGAACTTCCTTCAAATTTTCCTCACTACGCTCTGGCTCTTATTCTTCCTACTCTCGTCCTTCTCCGCTGTCCCATCACCAACTCTCCTCCGACTATGTCAGCATTCACTCCTCCTCTCACCCCCCTCTGGCTGACTGACTCTTTCTAGAACAATCTTTTTACCTCAGCACTAACTCCTCCCCCTAACTGTCACTCATTGGTTGTCACTTCTCACATGACTCATTAATCTCCTCCCCCTTCTACCTACCAACTGTACCCACCTCCCAACACCCTTCACTACCCAGCCAGGAATGAGATCATCCTCCTGTAGGGTACATCTAGAGTGCCCTGCAGCTATAGTGTGTGTTGGGTGTAGGTGTTGGAGTCCTGAGTAGTGCCCCCTCCTTACCTGAGGGTGGGATACCACACCTCTGGATGAGGTGCAGTACCTCTGTGGCGACTGGACCCTCATGGGTGCCACATGAACACTGACCTTAAATGAGGCACGTGAAGCCTGCAGTTCATTGAATGTTGTTGTGGGGTCTTTTGTGACCTTTTAGATGAGTTATCACTGCACTCATGGGGTAGTTTTGGTCCACCAGCCACTCCTGAGAAGGTTCACCACTGTTCCATGTTTTCGCCATTTGTGGATAATGGCTCTCATGGTGGTTCGCTGGAGTCCCAAAGCTTTAGAAATGGCTTTAGAAACTTTGCCAGATAGATTGTTCTCCATTACTTCTCATTTATTCCAGAATTTCTTTGAATCACGGCATGATGTCTAGATTTTGAGGAACTATTGGTCTAAATCACAGTTAATTTATGTTTTAAGAGGGGTGCAATCACTTTTTCACGCAGTGAAAGGTTTGGATTTCTTTTTCCCTTAATAAAGACCTTCATTTATAAACTGCATTTTGTGATTACTTGTGTTACCTTTGTCTAAGATTTACAGTTGTTTGGTGATCTGAAACATTTAGGTTTAACAAGCATGCGAAAAAATAGGAAATCAGGAAGGGGCAAACACTTTTTCACATAACTGTATATTATAAACAGCAAACTAGGCACAATGTACCCTGATATATTTATTTATTTCACTCACTTATATAGAGGCATTAATTCCACAGTGCTTTACAAACATTATTGGCACTGTCCCCATTGGGGCTCACAATGTAGATTTCCTATCACTATGTCTTTGGAGTGTGGATGGAAACTAGAGAACCTAGATGAAACCCACGCAAACAAAGGGAGAAGATGCAAACTCCTTGCAGATGTTGTCCTTGATGGGATTTAAACCCAGGACTCCAGTGCTGTAAGGAAGCCGTGTTAACCATTGAGTTACCGTGATATATCACATGTCATCCCAATATATATCACACAGCATCCCAATAGCTCATACAACATCCTTATATATCTCATACAACATCCCGATATAACTCACACAACATCCCGATATATCTCACACAACATCCCGATATATCTCCCACAACATCCCGATATATATGTCACACAGCATCCCGATATATATCTCACACACAGCACCTTGATATATATCACACACAGCAACCCGATATATATTAGGATGCTGTGTGTGATATATATCACACAGTATCCCGATATACATCACACAGCATCCTGATATATATCACACACAGCATCCCGATATATATATATATATATATCACACAGTGTGAGGCTTTCTAAAGACTATAGGACAAATGGATGTAGAGTCCACAGCTCTTAGAGATAGAGATTTTTTCCAGCACGGAGCACCGATATTGTTATGTTTTATTAGATATTTTCTTGCTGTGTTTTATTAGTGATTTGCTTGCTCGTCAGTTCATCCTCAGGAATCAATGTTTCTATTCAGTGACAGTAAGCAGAGGAAGATGAGCAGGCTAGATCTTATGTAAACCTATGGCCAGACAGAAGACTGCTAAAGTTAAATGTAAAGCAATCATCCTATCAATCCCCTCTGTATCGCAAGGTTTCACACCATTGTACTCCCACTCCTTGGCCCATTCGGTGGATGGGAATAATAGACCCAGAGGAGCTGTCACCACAGGGGTCTCACATCAGCCTCAGGTGATGGAATATGCTTTGTTCTATGAGCTAAAGAATAATGTTTAAGGCTGTGTGCACACGTTGCAGATTTTGATGCGTTTCCACACGAAATTGCATCAAATCCACAGTGTAGTGCACAGCCAATGTTAATCTATGCGAAATTAGGAATTATTGTGCACATGCTGCGGAAAAATCCGTGCAGATTTGCAGTGTTTTTTTTCCACAGCATGTCAATTCTTTTTGCGGATCTGCAGCATTTCCGCACCCATTGACTTCCATCGAGTCAGGCACATCCGCAGCAAAACCGCAGGTGTAAAAAGATCTGTGCATTTGCTGCGGATGTGGGTGCGAGAAACGCTGCAGATCGGGAAGAGGAAGAGTGTGTGGGCGGAGACTATGTGCGTGTCTGTGTGCGGGGGTCTGTGTGTGTGTAACGTGTGGCAAGAGTGGACCCTCTGGGTCGCAGCACCGAAGCTCCCCGGGGCGAGCTGACCAGGTGGTGCCAACCCCTATACAGGGACCGTTAGGAGCAGGCCAGATGGAGTTGAATACCGCGACAGCTGATACCAAGAGGGATGGCTCCGTGTGAACAAGATTGCCTAACTGGGCCTGGGGAATGAGGCCAGCAAGGCGGAGGCTAAGACAGGCGGAAAGGAATACGGATGTGGTGGTGCAGGAGACTAAGCAGCAGGACACACCAAGCAAGGATCAGGGACAACCGGAGGCAGGAGCGACCGGAGGCAGGAGCGACCGGAGTCAGGAGGAACTGGAGTCAGGAGGGAGCGGAGTCAGGGGCGACCGGAGTCAGGAGCGACCGGAGTCAGAGCGACCAGAGTCAGGAGTGACCGGAGTCAGGACAATTGAAGTCAGGAGTGTCAGGACGGGGCCAGAGTACTGTACAGGATACACACGATAATCAGGCGCCTCCATGAGGGAGGAGCCACCTGATATACCCTGTGCTGGAGCTTGATTGGAGATCGCTCCCCCGGGATGGTGCAGAAGGAGTTAAGGAGGGAGAGGAGCGCGTGCCCGCGGCCTAAGGCACATGCCCATAACAGGAGCAAGACAGGGAGGAGGATTGACATGCTGGATCCCCTGGGCTGCTGGATGGAAGGCTGAGGGCGCAGCGCGGCGGCAGGAGCGGTGAGCAGGGAGACGGGGAGAGATCCAGGGAGCAGCAGCAGGGGGAGCGGGACCCAGCATGACAGCGTGTGCCGGTACCGACCTGACAGCCGGCGCCGGCATGACTGTACTCCCCCTTTAGGTCTCCCCCTCCGGAGATTGGCCAAGAACCTGTCTATGATGCGTGGAGCATTAACATTCTCTCGAGGTTCCCAAGACCACTCCTCAGGACCGAACCCCTTCCAATCGATGAGGAAGAAGGTCTTTCCCCTAACCTTTTTCATGGCCAAAATATCTTTCACTTCAAAGACGTCATCTGCCCCTACTGGCTGAGGAGCACCGGGGGGGAGCAGGGCAAAACTGTTTGAGGATGACTGGTTTCAGGAGCGAGACATGGAAGGCGTTAGGGAAGTTGCGTAGGTAGGAGGTCAAAACTTGGTTGACTCGTTCGACTTGCCGTTGGTCTGTGCGTGATATACTGAAGAGAAATCCAGAGATATGCCCAAGAGTTTACAAAGCGCTCTCCAGAAGCGGGAGGTAAACTGTACCCCGCGATCAGATACGATCCGCTGAGGGAGCCCATGTAGTCTGAAAATTTGATGAATGAAGATCTTGGCCAATTCAGGGGCCGTGGGTAAGCCACGCAATGGAACGAAATGAGCCATCTTGAAAAATCTATCTACTACCACCAAAATAGTTGTGCATTCAGAGGAGCGAGGTAGATCAGTAACAAAATCCATGGCGATATGTTGCCACAGAGCTTTGGGGACAGGCAACGGATGTAGGAGGCCGGAGGGCAACCTTCTGGGTACCTTATTTCTAGCGCAGGTCAGACAGAAGGCTACAAAGTCCAACACATCTTGACGGAGGGAAGGCCACCAGTAATAGCGGAAAAGAAGAGCGAGAGTCCTCTTGGTGCCAACATGTCCTGCAATCTTGGAGGAGTGACCCCAGCGCAGCACTTCTACCCTTTTTTCTTGCGGGACGATGGTCTTGCCCGGCGGGACAGGGTGAAGACGCACGGGGGCTACCGTGATAACGTTGGCAAGATCGATGGCATAAGACGGAGCTTTCTTTACTTTGGATGACTGCAGGGACCGGGACAGCTTGTCAGCCTTAGTATTTTTGTCACCAGGTCGGAATTGGAGCTCGAAGTTGAAGCGAGAGAAAAACAATGACCATCTGGCTTGCCTGGAGTGAAGTCTTTGCGCCGACTGGAGGTAGGCTAAGTTCTTGTGGTCAGTGAATATCAAAAAGGGATGGACAGCCCCTTCCAAGAGATAGCGCCACTCCTCCAACGCCATCTTGATGGCTAGCAATTCTCGATCTCCAATCGTGTAATTGCATTCTGCGGGGGAGAACGACTTGGAGAAGAACCCGCAAGGAGCCAAGCGTCCGGTGGGCATCCTCTGGGAGAGGATCACCCCAGCCCCTGTGGAGGAGGCGTCCACCTCCAGAACGAAGGGCCTGCTGACCACTGGTCGATGCAAAACTGGAGCTGTGGCGAAGGCCTGCTTCAGGGCGAGAAAGGCGTCCTCAGCTTCCGATAGCCAGATGTTGGGTCTTGCTCCCTTCCGGATAAGGGCTGCAATAGGCTTGGTTAAAGAGGAGAAGCAAGGGACGAATTGCCTAGAATAATTTGTGAAGCCCAAGAATCGCTGGATGGCTTTCACTCCGACAGGACGCGGCCATTTGAGCACAGTGGACAATTTCTCCGGATCTATCTGCAGCCCTGAATCTGTGATGATATACCCCAGGAAGGGTAAGGAGGTCTGCTCAAACAGGCATTTCTCTATTTTGGCATAGAGTCGATTCTCCCGTAGGCGTTGCAAGACTAGGCGAATACTCTTTCTGTGGGAAGGCAGGTCGGGTGAAAAGATGAGAATGTCATCTAGGAATACCACGAGACATGAGTACAGAACATAGTAACATAGTAACATAGTTATTAAGGTTGAAGGAAGACTTTTAAGTCCATCTAGTTCAACCCATACCCTATCCTAACTTGCCCTAACATGTTGATCCAGAGGAAGGCAAAAAACCCCATGTAGCAAACAGTAAGCTTCACATTGGGGAAAAAATTCCTTCCCGACTCCACATACGGCAATCAGACTAGCTCCCTGGATCAACGCAATACTAAGGAAACTAGTGTGTATACCCTGTAATATTATACTTTTCAAGAAAGGCATCCAGTCCCTTCTTAAATTTTAGTAGGGAATCGCTCATTACAACATCATATGGCAGAGAGTTCCATAGTCTCACTGCTCTTACAGTAAAGAATCCGCGTCTGTGAGTATGTTTAAACCTTCTTTCCTCCAGACGTAGAGGATGCCCCCTTGTCCCCGTCACAGGTCTAAGAGTAAAAAGATCATTAGAAAGGTCTTTGTATTGTCCCCGCATATATTTATACATTGTAATAAGATAACCCCTAAGCATTCGATTTTCCAAACTAAATAACCCCAAGTGTAATAACCTGTCTTGGTATTGCAGACCCCCTAGTTCCCTAATAACCTTGGTCGCTCTTCTCTGCACCCGCTCCAGTTCAGCTATGTCTTTCTTATACACCGGAGACCAGAACTCTACACAGTATTCTAAGTGTGGTCACAATAGTGACTTATATAGAGGTAAAATTATGTTCTCCTCATGAGCATCTATGCCTCTTTTAATGCATCCCATTATTTTATTTGCCTTTGCAGCAGTTGCCTGACACTGGCCACTAAATGTGAGTTTGTCGTCCACCCATACACCCAGGTCTTTTTCAGTGACAGTTTTGCCCAGTGTTTTACAATTAAGCACATAATTATACATCTTGTTCGTTCTACCCAAGTGCATGACCTTACATTTAGCCCCATTAAAGCTCATTTGCCATTTATCAGCCCAAGCTTCTAGTTTACATAAATCCTCCTGTAATATAAAATTGTCCTCCTCTGTATTGATTACCCTGCAAAGTTTAGTGTCATCTGCAAATATTGAAATTCTACTCTCTATGCCCCCTACAAGGTCATTAATAAATATGTTAAAAAGAAGCGGGCCAAAACTGACCCCTGTGGTACCCCACTGCTAACCTTGACCCAGTCCGAGTGTGCTCCATTAATAACCACCCTTTGTTTCCTATCCCTGAGCCAGCTCTTAACCCACTTACACATATTTTCCCCTATCCCCATTGTCCTCATTTTATGTATCAACCTTTTGTGTGACACCGTATCAAAAGCTTTTGAAAAGTCCATGAACACCACGTCCACTGCTTTCCCTTTGTCCAGTCTTGAACTTACCTCTTCATAAAAGCTTATCAGATTAGTCTGACAGGAACGATCCCTTGTAAACCCATGTTGATATTGGGTCATGAGGTTATTCTTCTCCAGATACTCCAGTATAGTATCTCTTAGAAAACCCTCCAGGATTTTACCCACAGTTGAGGTTAAACTTACTGGCCTATAATTTCCAAGTTCAGTTTTTGTCCCCTTTTTGAATATTGGCACCACATTTGCTATACGCCAGTCCTGTGGTACAGACCCTGTTAATATGGAATCTTTAAAGATTAAAAATAATGGTCTATCTATGACTGTGCTTAATTCCTGCAGTACTCGGGGGTGTAGCCCATTCGGGCCCGGGGATTTGTCAATTTTAGTGATTTTTAGACGCCGCCGTACTTCCTGCTGGGTTAAGCAGGTGACATTTAATGGAGAATTTTATCCCTGATCATGTTATCCGTCATGGGATTTTCTTGTGTAAATACTGTTGAAAAAATGTCATTTAGCATACTGGCTTTTTCCTCATCCTCACCCACCATTTCACCCATAATATTTTTAAGGGGGCCAACAATATTTCATTTTTAGCTTCTTACTATATATGTAGTTAAAGAATATTTTGGGATTATTTTTACTTTCTCTGGCAATGAGTCTCTCTGTCTCAGTCTTTGCTGTCTTGATTTGCTTTTTACAGAATTTATTTAATCTTCTGTATTTAGTTAATGCCTCATCACTACCTACTTGCTTTAATTCTCTAAATGCTTTATTTTTATCTCTTATTGCTCCCCTAACAACTCTATTTAGCCATAGTGGTTTCCTCCTATTTCTAGCATGTTTATTCCCATGCGGTATATATTGTGCACAGGTCCTATTCAGGATGCTAATAAACGTCTCCCATTTTCTTTGTGTATTTTTATGTCTCAGAATATCGTCCCAGTTAATTGCACCAAGATCATCTCTCATCCGTTGGAAATTTGCCTTCCTGAAGTTTAGTGTCCTTGTAACCCCTCTACTACACATCTTATTAAAGGATACATGAAAACTTATTATTTTGTGATCACTATTACCCAAGTGACCCTCAACCCTTACATTTGATATGCTGTCTGGCCTGTTGGTTAATATTAGGTCTAGCAGTGCCCCCCCTCTTGTTGGGTCCAGAACCAGTTGTGAAAGGTAATTGTCTCTCATAGTTGTCAAAAACCTATTACCTTTGCTGGAACTGCAGGTTTCGGTTCCCCAATATATTTCAGGGTAGTTGAAGTCCCCCATAATAATGACTTCTCCTTGAGTCGCAGCTTCATCTATTTGCTTTATGAGGATATTCTCTGTTGCTTCCATTATTTTTGGAGACTTATAACAAATCCCTATCAGTAATTTATTATTTTTCCCCCCTCCCCTTATCTATACCCACAGGGACTCTACATTTTCATTAGATTCATATATATTATCACGCAGGATGGGTTTTAAGGATGATTTTACATATAAACACACGCCTCCCCCTCGCTTATTTGTTCGGTCATTTCTGAACAGACTATAGCCCTGAAAATTAACCGCCCAGTCATGGCTCTCGTCCAGCCATGTCTCAGATATCCCCACCATGTCATAATTATGTTCCAACAACATTAACTGCAATTCCTCCATTTTGTTGGCGAGGCTTCTGGCATTAGTATACATTCACTTTATGTATCTCTCTGTACCTCTATTCTTTCTTAAATTATTAACTGTTCTAACCTCACCCCCCATGCCACCCCCACCCCCAAATCATTATTTGTGCCCAGGTCTCTATCTGCACTGTCTTCCCCTCCTATAAAAGGAATACCCTCCCCCCGTCCCTAGTTTAAACACTCCTCCAACCTTCTAGCCATTTTCTCCCCAGCACAGCTGCACCCTCCCCATTGAGGTGCAGCACGTCCCTAGCGTAGAACCTGTAGCCAACTGAGAAGTCGGCCCAGTTCTGCAGGAACCCAAACCCCTCCTTCCTACACCAATTCTTGAGCCACTTATTAACCTCCCTAATATCCCATTGCCTCTCTGGCGTGGCACGTGGTACAGGAAGTATTTCCGAAAATACCACCTTGGAGGTCCTTGCCTTAAGCTTACAGCCTAATTCCCTGAAATCATCTTTAAGGACCTTCCACCTACCTCTAACTTTGTCATTTGTGCCAATGTGCACCATGACCGCTGGATCCTCACCAGCCCCTCCCAGTAATCTGTCAACCCGATCAGCGATGTGTCGGACTCGAGCGCCAGGTAGGCAGCACACCATTCGACGATCCCTGTCTTTGTGACAGATTGCCCTATCTGTTCCCCTAATAATTGAGTCTCCCACTACCAGAACCTGTCTGGCCTGTGCTGCTCTCCTATTTTCCCCCTTACAGGAGCAGACACTCCTCCGGCTTTCAGAGGACATGCCTTGCTGCAGCAGTGCTACTCCTGCACTAACACTACCCTTATCTGCCAACTTAGCAAACTTATTGGGGTGTGCCAGATCAGGACTAGCCTCCCTGGTGCTCTTCCCTCTACCCCGCCTTCTAACTGTCACCCAGCTAGCTGCATCATTGTCCTGCAGCTCCAACCTAGCATCCCCCCCTCATCTATCCCATTGAGCGTCTGCTCAGTGAGCAGAAGACTCCTTTCCATATTGTCTATGGATCTCAGTGTTGCCAGCTGCACATTTAGAGCCAGTATCTGGGCTTCCAAATGCACAACGTGCTCACATCTCGCACAGCAGTATGCACCCTCGACCGGCTGTTCAAGGATTTCATACATGCGGCAAGACGTGCACTGGATGGCATTGGCAATAGTGGAGCACATCCTAATGTGGATTGCACCAGACAAAAAGATAAGCAAAAATAGATAAAAAGTATTAATAAAATATAACAGCAATTCAGTAATACCTCCCTTGGAAACTCCCTGAATCCAAAGTCACTGAATCACAAGTCACACACTTACCACAGTTCGCACTTACGCTCAGGTCACACTCAGCTCGTTCACACTCGCTCAGGCAGAAGATTTAAAAGATTTTTTTTTTCCCTTTTACCAGCACACCACCCTGCTGCTCAATGCACTTCCAAAAGGAGAAAAGAAGATCCCTGAAGACTTCATTAACAAATTCTTGGAAGACTGCTGGAGCGTTACAAAGTCCAAAGGGCATAACCAAATATTCATAATGGCCATCCCGTGTGTTGAAGGTAGTCTTCCACTCGTCTCCGGCACGTATTCGGACCAAATTGTAGCCCCCCCGGAGGTCCAGCTTAGTGAAGATCCGGGCCCCACGCAGGCGATCAAAAAGCTCGGGGATGAGTGGTAGAGGATACCTGTTCTTGACTGTGATGTTGTTTAAGCCTCGGTAGTCGATGCAGGGTCGAAGGGATCCGTCCTTCTTCCGAACAAAGAAAAACCCCGCACCTGCTGGGGAAGATGATTTCCGTATGAAGCCCTTGGCCAAGTTCTCCCGGATGTACTACGACATGGCTGAGGTTTCTTCTGGGGACAGCGGATAGGTTCTCCCCCTGGGAGGGGTGGCTCCAGGAACCAGCTCGATAGGGCAGTCGTAGGCCCGATGTGGAGGAAGGGTCTCAGCCTCCTTGTCGAAGACATCCGCAAAGGAATGATAGGCCTTGGGAAGCCCTGGTAGATCCACGGGGGCTTAGAGCGGATGACTGGCAGGAGACAGCGTTCGTGGCAAGAGTGACCCCAGCGAAGAACTTCCCCTGAGTGCCAATCCAGGACTGGCTCATGCAGCCTGAGCCAGGGCAAACCCAGGAGCAGGGTGTGGGACAAATTGGGCAAAACATAAAAAGCAATCTTCTCCCGGTGCAGGGTTCCGATCTGCATTTCCAACTCAAGAGTAACCTTGGTAATAGACGCAGGTAAAATGCTGAGACAGTAACGGGTAGAGAGGAAACAGAGTTACCTAGGGAGGCCTCTCTTACCTGGCCTAGGCGGAGGAGTTTTCCGGTCTCTCTGGACAGGGACGTACAAAGTGATTGGCTCCACCACAAAAGAGGCATAACCCTTGCGCAAGTCTCTCCCTGCGCCGCAGCTCAGACAACTTCACGCGGTCCATCTGCATGGGCTCCGGGGCAGCACTACTGGGAGGCTTGGTGGGATGTGGACAAAAAGCCGGGTTAAACCTAGAGGGCCCTCTCCCCCTGACCGACTCGCGAGAGCGTTCCTGGAACCGTAGGTCAATACGTGTGGCCAGGGATATAAGGTCCTCTAATGCAGTGGGGGTGTCCCTACCAGCAAGCTCGTCTTTGATTTTACTCGAAAGACCCTTCCAAAAGGCCCCTACCAAAGCCTCATTATTCCACCCCAGCTCTGAGGATAGTGTTCTGAAACGAATGGCATACTGTCCCACTGTATGAGTTCCCTGACGGAGGTTAAAAAGGGATTCAGTGGTGGAAGCCAAGCTCCCTGGCTCATCAAAAACCCGGCGGAAGTTGTCCATGAAATTTGTATGCTGGACACAACTAGGTCATCCCGCTCCCATAGGGGATCCACCCACGCCAAGGCCTCCCCCTCGAGATGGGACACGATAAATGCCACTTTGGCGCGATCAAACGGGTACTGCTGGGGCAAAAGCTCAAAATGTAAGCGACATTGGTTGAGGAACCCCAGACACAATTTAGGATCCGGTTATACCTAGGTTTACCCAAACGTGGCGGCGGGTGAGGGACTGAGTCACGAGACAGGGCAGAGACCCCGGCAGATGACTGGAGGGAAAGTAAACGGTTATCGACAGAAGCCATATAACTAAGGATATGGGACTGAGTATCACGCAGCTGCGCGAGCTCCTGCTGGAGTCCCACCAGCATGGGGGCACTCCCAGGATCGGAGGTTTGCATGGCGGATAACCGGGTGTCCATGGATTTCATAAAGGTCATAATCCGGGTTTGGTTCGCCCGCAAAAAGAGTAACTCTTTTTGGGTCGCAGCCGAGGCACCAGCGGGGTCCATGCCCTGATTATACTGTGATGTGTGGCAAGAGTGGACCCTCTGGGTCGCGGCACCGAAGCTCCCAGGGGCGAGCTGACCAGGTGGTGCTGACTCCTATACAGGGACCGTTAGAAGCAGGCCAGAGGGAGTCGAATACCACGACAGCTGATACCAAGAGGGACGGCTCCGTGTGAACAAGATTGCCTAACCGGGCCTGGGGTATGAGGCTAGCAAGGCGGAGGCTAAGAGAGGCGGAAAGGAATATGGATGTGGTGGTGCAGGAGACTAAGCAGGAGGACACACCAAGCAGGGATCAGGGGCAACCAGAGGCAGGAGCGACTGGAGTCAGGAGTGACCGGAGTCAGGAGGAACAAGAGTCAGGAGGAACCGGAGTCAGGGGCGACCGGAGTCAGGAGTGTCAGGACGGTGCCAAAGTACCGTACAGGATGCACACGATAATCAGGCGCCTCCATGAGGGAGGAGCCACCTGATATACCCTGTGCTGGAGCTTGATTGGAGATCGCTCCACCGGGATGGTGCAGAAGGAGTTAAGGAGGGAGAGGAGCGCGCGCCAGCGGCCTAAGGCGCATGCCCAGAACAGGAGCAAGACAGGGAGGAAGATTGACATGCTGGATCCCCCGGGCTGCTGGACAGAAGGCTGAGGGCGCAGCGTGGCAGCAGGAGCGGTGAGCAGGGAGACGGGGAGAGATCCTGAGAGCAGCAGAAGGGGGAGCGGGGCCCGGCATGACAGCGTGTGCCGGTACAGACCTGACAGCCGGCGCCGGCATGACAGGGAGTGCCGGCACCGGCCTGACAGGCGGCGCCGGCATGACAGTGTGTCTCTGTGTGTATGCATGTGTCCCTGTCTGTGTGCTGGTGTGTGTGTGTCTGTGTAGGCAGCCATTGTCTGATGGGACTACTGCTCCCATTCGGCTATGAATGCTGTCAGGTATGACAGTGACAGCATTAGCCAATGATGGGACAGTAGTCCCATCAGACAATGGCTGTGTTCAATTGTAAAAAAAAACAAACAGACAGTACATACATATACACATACAGTACATACAACATATAATATACAGTACATACTCACCAATCACCTAGTCCCCGAAGCCCACGATCTACTGAAATAAAATAATAAACCAACCTATACATACCTTTCCGCTGTAGTCCAGTTAATAACAAGTGTCCCACGACGATCTCCCATGTAGAACAGTGACATCGGGTGATGTCAGTGTTCTACAGGGCCTCCGCGATACACTGACAGGCGGAGGTAATCCTCCGTGTTTTATCCCTCCGCCACTGGGAGAGGGGTCGCCTGAGTTCATTCTCTCACTGGCAACGCGTTTGAGAAAATTCTCAAGCAGCATTGCTGTAAAGTGAGAGCCTGAACTCAGGTAACCTCTTCAGTGATGCACTGCAGGAGCCATTATCTCCTGTCAGTGAGTCACTGAAAGCCCTGTAGAGCAGTGACATCAGAAGATGTCACTGTTCTACAGGGGAGATCATCGTGGGACACTCGTTATTAATTGAATTACGTCAGACAGAGAGTATTTGTGCTTGTTTATTTTCTATTTTTTTTTGCAGGAGATTGATGGCATCTTATGGATTAGGCGAATAATAAAGATGGCAAATTGTGTGTGGTGTTTTATTTCATTAAAATACTTTTTTCTGGCTGTGTTTTTTTAACCCATTACCAACTATAGGATTAGATTAGTAATGAATAGGCGTCTTATTGATGCCCCTCCATTACTAACCAGGCTTGATGTGACCTTACAATACAAAGGTGACATCAACCCCCTATTACCCCATATGCAACCGCTACAGGGCAGTGGGAAGAGAGGGGCTAAGTGCCAAAATTGGAGCATATTACAGATGCACCATTTCTGGGGTGGCTGTGAGCTGCTGTTTGTAGCCGGGGGGGGGGAGCAATATCCATGGCCACTTCCTAAGCTATGAATATCAGCCCGTAGCTGTCTGAATAGCCTTTCTGGCCATTAATTATATGGGAACCACACGTCATTTTTTTTGGGGGGGTCCCCTATTTTAATAGCCAGTAAAGGCTAAATATACAGCTGCCGGCTGATATTCATAGCCTGAGAAGATCCATGGGTATTACCCGCTTCCCAGGCGATAAACATCGGCCCCCAGTCGCTGGCTTTCCCTGTCTGGTGCAAAAAATTTTGCAGTAGCCCACACCATTTTTTCCCCTTTTTTAAAATTAAACATATTGTTCATATATTGATAATATATATGAATCTAATGAAAATGTAGAGTCCCTGTGGGTAGAGATAAGGGGAGGGGGGAAAAATAATAAATTACTGATAGGGGTTTGTTCTAAGTCTCCAAAAATAATGGAAGCAACAGAGAATATCCTCATAAAGCAAATAGATGAAGAAGCGACTCAATGAGAAGTCATTATTATGGGGGACTTCAACTACCCTGAAATACATTGGGGAACAGAAACCTGCAGTTCCAGCAAAGGTAATAGGTTTTTGATAACTATGAGAGACAATTACCTTTCACATCTGGTTCAGGACCCAACAAGAGGGGGGGCACTGCTAGACCTAATATTAACCAACAGGCCAGACAGCATATCAAATGTAAGGGTTGGTGGTCACTTGGGTAATAGTGATCACAAATTAATAAGTTTTCATGTATCCTTTAATAAGATGTGTAGTAGAGGGGTTACAAGGACACTAAACTTCAGGAAAGCAAATTTCCAATGGATGAGAGATGATCTTGGTGCAATTAACTGGGACAATATCCTGAGACATAAAAATACACAAATAAAATGGGAGACGTTTATTAGCATCCTGAATACGACCTGTGCACAATATATACCGTATGGGAATAAACATGCTAGAAATAGGAGGAAACCACTATGGCTAAATAGAGCTGTAAGGGGAGCAATAAGAGATAAAAATAAAGCATTTAGAGAATTAAAGCAAGTAGGTAGTGATGAGGCATTAACTAAATACAGAAGATTAAATAAATTCTGTAAAAAGCAAATCAAGACAGCAAAGATTGAGACAGAGAGACTCATTGCCAGAGAAAGTAAAAATAATCCCAAAATATTCTTTAACTACATAAATAGTAAGAAACTAAAAAATGATAGTGTTGGTCCCCTTAAAAATAGTCTGGGTGAAATGGTGGATGAGGATGAGGAAAAAGCCAATATGCTAAATCACTTTTTTTCAACAGTATTTACACAAGAAAATCCCATGACGGATAACATGATCAGGGATAAAATTCTCCATTAAATGTCACCTGCTTAACCCAGCAGGAAGTACGGCGGCGTCTAAAAATCACTAAAATTGACAAATCCCCGGGCCCGGATGGGCTACACCCCTGAGTACTGCAGGAATTAAGCACAGTCATAGATAGGCCATTATTTTTAATCTTTAAAGATTCCATAATAACAGGGTCTGTACCACAGGACTGGCATATAGCAGATGTGGTGCCAATATTCAAAAAGGGGACAAAAACTGAACTTGGAAATTATAGGCCAGTAAGTTTAACCTCAACTGTGGGTAAAATCCTGGAGGGTTTTCTAAGAGATACTATACTGGAGTATCTGGAGAAGAATAACCTCATGACCCAATATCAACATGGGTTTACAAGGGATCGTTCCTGTCAGACTAATATGATAAGCTTTTATGAAGAGGTAAGTTCCGGACTGGACCAAGGGAATGCAGCGGAATGGTGTACATGGACTTTTCAAAAACTTTTGATACGGTGCCACACAAAAGGTTGATACATAAAATGAGAACAATGGGGATAGGGGAAAATATGTGTAGGTGGGTTAAGAGCTGGCTCAGGGATAGGAAACAAAGGGTGGTTATTAATGGAGCACACTCGGACTGGGTCACGGTTAGCAGTGGGGTACCACATGGGTCAGTTTTGGGCCCGTTTCTTTTTAACATATTTATTAATGACGTGGTGGGGGGCATAGAGAGTAGAATTTCAATATTTGCAGATGACACTAAACTCTGCAGGGTAATCAATACAGAGGAGGACAATTTTATATTACAGGAGGATTTATGTAAACTAGAAGCTTGGGCTGATAAAAGGCAAATGAGCTTTAATGGGGATAAATGTAAGGTCATGCACTTGGGTAGAACAAACAAGATATATAATTATGTGCTTAATTGTAAAACACTGGGCAAAACTGTCACTGAAAAAGACCTGGGTGTATGGGTGGACGACAAACTCACATTTAGTGACCAGTGTCAGGCAGCTGCTGCAAAGGCAAATAAAATAATGGGATGCATTAAAAGAGGCATAGATGCTCATGAGGAGAACATAATTTTACCTGTATATACAGTGGGGAAAAAAAGTATTTAGTCAGTCAGCAATAGTGCAAGTTCCACCACTTAAAAAGATGAGAGGCGTCTGTAATTTACATCATAGGTAGACCTCAACTATGGGAGACAAACTGAGAAAAAAAAATCCAGAAAATCACAGTCTGTTTTTTTTTTTCATTTTATTTGCTTATTATGGTGGAAAATAAGTATTTGGTCAGAAACAAAATTTCATCTCAATACTTTGTGATATATCCTTTGTTGGCAATGACAGAGGTCAAACGTTTTCTGTAAGTCTTCACAAGGTTGCCACACACTGTTGTTGGTATGTTGACCCATTCCTCCATGCAGATCTCCTCTAGAGCAGTGATGTTTTTGGCTTTTCGCTTGGCAACACGGACTTTCAACTCCCTCCAAAGGTTTTCTATAGGGTTGAGATCTGGAGACTGGCTAGGCCACTCCAGGACCTTGAAATGCTTCTTACGAAGCCACTCCTTCGTTGCCCTGGCGGTGTGCTTTGGATCATTGTCATGTTGAAAGACCCAGCCACGTTTCATCTTCAATGCCCTTGCTGATGGAAGGAGGTTTGCACTCAAAATCTCACGATACATTGCCCCATTCATTCTTTCATGTACCCGGATCAGTCGTCCTGGCCCCTTTGCAGAGAAACAGCCCCAAAGCATGATGTTTCCACCACCATGCTTTACAGTAGGTATGGTGTTTGATGGATGCAACTCAGTATTCTTTTTCCTCCAAACACGACAAGTTGTGTTTCTACCAAACAGTTCCAGTTTGGTTTCATCAGACCATAGGACATTCTCCCAAAACTCCTCTGGATCATCCAAATGCTCTCTAGCAAACTTCAGACGGGCCCGGACATGTACAGGCTTAAGCAGTGGGACACGTTTGGCACTGCAGGATCTGAGTCCATGGTGGCGTAGTGTGTTACTTATGGTAGGCCTTGTTACATTGGTCCCAGCTCTCTGCAGTTCATTCACTAGGTCCCCCCGCGTGGTTCTGGGATTTTTGCTCACCGTTCTTGTGATCATTCTGACCCCACGGGGTGGGATTTTACGTGGAGCACCAGATTGAGGGAGATTATCAGTGGTCTTGTATGTCTTCCATTTTCTAATTATTGCTCCCACAGTTGATTTCTTCACTCCAAGCTGGTTGGCTATTGCAGATTCAGTCTTCCCAACCTGGTGCAGGGCTACAATTTTGTTTCTGGTGTCCTTTGACAGCTCTTTGGTCTTCACCATAGTGGAGTTTGGAGTCAGACTGTTTGAGGGTGTGCACAGGTGTCTTTTTATACTGATAACAAGTTTAAACAGGTGCCATTACTACAGGTAATGAGTGGAGGAAAGAGGAGACTCTTAAAGAAGAAGTTACAGGTCTGTGAGAGCCAGAAATCTTGATTGCTTGTTTCTGACCAAACACTTATTTTCCACCATAATATGCAAATAAAATGAAAAAAAAACAGACAATGTGATTTTCTGGATTTTTTTTTCTCAGTTTGTCTCCCATAGTTGAGGTCTACCTATGATGTAAATTACAGACGCCTCTCATCTTTTTAAGTGGTGGAACTTGCACTATTGCTGACTGACTAAATACTTTTTTTCCCCACTGTAAGTCACTAGTGCGACCACACTTAGAATACTGTGTAGAGTTCTGGTCTCCGGTGTATAAGAAAGACATAGCTGAACTGGAGCGGGTGCAGAGAAGAGCGACCAAGGTTATTAGGGAACTAGGGGGTCTGCAATACCAAGACAGGTTATTACACTTGGGGTTATTTAGTTTGGAGAATCGAAGGCTTAGGGGTGATCTTATTACAATGTATAAATATATGCGGGGACAGCACAAAGACCTTTCTAATGATCTTTTTACTCTTAGACCTGTGACGGGGACAAGGGGTCATCCTCTACGTCTGGAGGAAAGAAGGTTTAAGCATACTCACAGACGCGGATTCTTTACTGTAAGAGCAGTGAGACTATGGTACTCTCTGCCATATGATGTTGTAATGAGTGATTCCCTACTAAAATTTAAGAAGGGACTGGATGCCTTTCTTGAAAAGTATAATATTACAGGGTATAAACACTAGTTTCTTTAATATTGCGTTGATCCAGGGAGCTAGTCTGATTGCCGTATGTGGAGTCGGGAAGGAATTTTTTTCCCCAATGTGAAGCTTACTGTTTGCCACATGTGGTTTTTTTGCCTTCCTCTGGATCAACATGTTAGGGCAGGTTAGGATAGGATATGGGTTGAACTAGATGGACTTAAAGTCTCCCTTCAACCTTAATAACTATGTTACTATGTTACTATGTAAACATCGGCTTTGGTATTATATATCTATCTATAGATATATCTATCTATAGATAGATATATCTATGGATAGATATATCTATGGATATCTATAGATCTATCTATCAATCTATCTGTGTGTGTAAACATTATTCTTCAATGGAGTATGTAAAAGAAGAGGTTGGACAAAGAAATGAAATCACAATTCTTTTTTGCTTGTTAAATAATACAGGGTGGGCCATTTATATGGATCCAATAAAGTTGGATCCAAAATGGCTGACTTCAAAATGGCCGCCATGGTCACCACCCATCTTGAAAAGTTTTCCCCCTCCCATATACTAATGTGCCACAAACAGGAAGTTGATCTGAGGGCTACAAATTGTGGCATTTCAGGCTTCCATTCTACTGTATTTGCTGTCTGTTACCCTAGTTATTGACACCAGTTTGATAAAAAAAAAAAAATTACCTTCAATCCAGATATTTTAAAGTATGGTTTTCCCGCACACGGATCACGTGCAAGTTCGCTCCCAATTCAGCCATTTGTAGTGAACATGGAAAATATTGTTGTCCATTTAAAATGGGCAAGGCGCATGGCAAGGGATGGGAAAGTGGACATGATGGTACATGCAGACGCCAAAGCCGTGGGCAAGCTGAAATTGTGCCACAACAAACACCCACATCTTCTTGCCTGACCTTCATGATCCAATTACTAGGGGCCTGCAGCAGGACATCACTATTGAAACCAGAGCAGTGTGAAACGCTTGTTGGTTGGTTAGTGGATAATGCTTCCAGTCAGTGTGCCACCACCACCACTACCACCCTGTCAAGTCTGAGTAGCTGTGAGTCTGGACCGCATACTGTATTCCTCACCCTGATCCTCCTTCCTCCCACCATGCCAAGTGCCAGGAGTCAACTGATCCCACACATGGACACTCTGAAGAGCTATTCACTTTTCCATTTATAGATTCGGGCTTCTTGCCCGGTCCACTGGAAGCGGGGTAAGATGAGATCACATGTTACATGTAGTGATGCCCAACTATTTGAGCAGCCACGGTCACAAGAAAGCAACAGTGGGAACAGGTCACAAGAGGTGGACGATGAGACACAATTGACAGCAAGTCAGGAGGAGTACCAGGGTGCAGAAGTGGAAGCCAAGGTGGTGGATGATATAGTAACTAACCCAACATGCAGAGCGAGGACAGCAGCACACAAGGAGAGTTAGGCATAGCACCCCAACAGGCACGAAGAAGCAGTGTGGTGGCCGCAGACAGAAGGCAGGCAACCGATACTCGTAACACCAGCATGACGGAAGTTGGCAGTACAACTGTTAGGTCTTCCCGAGTCTGGTTGCTTTTTATAGACTCTGCCGATAACCCCAAACAAGCCATTTGCACCACCTGCCATGCCCGCATCAGCAGGGGTAGCAAAACTAACAGACTGACCACCAACAGTATGATGAGGCACATGACAGCAAAGCACTCGACTTTGTGGGCCAAACCCCAGGCTCAAGGAACACTGCTTCTTCCACGGTTGTGCATGCAAGTCAATCCCCTGTCCACGGAGCATGGGAAGATGCCTCCTGCCCTGCAACTGTCGCTGCCCACACCATCATCATCAAGCACATCCATGTCCTTGTCCCAGCGCAGTCTTCAATTATCCATACCCCAGTTATTGGAACGCAAGAGTTAGTACGCAGCCAATGCCCCACAGGCCACAGTACTAAATTCACACATTTCTTGTCTGTTTGCGGTCGAAAGGTTGCCTTTTAGGCTTGTGAAGAGGGAAGCTTTCCGCAACCTGATGGCGGCAGCCATCCCATGGTACTCGGTCCCCAGCTGCCACTATTTCTCCCGGTCTGCTATCCCGGCATTACACAAGCACTTGTCCCTCAACATTACCTGTGTCCTGAACAATGCTGCTACTGGGAAAGTCCACCTAACCATGGACACGTGGACAAGTGCTTGTGGGCAGGGATGCTACATCTCGCTGAAGGCACACTGGGTTAACAGTGGAAGCCGGGACCCAGACAGACCTTGGAATGGAACACGTCCTCCTGACGCCGTGGATTGCGGGCCCTACGTCAATCAGGGTTGCCCGCACAGTCTACAGCTCCTGCACCTCATCCTCCTTTTAAGCCTCCATCTTTGAAATGACAACATCAGTCACAAGCTGGAAGCACTGCAACACTGCCACAGCCAAGCGTCAACTGGCTGTACTGAAGCTAATATGCTTAGTTGACAAACCGCACAATGCTGAAGAGTTGTGGACAGCTCTGAAAGAGCAGGCAGATGTGTGGCTGACACCGCTGAACCTACAGCCAGGCATGGGCATGTGTGACAATGGCCAGAACCTGGTGGCGAGTTCACACATATACCATGCCTGGCCCATATGCTTAACCTCGTTGTTCAACGGTTTCTCAAAAGCTACCTGGAGCTGCCAGATCTGCTTGTCAAAGTACGCCGCCTGTGTGCCCATTTTAGAAAGTCAGCTCCAGCTTCCGCCGCCCTTGCTGTGCTTCAGCAGTGTTTGCAGCTTCCGGCTCACCGACTGGTGGGTGATGTCCCCACGTGTTGGAACTCAACACTGCACATGTTGGAAAGAATTTGTGTGCTGAAGATGGCAGTTGTTGACTACCAGCATCAACAAGGCCATTGGTATTCAGTTCAGAATCCACACAAGACCTTAGAAGTGAATATGGATGTCAGACCTACAGTTGTGGCCAAAAGTATTGACACCCCTGCAATTCTGTCAGATAATACTCAGTTTCTTCCTGAAAATGATTGCAAACACAAATTCTTTGGTATTATTATATTCATTTAATTTGCCTTAAATGAAAAAACACAAAAAGAATTGTCCTAAAGCCAAATTGGATATAATTCCACACCAAACAAAGAAAAGAAGGTGGACAAAAGTGCTGGCACTGTTCGAAAAATCATGTGATGCTTCTCTAATTTGTGTAATTAACAGCACCTGTAACTTACCTGTGGCACCTAACAGGTGTTGGCAATAACTAAATCACACTTGCAGCCAGTTGACATGGATTAAAGTTGACTCAACCTCTGTCCTGTGTCCTTGTGTGTACCACATTGTGCATGGAGAAAAGAAAGAAGACCAAAGAACTGTCTGAGGACTTGAGAAACCAAATTGTGAGGAAGCATGAGCAATCTCAAGACTACAAGTCCATCTCCAAAGACCTGAATGTTCCTGTGTCTACCGTGTGCAGTGTCATCAAGAAGTTTAAAGCCCATGGCACTGTAGCTAACCTCCCTAGATGTGGATGGAAAAGAAAAATTGACAAGAGATTTCAACTCAAGATTGTGCGGATGTTGGATAAAGAACCTCGACTAACATCCAAACAAGTTCAAGCTGCCCTGCAGTCCGAGGGTACAACAGTGTCAACCTGTACTATCCGTCGGCGTCTGAATGAAAAGGGACTGTATGGTAGGAGACCCAGGAAGACCCCACTTCTTACCCCGAGACATAAAAAAGCCAGGCTGGAGTTTGACAAAACTTACCCGAAAAAGCCTAAAACGTTTTGGAAGAATGTTCTCTGGTCAGATGAGACAAAAGTAGAGCTTTTTGGGCAAAGGCATCAACATAGAGTTTACAGGAGAAAAAAGAGGCATTCAAAGAAAAGAACACGGTCCCTACAGTCAAACATGGCGGAGGTTCCCTGATGTTTTGGGGTTGCTTTGCTGCCTCTGGCACTGGACTGCTTGACCGTGTGCATGGCATTATGATGTCTGAAGACTACCAACAAATTTTGCAGCATAATGTAGGGTCCAGTGTGAGAAAGCAGGGTCTCCCTCTGAGGTCATGGGTCTTCCAGCAGGACAATGACCAAAAACACACTTCAAAAAGCACTAGAAAATGGTTTGAGAGAAAGCACTGGAGACTTCTAAGGTGGCCAGCAATGAGTCCAGACCTGAATCCCAAAGAACACCTGTGGAGAGATCTAAAAATGGCAGTTTGGAGAAGGCACCCTTCAAATATCAGGGACCTGGAGCAGTTTAGCAAAGAAGATTGGTCTAAAATTCCAGCAGAGCATTGTAAGAAACTCATTGATGGTTACCGGAAGCGGTTGGTCGCAGTTATTTTGGCTAAAGGTTGTGCAACCAAGTATTAGGCTGAGGGTGCCATTACTTTTGTCTGGCCCATTTTTGGAGTTTTGTGTGAAATGATCAATGTTTTGCTTTTTGCTTCATTCTCTCTCTTTTGTGTTTTTTCATTTAAGACAAATTAAATGAAGATAATAATACCAAAGAATTTGTGTTTGCAATCATTTTCAGGAAGAAACTGAGTATTATCTGACAGAATTGCAGGGGTGTCAATACTTTTGGCCACAACTGTATGTATCATCCTACAAAACTTTGAGGAGTCCACCAAGATAGTGAGCGGCAATGATGCCATAACTAGCATTACCATCCCGCTTCTCTGTCTTCTGAAACGCTCTCTGCTCACAATCAAAGAGGTGGCATTGCAGGCTGAGCACGATGAGATGGAGCAAGGACCCATATAGGGTAATAACACACAGCCCAGCCTCATCTCATCCCAATGTGGATTGGGTGGCAATGAGGAAGAGGAGGAGGAAGAAAAGGAGCTAATTTCATGCGCTATAGACGGTACTACAAGCACAACTGTCATTCTGTCTATTCAGCGTGGATGGCCTGAGGACAGGAAGGAGGAGGAGAGCATGGTCAGTTGTCCTCTTGGTGAGGACACAGAACTCTTGCCTGTTAGCAGTCTGCCACGTATGGCTGACTTTATGTTGTGCTGCCTTTCCTGTGACACTCGGATTGTCAAAATTTTGGCTGACAGTCATTACTGGTTGGTGGCACTTCTACACCCACGCTACAAAGTGAGCTTTCAATCTCTTCTGCCAGTGGCAGACATGGGTACTAAAATGGTGCAGTACCAGAAGGCCCTTGTTGTGGAATTATTAAAAAAATTCCCATCTGAAAACGCTGGAGGGAGAGTTCACATTTCGTTGGACAACCAAGGAGTACAGGCGAAAGAGACAATTCCAATCCAGCAGAGGCAGGGGAACACTGGGAGAGTTTTCTCAGACCCTTCCTTCGCAGTGGCCATAAGGCGCAGCATACTCTCACAAGGAGTGCAAAGTTTTGGAAGATGTTGAGGGAGTAGCTTGCTGACCGTACCAACGTCCTCCAAGATTCCTCTGTGCCTTTTAATTATTGGGTCTCAAAGCTGGGTATGTGGCATGAACTGGCTCTCCACACCTTGGAGGTCCTGGCCTGTCCTGCTGCTAGCATTTTCTCAGAGCGTTTTTAGAATCGCTGGTGGAATTATAACTGATAAGGTGCATCCGCCTGTCAACTGAAAATGCAGACAGGCTGACTCATAAAAATGAACAAGGGCTGGATTGGGCAGACTTCTGTACACCACCGCATGATAACAGTGAAACCTAACCTCAAATCCAGTGTCTTTTTTTGTGAGGTATATTCCCTTGCACCTCTTCATACCCACACATGGGTATACGCTTCCTGATTTTGGATATCTGCTGTTATCCTCTTCCTTCTCCTGATCCTCATCATACACCACCACTAGATCACCATGGTCACCGTGGTCCGTGATGCAACAGGCACTAGAATTTTTTGCAAGGGTGTTTATGATGCCCGTTCCAAAAATGTTTGCACTCTATGTTGAGGTGTGTCCCCCGGGGAAAATGTTTTTCAGCCTATACACTTTTCTGAATGGGCATTATAAGTATAGGAGACCCACTCCTTTAAACTGGGAAAACATTTTTCGGAGGCCATCCTCCACATCTCTTCCAACACCACCAGTGTGAACTTGTTCCGTGATGCAACAGCCAAGTAATTTTTTTCAAGGGTGGTTATGATGCCCGTTCCAAAAATGTTTACACTCTATGTTGAGGTTGGTTCACCCCAGGGTAAAATGTTTTTCAGCCTATACACTTAGTGTAAGGGCATTACAAGTATAGGAGACCCGCTCCTGTAAACTGAGAAAACAGTTTGAGTAGGCCATCCTCCACGTCTCTTCCAACACCACCACTAGATCACCAGGGTAATCATGGTCCGTGATGCAACAGCCACTATACTTTTTTGCAAGATTGTTTATGATGGCTGTAAAAAAAATATTTACAGAGTAGGTTGAAGTGTACCCCCCAGGGGGAATTTTTTTTTTTTTGTCAGCCCATACACACATCACCCGTATGTACACCAGTCACACATAGCGACGTACCAGCGATCCCGACAACAATTTGACCTTGCCAGGATCGCTGGTGTGTCGCTACATGATCGCTGGTGAGCTGCCAAACAGGCAGATTTCACCAGCGATGAGGACCAGCGATGACGCGGGTAACAAGCGAGGGCATTGCTTAGTTACCCGCTGTGTACATTAGATACCAGCGCGCTGGTGCAGGGAGCTGGTAACCAAGGTAAACAGCGGGTTTCTAAGCACCGTGCGGCGCTTAGAATCCCGCTGTTTACCTTGGTTACCAGCTCCCTGCACTAGCGCGCTGGTATCTAATGTACACAGCGGGTTTATAAGCGTTGCGCGGCGCTTAGAAACCCGCAGTTTACCTTGGATACCAGCTCCAGCTCGCTAATCGCTGGTCTCCCGCCTGCCACATGCAGCGATGCGTGCTGACCAGCGGGAGACAAACGATCAAAAAAATGTCCAGGGCTTTCCAGAACGATCAGCGATACCCGGAGGATACCTGTCACACACAGCGATTTTGCTGGTGAGATCGCTGTTGCGTCACAAAACTTGTGACTCGGCAGCGATCTCGCTAGCGATCTCGCTGTGTGTGACGGGGTCTTTAGTGTGTGGGCATTACAAGTATACGAGACCCACTCCTGTAAACTATTAAAACATTTTTCAGAAACCATCCTCCACATTTCTTCCTTGGAGGATTGGAGAGTGTGCAAATTTTGGGCAGACCTTGTATTCACTTCGTGGGCAAACTTTAGGTGACTTAAAAAATCAGAATAATGGGAACTTTGGTTTCATGTGGCCATCCAGTACGTGTGTTCAAAGGCTTATTGGGGTGCATGTAACTGGTCCGGCGCCTGCGGCCCTCAACAGGGCAGAGGAGTGCGCCTGCGCAGGAGTCACGACAGGCAGCAAAGAAGAGGACGTCACCGTTAGAAGAAGGGAGGCGCCGGACCGGACCGTGACACCCATTGGACCAAAACCGGACCCGGACCGCCCATGGGTAAGTATAATCTAACTCTTTTTTCTTATCTTTCAGGTTACATAGGAGGCTTATCTACAGCATTACAGAATGCTGTAGATAAGTCCCTAATGTCGGTGCCGGCAGCTTAAAGGCAAAAAAACAGGGTGACAGATTCACTTTAAATAGGGTGTGCAATCAGAATAAACCAATCAAGAACTCAGGGTGGTAACAAACAAGAAACTCAGGGAGGAGACATCAGCAACAACATAGATTCAAGTATTTGGATTAGCATGGAACTGTCTAGCGAGCTGAAGCGCTCAGAAGGAAGAGCTGCCAACTGGTGCACAGGAGCCACTAGGTTCGAATCCCAACACAATATATATCACACGTATCATCCCGATATATATCACACACAGCATCACAGCATCCTGATATATATATCACACACAGCATCCCAATATATATCACATGTAGCATCCTGATATATATCACACACAGCATCCCGATATATATCACAACCCCTTCCCTGTATGTATCAAACACAACATCCTGATATACAGTGGGGAAAAAAAGTATTTAGTCAGTCAGCAATAGTGCAAGTTCCACCACTTAAAAAGATGAGAGGCGTCTGTAATTTACATCATAGGTAGACCTCAACTATGGGAGACAAACTGAGAAAAAAAAATCCAGAAAATCACATTGTCTGTTTTTTTTTCATTTTATTTGCATATTATGGTGGAAAATAAGTATTTGGTCAGAAACAAGCAATCAAGATTTCTGGCTCTCACAGACCTGTAACTTCTTCTTTAAGAGTCTCCTCTTTCCTCCACTCATTACCTGTAGTAAAGGCACCTGTTTAAACTTGTTATCAGTATAAAAAGACACCTGTGCACACCCTCAAACAGTCTGACTCCAAACTCCACTATGGTGAAGACCAAAGAGCTGTCAAAGGACACCAGAAACAAAATTGTAGCCCTGCACCAGGCTGGGAAGACTGAATCTGCAATAGCCAACCAGCTTGGAGTGAAGAAATCAACTGTGGGAGCAATAATTAGAAAATGGAAGACATACAAGACCACTGATAATCTCCCTCGATCTGGTGCTCCACGCAAAATCCCACCCCGTGGGGTCAGAATGATCACAAGAACGGTGAGCAAAAATCCCAGAACCACGCGGGGGGACCTAGTGAATGAACTGCAGAGAGCTGGGACCAATGTAACAAGGCCTACCATAAGTAACACACTACGCCACCATGGACTCAGATCCTGCAGTGCCAGACGTGTCCCACTGCTTAAGCCTGTACATGTCCAGGCCCGTCTGAAGTTTGCTAGAGAGCATTTGGATGATCCAGAGGAGTTTTGGGAGAATGTCCTATGGTCTGATGAAACCAAACTGAAACTGTTTGGTAGAAACACAACTTGTCGTGTTTGGAGGAAAAAGAATACTGAGTTGCATCCATCAAACACCATACCTACTGTAAAGCATGGTGGTGGAAACATCATGCTTTGGGGCTGTTTCTCTGCAAAGGGGCCAGGACGACTGATCCGGGTACATGAAAGAATGAATGGGGCCATGTATCGTGAGATTTTGAGTGCAAACCTCCTTCCATCAGCAAGGGCATTGAAGATGAAACGTGGCTGGGTCTTTCAACATGACAATGATCCAAAGCACACCGCCAGGGCAACGAAGGAGTGGCTTCGTAAGAAGCATTTCAAGGTCCTGGAGTGGCCTAGCCAGTCTCCAGATCTCAACCCTATAGAAAACCTTTGTAGGGAGTTGAAAGTCCGTGTTGCCAAGCGAAAAGCCAAAAACATCACTGCTCTAGAGGAGATCTGCATGGAGGAATGGGCCAACATACCAACAACAGTGTGTGGCAACCTTGTGAAGACTTACAGAAAACGTTTGACCTCTGTCATTGCCAACAAAGGATATATCACAAAGTATTGAGATGAAATTTTGTTTCTGACCAAATACTTATTTTCCACCATAATATGCAAATAAAATGAAAAAAAAAAACAGACAATGTGATTTTCTGGATTTTTTTTTTCTCAGTTTGTCTCCCATAGTTGAGGTCTACCTATGATGTAAATTACAGACGCCTCTCATCTTTTTAAGTGGTGGAACTTGCACTATTGCTGACTGACTAAATACTTTTTTTCCCCACTGTATATCACACACAGCATCCTGATATACTGTATATCACACACAGCATCCCAAAATATATCACACCCAGAATCCCGATGTATATCACACACACTATCCAGATACAGTATACATTACACAGCATCCCGATATACAGTATATCACCAGCAGCATCCCGATATATGTCACACACGGAATCCTGATATATCTCACAAAGCATCCTGAGGTATATCACACACAAATCACATACAGCATCCCGATATATATCACACACCATCCCGCAATACTGCATAACATAACATCACTTTTCTCAGTTAAAGCAAATAAAAAAGACAAACCTATTTGCTATCGCTGCACCTGCAAAATTCTGAATGACCGAAATAATGGTATTCCAACTACTGCTCAGCCCACAATACACAAGTCCTCACACATCTTCATCACCCATACGTTTGGATCACCATGATCATACTGATCTGGAAGAATCATGTTAGCAGTCATTTTTACTCCAGCCAAAAAGATATTTGTGTTTTTCTACCATTTCACCTCACATAGAAATTTTTCCTGTTACTCCGTACTTGATATGTAAAGTGAATGGAATCGTTCAAAACTACAACTTGTCCCACAAAATAAGCAAAGTTCTCATACAGCTATGTGGATAGAGGAATACAAAAATTACAGCTCTTTAACAAAGGGGAAGGAAAGAATGAAATCGCAAAAATAAAAATTGTCTATGGGCTTAAAGGAGACGTGGGCATAACTGATAATTTCTGCAGGATACATGTGACTGACATTTTTTTGCTGCCAGTGGAGGTTTATAGATGAGACCCTGCGATTGAGGTAATGGATGGAGCTGTGTGCTACAGGTGCACAAACCTTGTAAGACTCATTATAGAGGGCAGTGGGCTTTTTAATGATGGGCCCTATTCTCATACCTCTATCATCTTGTTTTTGTGACTTGCGCTTGGAATCTGGGTTGGATCTTCCAAGATTGAAGATTGATTTCCATTTCTTGGCCTTCAAAGAACCTTTCCTCCTGCGGGCGATACCATGGTTAGGCTGGATGCACACTAGCGATTTAAAAATCGGTCCGATTTTGATGCAGGAGAGTCGGACGAGTGTAATGCAATGCGCCAATTCCGGCACTTAGCCTCTCTCTTCCCACTGCCCTGTAGCGGATGGTATATGGGGTAATAGTTGGGGGTTGATGCCATCTTTCTATTGTAAGGTGACATCAAGCCTGGCTTAGTAATGGAGAGGTGTCAATAAGACACCTCTCCATTACTAATCCTAGAGCTGTTAAGTGGTTAAAAAAAACACAGCCAGAATAAAGTCTTTTAATGAAATAAAACAATAAACACAGTTTTCCATCTTTATTGTTCTGCTAATCCATGCAACGCCCTCGTTCTCCTGTAATAAAGAAAAAAATAACAAACCAACAATATACCATACCTGTCCGGCATTCAGTCCCATGCCGTAATCCATATCTGGGCCATATACATTTTACAACCAGGAGCGGTACTAAATGCGACCGCCCGGCTGTAAACCACTGAAGAATGAATGAGAAGCTGCCGACGCTTGATTCAGAGACAAGCGCTGACGTCACTGAGTCTGCCCTCCCTGCTGGCCTGACCCGCATTGAACTCTGGAGCGTGGGAGAAAGAACTGACATTTTCCCACGCTAAAGAGTTCAGCACGGGTCAGGCTGTCAGGCAGCGCAGCATTAATGACGTCACTGCTAGTCGCTGAAGCAAGCGCTGGCAGCTTCTCATTCAGGTTTACAACCGGGGCGGTCGCATTTAGCACAGCTCCTGGTTGTAAACTGTATATGGCTCGCATATGGATTACGGCGTGGGACTGAATGCCGGACAGGTGTGGTATATTGTTGGTTTGTTATTTTTTCTTTATTACAGGAGAACGAGAGTGTCGCATAGATTAGCAGAACAATAAAGATGGCAAACTGTGTTTATTGTTTTATTTAATTAAAAGACTTCATTCTGGCTGTGTGTCTTTTTTTAACCACTTAACAACTCTAGGATTAGTAATGGATAGGTGTCTTATTGACACATCTCCACTACTAAGCCAGGCTTGATGTCACCTTACAAAAGAAAGGTGGCATCAACCCCCAACTATTACCCCACATGCCACCCACTACAAAGCAGTGGGAAAAGAGAGAGGCTAAAGCCCCCGTTACACTAAACGATGTCCCAGCGATCCCACCAACGATCTGACATGATGGGATCGCTGGGACATCGTTAGACAGCCCCAGCGATCAGGACCAGCGACGCTGGATGCTGGTTTCTAATGTAAACATCAGGTATCCAGGAGCAGCGCGACTCCTGGATAGCCGCTGTTTACCTTGGAAACCGGCGTACACGCTGGTTTCCAAGGTAAACATCGGGTATCTAGGAGCCGTGCAGCTCCTGGATACCCGATGTTTACATTAGAAACCAGCATCCAGCGTCGCTGATCGCTGGTCTCTCGCTGCCACATGCAGCGTTGCGTGCTGGGCAGCAGGAGACCAGCGATCGAAAAACAGCCCAGGCCGCTCGAGCATGATCAGCGATAACCGGCAGGGGGGCCGGTCGCTGATCCCCGTCACACACAGCGATCTCGCTGGCGAGATCGCTGATGTGTCACAAAATCAACGATCTCGCTAGCGATATCGCTATGTGTGACGGGACCCTAAGTGCCGGAATTAGCGCATCTTAGAGATGCGCCATTTCTGGGGCAGCTGGGGGCAGATGTTTGTAGCCGTGGGGGGTCCAATACCCATGGTCCCTTCCTAGGCTATGAATATATGCCCCCAGTTGTGCTGGCTTTCCCGCTCTGGCACAGAAAATTGCGCGGGAGGCCACAGCATTTTTTCCCCAAAAAGATTATTTTATTAAATACACACATGTCCCATAATTTGCACACACACTGTACTATTTATATTGGTCACTGACATCTATATATCAAACTATTATGCATGTGTTTACTGTATGTAAACCATGTCTCCTATCCTGTCAGCTCTTGCTTTGAGTTTACTGAAGGCGACAATTGAATTAATGGCTAATCTTCTATCTTTATCTCTATGCCATATAAATACGTATATAGTCAGTCAAAGAAAAAAGAAACATCCGGCACTATCCCTGAGAAAGAAATACCCGCAAAGTCACTTATAACCGCTATCAGTGTGACACCTGTAACCCTTGCTGAACGGGTGCTCTATCCATGTGAAGAAAAAACATGAAATATCATAGTACAAAAAGACAGCAGGATGGCACTCACTGTTCTCTTGAAATGATTCACTTTATTTCATATTAATAAAGCATAGGCAATGGCACGGGAAAAATGCAAAAAGACGGACGACAGCCGTTTCGTGCACAATGCAATTCAACAGGTCCCTGATGGGACCTGTTGAAGTGCATTGTGCACAAAACGGCTGTCGTCCGTCTTTTTGCATTTCTCCCGTGCCATTGCCTATGCTTTATTAATATGAAATAAAGTGAATCATTTCAAGAGAACGGTGAGTGCCATCCTGCTGTCTTTTTCTACTATGATAAATATATATATATATATATTTAAATATGTGTGTCACTGATATATAATATATATATATATATATACCTATTCTATGTGTATATATGTAATCTAGCTCTTCTATGCTAACCTGTCAGTGTGTTTTTACAGTAGCCGCATATGAGTTGCCGGCTTTTCAAAGGACACCGGTGCGTAAAAATCGCACAGCACTCGCATGAAGCGAGTGCTGTGCGATTTTTTTTTATCGCACCCATTGACTTCTATTGTGGGATACGATCCGTTTTCTGATTACAATCACAGCATGATGCAATTTTTTTCCAGCCCGATCGTGATCCAATTCGAGCTGGAAAAAAAAACGCAGATGAGCATACAATCATATATTAACATTGGTATGAATTCAATCCAATTTTTTATCAGATTGAATTTGTCCAATGTCATCGCAAGTGGGCATGGGCCCTTATATTAATCTCCCTTTGTAGTTTGGGGTTACGACACTGAAGTGTGACATTCCCAGATAGAGTTACACCTCTGTAGTTACCAGCCACCTCAAAACCTAAACCATTATAATTATGTAGAAAATATTTAATTGTGGAACCTTCCAGGGAGCACAAGGTGACATGACAGTAAGGACTTACTTGTGGTCTGAGAACTCGATGATCGTGTGGTAAGGACGAATCTGTGGTGGGCCATCCCCATGGTTAAGCATGTTGGGTAGATTGTAGGACAGCGACCGATAATAATCCTCAGGAACACAGCTTGGCCAGTTCATTGTGTCAGCATTGCTGCCTTCATTCTTTTTTCCTGGTGGTATAACACCATATGGACATCAGACAATATTGAAAGCTTCTGGGGTTTGGCCCGCTGGGTATTTGCTGGTATTGACTGACTTATTTTCAGTATCTGAAGCACTTATTGTGATGGGCACATGGAAGCGTGACAGTGACAGAGACCAAAAATACCATGACTTATCAGCATATTGGATGGTGCAGTTTTTGACCAACACTTTCACATGACCACAAAGGGAGCAGCTGCCATCCAGAATGTACACTTCTATGTGAACACCAGGGAACATTGTGATGTCTGGGAGGCTTAAGGGGGAAACTTTGTCTGTAAAATGAATTCCTACCATTTTTTGTGCAGTCTCCAAACAGCTGCTCCACATGGGTTAGGATGAATTCAACCACAATGGATTGGACCCTGACTTCCATAAATGCGGCTGTGCCATTAAAGCCTGAGGACTCGATATCTTTGGACCTATAAATGATATTAGAAACCATTAGGGGGATCATTCCAATGGATTTTGTGTCATAATGGGGCTTTGCTTTGTAAGATATAGTAAAATTAAATCTTTTTATCAGGATAGATTTTAGAGACATCTCGAGACCATGAATCGTGTGACACCTCAATCATCATCGGTTTGATGGCAGAAACGGGGCAGCAGCCCATGTTGGACACCGAGCATAAACATCCTGGGTTGTTATGATGAAAGCCACTACCTAAATAATGGTCAAGATAAACCTTCAGAATGTAATTTCATTGATTTCATCCATAATGCTAGATACTACGGTGGACCATGGTTACTGCTATTTGTTATTGTCCTGTCAGTGAAGACTGAAAGGGTGAACCAACTATAATGGATAGAAATGGGTCCAAAATATTATAGACAGACATTCTTCACTGAAGATTCATACATAAGTGATAATGTGGTATCCCACAAAGTAGCCATCTCCATGGATACCGGATGTATAGTGTGTCCCATGCAAATACTGTTATTTCTGTGTAAACTGTATGTTGTAACAAATTGTGAGGCTTGCTGACAGGCAGCACTCAATAGTCCCTCTCCAGGGCTCTCCAACTGTCTGATAGACACCTGGCATCGTGATTAACTATTTCCCACTGTTACTTTTTTATATGTTTTTTGGCGACTTTGTGTATGTGTGTAATTGTGTAGGATTCGGCCAGGACGGTAGTCGTGGCAGGGGACACCGGGGCCTTGGTGTCCTGGCCTCATCCCACAGAAAAATTGTCAGCTTCTACCGGCGTACCTTTTTGGGGTTCTAGTTCACCGTCAGGGATTCAACAGCGGTGTTGCACAGCTCCTGTACACTCAGTTTCAGTGCATAGGGTGAAAAGAACGGATACAGATACTGGTTCAAATGCCAAACAAACAATTTTACTTTTTTCTTCATCGTTCCCGGACACATCAGTAACATTACAGTCCACACAGCATTCCTCCTGCACTTTCCCTTTCCTGCTTTCTTTGTCCTCACACACATCATGGGGTAGTAGCGCCCTAGATGGTACCGCAGCATCACTTCTGTAGGGCCTCAAGACATAGGGGATCCTGTTCATCCGCTTTGCCCCGGCTTACAAGCCTCAGCCTTATTTAAGATCTGCCACATTGTGAATATTCTGCACCCTGCACGACTTTTTGAACACGTAATTCTCTCCTTTCCTTACTGCTGTGAAACACCGTAACTCGCGGGGTGCTTACATCTCATCCAGTACCCATCTGGCTGTGCCGTGCACTTTTCTTCCAACAGAACGTTTCGTAGCTACTGTCACGGCCCCCATGCCTCCTGTCACGGTCCCCAGGCCTCCTGCCGCGCACGTTACTGGGCCCCCCGTCGCGCGCGCTTGTACTCCCCTCGCGCTGCAGCCTCGCTCACTCCAGCCCCGGCCTCCGCGTCCTCCTCTGACCGGCCCACGGCCGGTGACGTCATTACAGGCCCTGCGTATGCGCCGTAGGCCGCGGCCGGCTCACTGCTTCTGATCCTATCTCCGGCGGTGCCCTGACCCGGTAGCACCGCCGGACCAATGGGGACAAAGCTGCGTCTATATCAGGCCACCCTCAGTAGACGCGCCTGATCGTTGTTGTTCTACAGCACTCCAGGTCCTGTGGTCGCCGTGCATCAGGCGGCTACCTACTGACTTCTTTGTGCTTCCTTGCAGTCCTGCCTTCCGTGTCCATCCCTGCTGTCTGACTCCAGTCTTGCCTTCCATGTCCGTGCCCACTTTCTGACTCCAGTCCTGCCTTCCGTGTCCGTTCCCGCTGTCTGACTCCAGTCCTGCCTTCCGTGTCCATACCTGCTGTCTGACTCCAGTCCTGCCTTCCGTGTCGGAGCCTGCTGCCTAACTCCAGTCCTGCCTAACCGTGGTGCCATCTGCTGTCTTGTTCCAGTCCACCCTACTTGTGTCCACTTAGGCAATCCCACTCACTCCCGCTCTCCTGTGTTCATCACGACACTCCATTCCGAGCTGCCCCTCTTGGTACCGGCTACCGTGGCATTCGAACCTCCGGACCTGCTCCTAACGGTCCCTGTATAGGCGTCGGGTCCACCTGGTTGCTCGTCCGAGGCCCTTCGGTGCCACGGTCCAGAGGGTCCACTCCGGGAATCCCGCCTTGTCTAGCGGGGAGCTAACAGCTACTATGTCGTCCTGGGCCTAGAGCCCTTGTGAACACTTTGGGCATCCTCGCCCTTTTAACCTGTTCCTATCTCCTACACTTACTTATCCCATAGCAGCTCCTCCTACAATTAACCCTCTATGAACTTCCTACAAGATATACCTACAAGGCCCACTAGTATGCCCCCATCTAGTGGCCAACAACAGAACTACACTTACCCATATCTAGGAACTCTATACTAATAGTGCCCTCCTCTAGTGACAACAAAGGATGTACATTCATGGCCAAAAGTATCGACACCCCTGCCATTCTGTCAGATAATACTCAGTTTCTTCCTGAAAATGATTGCAAACACAAATTCTTTGTTATTATTATCTTCATTTAATTTGTCTTAAATGAAAAAACACAAAAAGAATTGTCCTAAAGCCAAATTGGATATAATTCCACACCAAACATAAAAAAGAGGGTGGACAAAAGTATTGGCACTGTTCGAAAAATCATGTGATGCTTCTCTAATTTTTGTAATTAACAGCACCTGTAACTTACCTGTGGCACCTAACAGGTGTTGGCAATAACTAAATCACACTTGCAGCCAGTTGACATGGATTTTAAGTTGACTCAACCTCTGTCCTGTGTCCTTGTGTGTACCACATTGAGCATGGAGAAAAGAAAGAAGACCAAAGAACTGTCTGAGGACTTGGGAAACCAAATTGTGAGGAAGCATGAGCAATCTCCAGGCTACAAGTCCATCTCCAAAGACCAGAATGTTCCTGTGTCTACCGTGCGCAGTGTCATCAAGAATTTAAAGCCCATGGCACTGTGGCTAACCTCCCTAGATGTGGACGGAAAAGAAAAATTGACAAGAGATTTCAACTCAAGATTGTGCGGATGTTGGATAAAGAACCTCGACTAACATCCGAACAAGTTCAAGCTGCCCTGCAGTCCGAGGGTACAACAGTGTCAACCCGTACTATCCGTCGGTGTCTGAATGAAAAGGGACTGTATGGTAGGAGACCCAGTAAGATCCCACTTCTTACCCCGAGACATAAAAAAGCCAGGCTGGAGTTTGCCAAAACTTACCTGAAAAAGCCTAAAACATTTTGGAAGAATGTTCTCTGGTCAGATGAGACAAAAGTAGAGCTTTTTGGGCAAAGGCATCAACATAGAGTTTACAGGAGAAAAAAAGAGGCATTCAAAGAAAAGAACACGGTCCCTAAAGTCAAACATGGCGGAGGTTCCCTGATGTTTTGGGGTTGCTTTGCTGCCTCTGACACTGGACTGCTTGACCGTGTGCATGGCATTATGAAGTCTGAAGACTACCAACAAATTTTGCAGCTTAATGTAGGGCCCACTGTGAGAAAGCTGGGTATCCCTCTGAGGTCATGGGTCTTCCAGCAGGACAATGATCCAAAGTACACTTCAAAAAGCACTAGAAAATGGTTTGAGAGAAAGCACTGGAGACTTCTAAGGTGACCAGCAATGAGTCCAGACCTGAATCCCTTAGAACACCTGTGGAGAGATCTAAAAATGGCAGTTTGGAGAAGGCACCCTTCAAATATCAGGGACCTGGAGCAGTGTGCCAAAGAAGAATGGTCTAAAATTCCAGCAGATCATTGTAAGAAACTCATTGATGGTTACCGGAAGCGGTTGGTCGCAGTTATTTTGGCTAAAGGTTGTGCAACCAAGTATTAGACTGAGGGTGCCAATACTTTTGTCTGGCCAATTTTGGGAGTTTTGTGTGAAATGATCAATGTTTTGCTTTTTGCTTCATTCTCTTTTGTGTTTTTTCATTTAAGACAAATTAAATGAAGATAATAATACCAAAGAATTTGTGTTTGCAATCATTTTCAGGAAGAAACTGAGTATTATCTGACAGAATTGCAGGGGTGTCAATACTTTTGGCCATGACTGTACTAGCTTACCCTAATCTATACATAAATATGCAAAATATTATACAACACAATATATTACAATCTTTACAGCATGGTAACACATATATGATGTGGCAGTACCAATAAAGCAGACAATGGTAATACACTATAAGTGTAGCAGTACCAAAAATAATTACATGTATACATTAGGACTTCTTAAAGGGAGGTGACATTACAGGGGAGGTGATATTAAAGGGGACATCTTACTTCACGCCCCTTCAATTGGAGAGGGGGAAGAGGCTTATAGTGACAAAGCTGTGCCTCTATGAGGCAAATTATAGATTGCAGGATCACAACTCCCTGCCGTACACCACATGAGGCTGCTGCAATAATAACCCTATGACTCTAGGTTTCGGATGTGTTAGCCTACCTGAGCAGGTTAGGGGCCCAGACGATGGCCAGGTTTCGTGCATGCATGTTGGTCTGAGAGCTGTAGGAGGCCATTCTGACTAAATGTTTCATGAGATATTCCAGGGTCCTAGAATAAATCACCGTAAATACAGTTAATTCCAGATGAAGGATGCATCCTGCACATGGATAATATTTTACAACACTATTAAACATAAAATCTACTGCAAGATTGATATAATTATGGATTAGATTCAACTTCTACGGTGGGAAAACAGACTAGTGTAATTTACATTAAACCATCTCTTGCGGTCTCTACCCTAGAGTAATATGCGATGATCCTTTTCTGAGAGGAAGAAAACTAGAGCTCTAGTGCCACCTATTGGAGGAAGTAATCCTAAGTCAAGAGCGGCTTTTTAAGAAGCCTTTCCACAAGAGTTGGGATAACCAGACACTCCCTTCACAGACATTTGTGTTTCAGGGTGTTTGTTCCTCTTTAGTGCAAAGCAGGAGGTCTGATCTTGCTTGGTGAGAGGCCTCCGACATTGGGTGTAAGGGGGACGTTTCCAATTGTAGAGAGTACTGAGCTGGAATGAGGAGACTTATAGGCCCTGCAATGCTCCTGTGAGAATTGAAATATGCAAATGTCATCTTCAGAGTGGAAGATGACAACAAGTACCTGATTGTATGCTGACCTCTGCTGATCCTGCATGCTCTCCGCACTCCTGCAACAAGGTGTCTGATTGTCTGCTGACCGCTACTGATCTGTGTACTATCCGCACTCCTGCAACAAGGTGCCTGATTATCTGCTGACCACTACTTATCCTGTGTGCTATCCACACTCCTGCAACAAGGTGCCTGATTGTCTGCTGACCTCTACTAATCCTGCATGCACTCCGCACTCCTGCAACAAGGTGCCTGATTATCTGCTGACCTCTACTAATCCTGCATGCACTCCGCACTCCTGCAACAAGGTGCCTGATTATCTGCAGACCTCTGCTGATCCTGTGTGCTCTCCGCACTCCTGCAACAAGGTGCCTGATTGTCTGCTGACCTGTGCTGATCCTGTGTACTATCTGCACTCCTGCAACAAGGTGCCTGATTATCTGCAGACCTCTGCTGATCCTGTGTACTATCTGCATTCCTGCAACAAGGTGTCTGATTGTCTGCTGACCGCTACTGATCCTGTGTGCTATCCACACTCCTGCAACAAGGTGTCTGATTGTCTGCTGACCACTACTTATCCTGTGTGCTATCTGCACTCCTGCAACAAGGTGCCTGATTATCTGCTGACCACTACTTATCCTGTGTGCTATCTGCACTCCTGCAACAAGGTGCCTGATTATCTGCTGACCTCTGCTGATCCTGTGTGCTATCCACACACCTGCAACAAGGTGCCTGATTATCTGCTGACCACTACTTATCCTGTGTGCTATCTGCACTCCTGCAACAAGGTGTCTGATTATGTGCTGACCTCTACTAATCCTGTGTGCTATCCACACTCCTGCAACAAGGTGCCTGATTATCTGCTGACCATTACTGATCCTGTGTACTATCTGCGCTCCGGCAACAAGGTGCCTGATTATCTGCTGACCGCTACTGATCCTGTGTGCTATCTGCACTCCTGCAACAAGGTGTCTGATTGTCTGCTGACCGCTACTGATCCTGTGTGCTGTCTGCGCTCCTGCAACAAGGTGCCTGATTATCTGCAGACCTCTGCTGATCCTGTGTGCTATCCACACTCCTGCAACAAGGTGCCTGATTATCTGCTGACCACTACTTATCCTGTGTGCTATCTGCGCTCCTGCAACAAGGTGTCTGATTATCTGCTGACCGCTACTGATCCTGTGTGCTGTCTGCGCTCCTGCAACAAGGTGCCTGATTATCTGCTGACCACTACTGATCCTGTGTGCTCTTCGCACTCTTGAAACAAGGTGCCTGATTATCTGCAGACCTCTGCTGATCCTGTGTGCTATCCACACTCCTGCAACAAGGTGCCTGATTGTCTGCTGACCACTACTGATCCTGTGTGCTATCCACACTCCTGCAACAAGGTGTCTGATTGTCTGCTGACCGCTACTGATCCTGTGTGCCATCCACACTCCTGCAACAAGGTGCCTGATTATCTGCTGACCACTACTGATCCTGTGTGCTCTTCGCACTCTTGAAACAAGGTGCCTGATTATCTGCAGACCTCTGCTGATCCTGTGTGCTATCCACACTCCTGCAACAAGGTGCCTGATTATCTGCTGACCGCTACTGATCCTGTGTGCTATCCACACTCCTGCAACAAGGTGCCTGATTATCTGCAGACCTCTGCTGATCCTGTGTGCTATCCACACTCCTGCAACAAGGTGTCTGATTGTCTGCTGACCGCTACTGATCCTGTGTGCTATCCACACTCCTGCAACAAGGTGTCTGATTGTCTGCTGACCGCTACTGATCCTGTGTGCTATCTACACTCCTGCAGCAAGGTGCCTGATTATCTGCTGACCACTACTGATCCTGTGTGCTCTGCGCACTCTTGAAACAAGGTGCCTGATTATCTGCAGACCTCTGCTGATCCTGTGTGCTATCCACACTCCTGCAACAAGGTGTCTGATTGTCTGCTGACCGCTACTGATCCTGTGTGCTATCCACACTCCTGCAACAAGGTGTCTGATTGTCTGCTGACCGCTACTGATCCTGTGTGCTATCCACACTCCTGCATCAAGGTGCCTGATTATCTGCTGACCTTTGCTGATTCTTGGTTGCTGTCCGCACTCCTGCATCAAGGTGCCTGATTATCTGCTGACCTCTACTAATCCTGTGTGCTATCCACACTCCTGCAACAAGGTGTCTGATTATCTGCTGACCTCTGCTGATCCTGTGTGCTATCCACACTCCAGCAACAAGGTGCCTGATTGTCTGCTGACCACTACTGATCCTGTGTGCTATCCACACTCCTGCAACAAGGTGTCTGATTGTCTGCTGACCGCTACTGATCCTGTGTGCTATCCACACTCCTGCATCAAGGTGCCTGATTATCTGCTAACCTCTGCTGATCCTGTGTGCTATCCGCACTCCTGCAACAAGGTGCCTGATTATCTGCTGACCTCTGCTGATCCTGTGTGCTATCCGCACTCCTGCATCAAGGTGCCTGATTATCTGCTGACCTGTGCTGATCCTGTGTGCTATCCGCACTCCTGCAACAAGGTGTCTGATTGTCTGCTGACCGATACTGATCCTGTGTGCTATCCGCACTCCTGCATCAAGGTGCCTGATTATCTGCTGACCTCTTCTGATCCTGTGTGCTATCCACACTCCTGCATCAAGGTGCCTGATTATCTGCAGACCTCTGCTGATCCTGTGTGCTATCCACACTCCTGCAACAAGGTGCCTGATTGTCTGCTGACCACTACTGATCCTGTGTGCTATCCACACTCCTGCAACAAGGTGCCTGATTATCTGCTGACCACTACTGATCCTGTGTGCTCTTTGCACTCTTGAAACAAGGTGCCTGATTATCTGCAGACCTCTGCTGATCCTGTGTGCTATCTGCGCTCCTGCAACAAGGTGTCTGATTGTCTGCTGACCGCTACTGATCCTGTGTGCTCTCCGCACTCCTGCAACAAGGTGTCTGATTATCTGCAGACCTCTGCTGATCCTGTGTGCTATCCACACTCCTGCAACAAGGTGCCTGATTGTCTGCAGACCACTACTGATCCTGTGTGCTATCCACACTCCTGCAACAAGGTGCCTGATTATCTGCTGACCACTACTTATCCTGTGTGCTATCCACACTCCTGCAACAAGGTGTCTGATTATCTGCTGACCACTACTGATCCTGTGTGCCTGATTATCTGCTGACCGCTACTGATCCTGTGTGCTATCCACACTCCTGCAACAAGGTGTCTGATTGTCTGCTGACCGCTACTGATCCTGTGTGCTCTCCGCACTCCTGCAACAAGGTGTCTGATTATCTGCAGACCTCTGCTGATCCTGTGTGCTATCCACACTCCTGCAACAAGGTGCCTGATTGTCTGCAGACCACTACTGATCCTGTGTGCTATCCACACTCCTGCAACAAGGTGCCTGATTATCTGCTGACCACTACTTATCCTGTGTGCTATCCACACTCCTGCAACAAGGTGTCTGATTATCTGCTGACCACTACTGATCCTGTGTGCCTGATTATCTGCTGACCGCTACTGATCCTGTGTGCTATCCACACTCCTGCAACAAGGTGTCTGATTGTCTGCTGACCTCTACTGATCCTGTGTGCTATCTGCTATCCAGCAACAAGGTGCCTGATTGTCTACAGAACTCTGCTGATCTTGTGTTCTATCCGCACTTCTGCAACAAGGTGTCTGAATGTGTGCTGAACTCTGCTGTTCCTGTGTGCTAATGTAGGTAGGTGTGCCGACTGGGGGGGGTGGTCCTCTCACCGCCGCGAACAGACTGAGACAGAGACTGAAGTGCATCCACCAGGTCCTCTTTATTGGCCGTCCTCTTGACGACAGCAGCACCACACAGCTGCCGCACAACGAGCTCCGCACACAGGCCCGGGTACCTTTCCCTTTCTTCGGTCTTCCTGAATGATGTCCCTCGTGGCTCTTTCACTGTGGCTGCCCTAGGCCTACCATCACAGCGCTTCACCCGTTCGAGTCCGTCCGTCTCTGGCTCTCTCTGTCCTGTGGCTCTCCTGTCAGGGCCACCCCACTGACCGTTTCTCTCACCAATCCTCCCTGGAGCTTCTTCTGTTCCTGCCTCTCCCTCCAGCCTTCTTCACTCCTGAGCTCCTCTCCCTGGACTGACCTTCTGGAACTCTCTTCTCTCTCTTATATCCCCTCTCTCTCTCGGAATTCCCCTCTAGAGTTCCTGTAACCCCGCCCCCCATGACTGTGCGGTTTTGTAGCCCTAAGCTGATGTTCAGTCTTTTTCTCACAACTCTCTACTGCCATCTTGTGGCCAAACTGCAGTACTACACCTTCCTTCATTTCTGCTGTCCTTGGTCTCCCTCTAGTGGCAAAACCCCTGTACTACAACATCCTTCCCCTCTGTCTAGCTGTCTCCCACCTTCCTATACAGCAGTCCATGTCCAGCATATTGTACGTTAACCCTTCCTGCTGCAGACAGGTCCGTATGTCAGTCCACTTCCCCTACACTATTCACATTCCTAGAGCAAGGTCCCTGATTGCCTGCTGAACTCTGATGATCCTGTGTGGTATCCGCACTCCTGTAGCAAGGTGCCTGATTGTCTACTGAACTCTGCTGATCCTGTGGTAAGGGCCCAGATTGGGGGATGGTCCACTGCTTACTGCGACCAGATGACACAGACACCAGACGGAGGCAGATTTCGGTTGCAACAGGTATAAGTTTATTGGCCATCCTCCTGACGACTGTAGCGATACACCGCAGCACCTTTACAGCTCTCCATATTCAGGCCCGGGTACCTTCACCTTCCTTCAGTCATAGTGACTTTCCTCGCGGATCTTTCACAGGGGCTGCCCTAGGCCTATCTACCGCCAGCGCTTCACCAGTCCGAGGTCGTCGTCCAATCGGTACCCCCGGGGCCTCGTCTGTCCTGCGGTTCCTTGTGTCAGAGCCACCCCCCTGACTGTTTTGTCCTATCAGTCCCCTGGTCGAGCTCTCCACCGTTGTTAGTTTTCCGTACTGATTCTTCTCCTCCTGAGCTCCTCCCGGGACTAGCACCGTCTGGAACCCTGTCCTGTCCTATTTATCCCCCTCCTCGGGAATTTCCCTCCTGGGTTCCCTTCTCCCCGCCCCCCATGACTAAGCAGTTCCGTAGCCCTAAGCTGCTGTAAAGTCCTGTTCTCAAACTCCCCCTGCCATGTTGTGGTCAAATCTAGGGACTGCACTCCTTTCCCATCTTCCCCAGCTGTTTCCCTTCTGTAATTGCCAATATCTGTCTACAGTGCACAAACCGTCCCTTCTTCCTTCTGTCAAGTCCGTCTGTTAAGTCACCTTCCCCACACTCCCCCTTCCTTTGTCTATTGTTATCCTCGACAATCGTATTCCCTACCTACGTCATCCTGAAGCTCGTCCACTGTCTGTTGTCGGACCGGTTGTTGGGCCAAACCCGCCATATGCGGGGGGCCGAACCAAACCGAGAGCACCATGCTCCGAGCAGCCTACCGCTACTCGCCGGCGCGCACGCCGCATGACAACGTCTTTCAAGTTGGGCTAGGTCCACCCAATGTATACTATGATTTATTTTTAATGGTTTCAACACTCCAATTAATTAATACCAACTATTGATATAGTTTCAATCAGTTATAATATATATATATATATATTCAGCTCTTTGAACCTTCCTAGAAGGTCGTTGAAACTTGTTTCAACCCGATGGTCAAATTGGCCAAGCAGAGCAAATAACTGGCTTACACTTATCTACCAACAAAGGACCTTCGTTGCCATAATTAGATAGATCAAAGCTTTTTAACTAAGACACATTTGGATGCTTTTGGGGGGGATAAAAGGAGGGTACTGATTAGCAGAGGCAGAGAGCCACACAGAGAAAGAGATGAGACAGACCAGAGAGGACACTGAGATGAGTCTATCTGAATAATGTAATCTATGAATAATGCCTGTTTCTGATTAATGCATATGTATTTATAGTTTTATATTTTAATCTTATCATTTATATAGTAAATCAATTTAGTAAATTCAATTATTGTGTGAGCATTTTCTTATTCATTACAATCAACTGGAACCCTTACAATACACACCCGGACTACTCTACGGCGTGTACCTCCCACTACTCTCCCTTTCTGTCACCCTCAACTGTCCGGAACGCCATGACCGAGGCCCTACGCCTACCAGGTCATCGTTAGCGCCTGCCTGTCCTTCTGGGGTGTCCGTGGTATCGAGGACCTGACTGAAGGACTACTGTCTGGTTCAATCTCTCTCGTCTGTTTGTCCATCAATTTAAAAAAGTCATGGTCGGCGTCTTCGTCACACCTCATACCCGGGACCTGTTGAACATTTTTTCACAGACATTTTTTTACCGATAACATTTTAAACCAACTGTATATACTAGACATAGCATTAACTATACTATTTGTAATAGGTACAACGATTACCCATTCTGCCTACAACATTCTACCTTAATTATCATCCTGGTATGCTACTAATAAACTTACTATATATTTTCCATGTAAATTATTCTCTACATCATATCTACATCTATCAGTATTATACAACACTCCAAAAACATTACCAAAACATTTTCCTTTTTGGTTAACAATGGTGCGCCCCCTTCCTTTGTGGGAAGAACTCCCATACATCCCTGCTACAACAAGAGGTGGGGTCCCTTACCCCAAAGGGACGCGGAACAGTCCCTTATGCTGCGCAACAGCGCACAGCAGTCCTGGTAGTCCTTGTTCAGCGGTGCTCCCGGCCGTCTCCTGATGGCCGATGTGCCGCCAATAGCAAGGAACTCCACAGCCGTGGAGCTCCCGGGATGTCTCGACTGTTCCTGGGTCCTGACTGTTCTTTTTGCCCAGGGCTCAGGGGTAATCTCCCTCCTGATAGATGTGTCAAAAGGGGTAGAAGGTGCCAAAGGTGGTTCCACGGCGCGCGTTCCGCGCCATTTCTCTGCTTGGGGACCAGGCCCTGGCACGGGCCGAAGGGAACTCCGCCGCCGCAGCATCGTTAACTGTCAGAAAAGTCTCAGGGGCAGAGCCGGCCTCACTCGCCCCTGCGCATGGATTGTCACCCTCTCCAGAGGGCCCAGTGACCCCTGGGGGTGCCCAGCACGGATGTTCAGTGACAGGAGACTTAGGTCCCATGTCCCCGCTGGGGGACAGCGCAGGGGCCCAGCAGTCCACCACCGGTGGTGGAGTAGGCGCTCTCATCTCCGGTGATGTGATGGCTTCGCTCCATCCGGCCCTAAGCTCCTGCAGTTCCAACCGCAGGCAGGGGACCGGGGTTGTTGACCGGCGGGAAGCAGAGCGGAGAAGCTGGGGCATGCTAGTGGAGATGGCAGATGGCTCTGCAGAGGCGGCGGAGCCCGGTGACCTGGCTGAAGCCGCGATCTTGAGTGGGGCTGGTGTGGCTGCGGACCTTGATGGGCAGGCCGCAGCCTCGGTATGGAGTGCGGCAGAGGCGGCCATGGGTCCCGGTGAGCAGGCCGCAACCGAAGTCAAGGACGGAATGACGGCAGCCACAAGTACCGGTGAGTAGGCCACTGCTGGAACCGTGATCGAGGCAGTGGTGGCCGCGGATGTCGAAGGGTAGGCCGCAGAGCCTGGCGACCCGGCCGCCGTGGTCTTACGGGACGGGGTCGAAGTGGCGGGAGGTCTCGATGGATAGACCGCCGCTGGAGGATGGAGCGCAGCAGGAGTGACCATAGGTGGGTTCCACACTGGCGATGCGGGACATGGCGCCGCCGAGCGGGGTGGCTTGGAATCGTTGGCCGAGGCGTCGGTCGGCCCGGTGAGGGCCGCGGAGTCATCCGGAGTCGGGGACACTGGAGAGCGGGAGGCCGAGCGGGGAGGCCGAGGGCCGGTGTCGGGGACCTGGGACCAGTCTCGTGCTCGGGACGTAGGGGCAGGACCTGCCTGCGGGGCCACCGGCTGTGCCGGAGGTACTCTCACCTTTCCCGGCGCCGCAGCTTTCTGCAGGCTGTTCCTCCACTCTCCCAGAGCTCGGTCTGGGGTGTCGCCGGCCTCCACTGCTCCTCCGTTGCTCTTCATCCCACCCTTCGGCAGGACCAGCCTTCAGGCCGGATAGTTCTGCAGGGACGACCGACAACAGTTCCTCAAGCTGCCGCCCTGGGTAATCCATTTCAGCGCCAACCCCTTCCTGCTCGCAGGTCACCAGCGTAGCAGGGGCGCAGAGTCTCTTTCGGGTTTTTTTTTGCTGGCTCCAAACACAGTCCCAATTCGTATTCCACTCGGGCACCATCTAGCAAAGTTTTTGGTTTTTTCCCTCTTCTTCCGTTCCGGATCCGCCTGAGGAAACCAGCAATCCACAGTCCAGTTTTTGTACCGCCCCAGATCCTCTGATAGCAGCCAATGATCTGGAACAAAGTCTCAAATTTGTAATCCACAAATAAAGCAACTTAAGTCCTTTTGATTTCTTCTGTCGCAGGCTTGCCGCTGAAGTTGTAGTATTGGCAGCGGCGATCCTGCCGACTACGCCAAATGTGGTAAGGGCCCAGATTGGGGGGTGGTCCACTGCTTACCGTGACCAGACGACACAGACACCAGATGGAGGCAGATTTCGGTTGCAACAGGTCCGAGTTTATTGGCCGCCCTCCTTACGACCGTAGCCATACACCGCAGCACCTTTACAGCTCTCCGTATTCAGGCCCGGGTACCTTCACCTTCCTTCAGTCGTAGTGACGTTCCTCACAGATCTTTCACTGGGGCTGCCCTAGGCCTATCTACCGCCAGCGCTTCACCAGTCCGAGGTCGTTGTCCAATCGGGACCCCCGTGGCCTCGTCTGTCCTGCGGTTCCTTGTGTCAGGGCCACCCCCCTGACTGTTTCGTCCTATCAGTCCCCTGGTCGAGCTCTCCACCATTGTTAGTTCTCCGTATTGATTCTTCTGCTCCTGAGCTCCTCCCGGGACTAGCACCGTCTGGAACCCTGTCCTGTCCTATTTATCCCCCTCCTCGGGAATTTCCCTCCTGGGTTCCTGTCTCCCCGCCCCCCATGACTAAGCGGTTCCATAGCCCTAAGGCCTCTTTCACACATCCGTCACCATCAGTCAAAATCCGCCGTTTTTCTTGGCGGATCCGTTTTTTTCCATTGACTTGCATTATCGGCGGATCTTGATGGATGGTCATCCGTTGGATCCGTTTTTTTACGGATCTGCCAAAATTTTGGTGTCCGCCGACATGACAGGACGGACACTGCAACGTTTTTTTGCTGGCCGAATCCGCATTTGTACACTGCGCATGCCCGGAAGGATTGCCTCTGCTGGAAATTTAACCCTAAATGCCAGGTCTGGTGGCTGGCAAAAATTTTCTCTCTCTCCTCCCGATACCTGCTCCATAGACACAGGAGCTCTGCACGCAATACCACTGACGATACAGCGCAGCCCTCTACAATTTCTGCGGCTGTCTGCACATAAGTACCTGGATATACCACATCACCTTTGGTGGAGCACCAAGCTCAGGAGATCCTGTACAGCTAACTTGGTCTGTTCATGCATGCTATACCATCATGTGACATATTTTTTCTGTCTGGACTGTAGTTATATCTATACAAAAAGCGCTAAAACCATACTATCTTTTTCCGTGGGCCTGTACCAAATACACAAAACGGCCCTTGCAAGCCTCACAACCTTGGTAACCAGTGCTAATACCACCAGAGGCCAAATTCTAGCCATAATCGCTACTGGTTCTTTGAGCTCAATTGAAACAGTCCTATTACCAGTAAGTAAAAACAAAACTATAATACAGTATATATAAACCTCTTTTTCATTATTTTGACACCAAATCACTCATAATTTTCTCAAGGTACCCAGCATAACCACATTGACTCTAATCAGAGCAGTATATCACGCATGAACCCCTGGAGCATTATAAATCAGTAAGTACGCTCATTCAAAAGCCTACTTTTTGCTCTTTGGTCTTCATCCCTAACTATATACAACTTTTTCCACCTAGCCGGTGGTTCACCCCACAGCCCTAGTGGATCTTCATTTTTTCATTTTATCTGAGCAAATGTTATTCCAATAGAAAGGGAGACAGTCAGCAGTACAGTAGTGGCACTTATCTTCAGTGGAAGCACTAGCTTGGTAAAATGTAGTGTTTAGGGTTTGCAAAGATTTCTACCTGTAATGTGAAAGTGGAAGCTCTTTCAGTACTTCTCTAATTTTTATCAGTCTCTGCTCCTCCAGTTGTATAGCCACTGCATCCTGAAAAAGACAAAATTACAACACATAAACATGCGCAGAGCTGGTTCTGAATGTTTGCTTGGGAAACATCTGGTAAGATTCTGGCCACGATGGGAACATCTGATGTGTTTCTGGCTATGGTGGGAACATCTGAGGACCTTTTGGCTATGATGGGAACATGTGATGAGTTTATGGCTATGGAGGGAATATCTGATGTGTTTCTGGTTATGGTGGGAACATCTGATGATGTTCTGGCAATACTGGGAACATCTGATGAGTTTATGGTTATGGTGGGAACATTTCATGTGTTTCTGGCTATGGTAGGAACATCTGGTAAATTTTTGACCATGATGAGAACATCTGAAGTGTTTCTGGCTATGGTGGGAACATCTGATGAGCTTTTGGTTATGATGGTGTGGCGCTCCTGAGGGTTCAGTCACCACAGAGGTACTGCACCTCACCCAGAAGTGTGGTATCCCACTTCCCAGGTAAGCTGGAGGCACCTGACAGTACTCTAGCATCTGCACCCAATACACACCCTATAGCAGCAGAGCATCTGGATGGACACTTCAGAAGGATGATCTCAATCCTGTCTGGGTGTTAAAGGGTGTTGGGAGGTGGGTGGAACTAGTGGGATGAGAGCAGAAGAAGAGAGTTCAGTTGGTCAGTCATGAGGAGAAAGTGAAACTAAGCAGACGTGTGAGAAGCAGCTCCCTGTCAGGAGGAGCTGCAGAAAGGAAAGAGACAGAAGAAAGCTCCCTGAAGAGGAAAGGGGTCCTAGGGGCACGGATAAGTGACCATACTTTCCGTGGGGCCCAATCCGTAAGCGGAGGGACCAGATTGCACGGGGGTACTGGCCCAATAGCCTAGTGGAGTCATCACCGGACTTAACTAGGGTGCATACTAAAACCCTATGTGCCAAATTAATCTATACGTACAGTATGCCTATGGTAGATATTTTAGTCGTATTCATCTATACCTATGCCTATTTTAGATTATTTTTACCGTTTCATTTTCTTAATTTAGTTTTCCTTTCCACTTCACTCTATTTGAAGCAGAGTAACCAATTTATTTACTTATGTATTTATTTGACATAAAGTTGCTATACATGAAAGTAGTGGTCAACTTTTTTGGAAACTGAATAACAGTTTTAAGCTTTGTTTTTTTATTGGAATAAGTTCATATTAGTCCAACAAGGTTATCTTCCCAGTTTCATTAAGATCTTTTTAGGGATTCAGTCTTTATGTGCCGCCATATTCTGCCATACCTATGCCTAGTGTGTTATCATGGTTGGAAACAGAATAACGGTTTTAAGCTCCGTTTTTTTTATTGGAATAAGTTCATATTAGTCCAACAAGGTTATCTTCCCAGTTTCATTAAGAACTTTTTAGGGATTCAGTCTTTATGTGCCGCCATATTCTGCCATACCTATGCCTATTGTGTTATCATGGTTGGAAACAGAATAACGGTTTTAAGCTCCGGTTTTTTTATTGGAATAAGTTCATATTAGTACAACAAGGTTATCTTCCCAGTTTCGTTAAGATCTTTTTAGGGATTCAGTCTTTATGTGCCGCCATATTCTGCCATACCTATGCCTAGTGTGTTATCAAGGTTGGAAACAGAATAACGGTTTTAAGCTCTGTTTTTTTTATTGGAATAAGTTCATATTAGTACAACAAGGTTATCTTCCCAGTTTCATCAAGATCTTTTTAGGGATTCAGTCTTTATGTGCTGCCATACCTATATCTACCATAGGTATAGACAAAAAAGATCTTAATGAAACTGGGAAGATAACCTTGTTGTACTAATATGAACTTAATATGAACTTATTACAATAAAAAAAAATGGAGCTTAAAACTGTTATTCAGTTTCCAAAAAAGTTAACCACTACATTCATGTATAGCAACTGTTAGGAACGGCGGAACGCACTAAATAAAAAACTAATAAAGTGCGTTCGCCGCTCGAGGTCCACCGTGCAGTAGGTGATATAACCGCTGCTAAGTAGTGGCAGGACCAAAATGGCGGAGGTGCGCACGGGGTTAAACTTCACCCAGGTGCGCAGAGCAATCTCTGATAAGTCACAGAGACGCCAAACACAAGACAGATACAATAGTGCTGAGCCTGTTAAAGTCACAGTGCTCAGGATAGTTGCACACACGGTATCAGGTCACAGGAGCAGAGCCAAGGACAGCGGGACTGCGTCCCTCTAGACCTACCGTGTGTGCGACGTTGCAACTGCGGACGCCAAGGAGTGCTGCTACTGCAACGCGGCGTGGGACACTGCCGCTACACGACAATGCTAGTACGCAAGCGCAATGTCGGACGCTAGCAACTGTGGATGATGAAGCAGAGGTGCACTGGCGCTGGCGCTGGAACTAAACTCAATCCCTAACCACAAACGTAATATCAGAGGGTAGGGGTTTCAAATGAGTCATTCACCAGAATCATGCATCCATCCTCATTCACACAGCAGCAAGTATGACTATACTAGCGCATGGCGGAACAGCCATGCACGCCTTTTATAGTAGCCGGGACCTTCCGGAAGCCTCCAGATCTCCGAGCTGGACCAATGAGATCTGAAGCAGGACCTGAGCACATGACTCCTGATCTCCAGTGGGAGATCGTCTCATGCTGCAGAGGAGATTGCAGAGGAGATTGCCTTGCAGCAAATCTTTCCAGAGGCTAAGTCCTTCTGTCCATCTTCTGAGCATGCTCATGAGACGATCTCCCACTGGAGATCGGGAGTCATGTGCTCAGGTCCTGCTTCAGATCTCATTGGTCCAGCTCGGAGATCTGGAGGCTTCCGGAAGGTCCCAGATACCAGATTCTGCAGCAGGAGACTGCAGAATGTGAGGGTCTGGATTCCTGCAGAGCCAACGCAGGAATCTGACGCCTTACAGCAACTTTATGTCAAATAAATACATAAGTAAATAAATTGGTTACTCTGCTTCAAATAGAGTGAAGTGGAAAGTAAAACTAAATTAAGAAAATGAAACGATAAAAATAATCTAAAATAGGCATAGGTATAGATGAATATGACTAAAATATCTACCATAGGCATAGGTACAGACAAAAATGAAACATAGTGTTAATGAAACATAGGGTTAATCTACCATAGGCATAGGTATAGACAAAAATGAAACATAGGGTTAATGAAACATAGGGTTAATCTACCATAGGCATAGGTATAGACAAAAATGAAACATAGGGTTTTAGTATTTTCCTTAACTAGAAAGTCAGAGGCAGGGGCACCTATAGGTGTTCCAGCTACAAGCCACAGTTATCTTCGCCAGAAAGGCAGTCAAAAGGGAGCAAGGGAACGCAGAGAAAACATTACCCGACAAGGTCCGTGGCTGCTCGCCTGGGACACTGACTGTGAGGTGTTGGGCAGGAAAGGTGAGAAACCAGCACAGTGTGACGTCCAGGAAAGGCACACACTGAAGGGAGTCCTGGGAAAGTGGATCCTGATCTACCTGGGAGTTTGCTGAGCCCCTTGCCTGGAGGATGCAGCGCCAAGCGGGCTCTTGGGCTCTTGAGAACTGTGAGTAAACCTTTGGAACTGCACCCAGCTGTGTCCTCCAATTATTCCTGTGTCACCTATCCAACTCTGCTACATCTATCCTTACTAAACACCCACTTGGCACTGCAATATCTGCCAGCATTGCCAAATACTAGAACTCTTCTATTACAACTGCCCTGGGACAAAGCTTTGCCTGTGGAGAGCTATATCAACTCAGCTGCATCACCACCAGTCCCAGAGGATCTGCATTGCAGCGCTGGTCACCTCTGACCAGATACCACAGGTGGCATCACGAACACTTTATAAACTTTATTACAAACTCTTATTCCTTGTAAATATTCCCCTTTAAGTACCTGCCCGGTAGCGAGTATCCCCACTGCCCTGGCGGGCACTCCAATGGGAACATCTGATGAGCATCTGGTTATGGTGGGAACAACTGATGAGGTTCTGGCTATGATTTGAACATCCAATGAGTTTCTGGTTATTGTGGGAACATCTGATGAAGTTCAGGCTATGATGGGAACATCCGATGATTTAATGGATAATGTGGAATCTGTTGCTTGTTGTTTTTTTTGTAATGTGTGGATGTTGACTGAAGATATTTGAAGTAAATAAGGAGTTTTTAATATAGTGGCACCATCTGTAGGTTCTAAGGATTTCTAAGGATAGAAGGGATACTTAATGAGCATCTGAGGGGTGGGACCATGTGATGAGCTGGAATACAGTCTGGATTGTTAGGCGAGCATGTTTGATATACGTACAGCAAACTTGTCATAGAGCTGATATGTTAGAAGTGGATTAGGCAGTTCTCTGAAATATGCTTTGCAGAGGGAGCTGACACAGTGGACATCTTGCAGGTAAGTACTCTTATTTAAGTCAGGGGGCCGTTCTATGTCAAACTCCTGTCTGGATTGGAGAAATAACACAACAATATTATACAAAATAATGTCCTCTAAATCAGTTTTCATGTTTTATTCTATGGAACAATTTAAAAGCCACATACCTCAATTTCTGTACATTGGAGGCAATGCCGCACAATCTGTAGATACCATCCACGATTCCATGTTCCTCCACAAACTCTGCACAACTTTTCAGAACCTGAGGAACTGACCACACGAGCTGATAAGTTGGTGATTTTACTGTTCTTCTCCCATTATATGAGTGATGACATATATAGTCATGGCCGAAAGTGTTGGCACCCTTGAAATTGTTCCAGAATATTAAATATTTCTCACAGAAAATTGCAATTCAACATGTTTTGTTATACACATATTTATTTCCTTTGTGTGTATTGGAAGAACACAGAAAAAACAACAGAAAACAAGGCAAATTGGACATAATTTCACACAAAACCCCTAAAATGGACTGAACAATATTGTTGGCACTCTTAACTTAATATTCGGTTTCACACCTTTTTGAATAAATAACTGCAATCAGTCACTTCCTATAACCATCAACAAGCTTCTTTTATCTCTCAACTGGAATTTTTGAGCTCTTTAATTTTGAAAACTGCTCCAGGCCTCTCATATTTGAAGGCTCCTTCTCCCAACATCAATTTTTAGATCTCTCCACAGGAGATCAATGGGATTTAGATCCAAACTCATTGCTGCCACTTCAGCACTCTCCAGCGCTTTGTTTCCATCCATCTCTGGGGGCTTCTTGAAGTATGGTTGGAGTCGTTGTCTTTGCTGGAAGACCCACGACCTAGAACACAAAGTCAGCTTTCTGACACTGGGCATTACATTGCCACCCAAAATCCTTTTGAAATCTGCAGATTTCATGCTGCCTTTCTTATTGTTTCGGTAAACTGTGGCATGATGTGCATTAACAAAAAGCTCTATCTTGGTCTCATCTGTTCACAAAATGCTTTCCCAGAAGGATTTCAGCTTACACATTTACATTTTGGCAACAGTGTCATGGGTTGCAAACTTCTTTATTATGTTGCGCATCGTGGACAAAGGAACATCAAGATCTGACTTGTAACCTTGAGATTGTTGATATTGTTCGACAATTTTGCTTAAGTCCTCAGACAGTTCTCTTCTCCTCTTTTTGTTCTCCATGCTTAGTGTGGCACACACAATGCAAAGATTAAGCCAACTTCTCATATTTTTATCTGGTTTGAGGTGTGATTTTTATATTGCCCACACCTGTTACTTGCCACATGTGAGTGTGAAGGAGCTCACATGCTGGAAGCAAAGTTGTTCACCCACAATTTTGGAAACGTGGCAAGAATTTTGTACAGCCCATTTTTGGGTTTTGTGTGGAATTATCCAATTTGCTTTTTTTTCTGTTGTTCCAATACATACAGAGGAAACAAACATGTCTATGACAAATCATGTGTAACTGCAATAATTTTCTTGGAGAAAAGCTTAATTTTCTGGATCAATTTCAAGGGTACCAACACATTCGACCATGACTGTATGTCCTACCAGCAAGGGAGCCCTACTTTACACATTTCTTCTCTCTGTTGTCACTATACCTGACACAATCTTTTCTGTGAAGCCAAAAACATTGAACTTTTATAACAAACTCTGACCAGCTTGTTAGCAGCTTCCTTGGAGTCTTATTGTGTTGTTCAGTCGGAGTTAAGCCCCCGTTACACATAACGATGTCCCAGCGATCCCACCAACGATTCGACATGATGGGATCGCTGGGACATCGTTAGGCTGATCGCTGGTGAGCTGTCACAAGACAGCCCCAGCGATCAGGACCGCTGGTTTCTAATGTAAACATCGGGTATCCAGGAGCCGGGCGTCTCCTGGATACCCGCTGTTTACCTTGGAAACCGGCGTACACGCTGGTTTCCAAGGTAAACATCGGGTATCTAAGATCCGCGCGACTCCTGGATACCCGATGTTTACATTAGAAACCAGCGTTCAGCGTCGCTGATCGCTGGTCTCTCGCTACCACACGCAGCGATGCGTGCTGGGCAGCGGGAGACCAGCGATCGAAAAACGGCCCTGGCCGATGCTGCATGATAACCGGCAGGGGGGCCGGTCGCTGATCCCCGTCACACACAGCGATCTCGCTGGCGAGATCGCTGTGGTGTCACAAAATCAGCGATCTCACTAGCGAGATCGCTGTGGGTGACGGGGCCTTAATTCTCTGTATAGCAAACATTTTCATTATTCTTTTCAAGGATCTAAAGCAGACGTGGGCAAATGGCGGCCTGCAGGCGACATCCGGCCCTATGGTTGTTTCTGTCCGGCCCGCAGACAGAAACACTGAAAGTGCAGGACCTTACATATGAGCTCACAGCTTGGTATTAGCCCTGCCCCGATGTCTTACTATTGGTGAAGCGCTTCTGCTGGAGTAAAGGCCCACACATAACGATGTCCCATAGATCCCACCAACGATCCGACATGGATGGGATCGCTGGGACATCGTTAGGCTGATCGCTGGTGAGCCGTCACATAGACAGCCCCAGCGATCAGGACCAGCGAGCAAGCTGGTTTCCAATGTAAACAGCGGATATCCAAGAGCCGCACCGCGCTGTTTACCCTAGATACCAGCGTGCACGCTGGTATCAAACATAAACATCGGGTAACTAAGAGCCGCGTGGCTCTTGGATACCTGCTGTTTACCCTAGATGCCAGCGTGCGCTGGTATCTAGGGTAAACAGCGGGTATCTAAGAGCCACGCGTCTCTTAGTTACCAGATGTTTTGGTTGGAAACCAGCATCAAGCGTCGCTGATCGCTGGTCTCTCGCTGCCACACACAGCGATGCGTGCTGACCAGCGGGAGACCAACGATCAAAAAATGGCCCAGGACGATCGTGAACGATCAGTGATACCCGGCAGGGGGGCTGGTCGCTGATCCCCGTCACACACAGCGATATCGCTGGAGAGATCATTGATGCATCACAAAATCAGCGATCTCGCTGTGTGTGACGGGCCCCTTAGAGAGGACCTCCTGAGATCACTCACAGCTAGAGTTGAGCGATACCGTCCGATACTTCAAAGTATCGTATCGGATGGTATCGGCCGATCTTTAAAAAAAGTATCGGTATCGCCGATTCCGATACCGGAAGTCCCATTCAAGTCTATGGGACTTCCGGTATCGGAATAAGAAAAACCCTTTCCTGCCCTTGTACAGCCTCTCTGGGGTCTGTACGGGCCTTTCGGGGGGCTGTGCCGGCCTGCCAGGGGGTCTGTGCAGGCTCCGGTGGTCTGTGCCGGCCTGCCGGGGGGCTGTGCCGGCCTGCCGGTGGTCTGTGCAGGCTCCGGTGGGCTGTGCCGGCCTGCCGGGGGGCTGTGCCGGCCTGCCGGTGGTCTGTGCCGGCCTGCCGGTGGTCTGTGCAGGCTCCGGGGGGCTGTGCCGGCCTGCCGGTGGTCTGTGCAGGCTTCGGGGGTCTGTGCAGGCATCGTCCGATGGGACTACAAGTCCCATCGGGCGATGCCTGCTACCATGACAATGATTGTCACATTAGCCAATGATGGGACAGTAGTAGTCCCATCATCCGGCTAATGTGTTAAATGTAAAAAAAAAAAAAAAATTACATGCTACATACATACAACATGCATACTACATACATGCTACATTCATACTACATACTACATACATGCTACATTCATACTACATGCAACATACATACTACATATATACTACATACATACTACATACTACATACATGCTACATTCATACTACATAAATACTACATGCAACATACATACTACATATATACTACATACATACTACATATATACTACATGCATGCTACATACATACTGCATGCTACATACATACCACATATATACTACATACATACTACATACATACTACATGCATGCTACATGCATGCTACATGCTACATACATAACACATATATACTACATGCATGCTACATACATACTACATGCTACATACTACATATATACTACATGCATGCTACATACATACTACATGCTACATACATACTACATATATACTACATGCATGCTACATACATACTACATACATACTACATGCTACATACATACTACATATATACTACATGCATACTACATACATACTACATGCTACATACATACTACATATATACTACATGCATGCTACATACATACTACATGCTACATACATACTACATGCTACATACATACTACATGCTACATACATACTACATGCTACATACATACTACATATATACTACATGCATGCTACATACATACTGCATGCTACATACATACTACATGCTACATACATACTACATATATACTACATGCATGCTACATACATACTACATACATACTACATGCTACATACATACCACATATATACTACATACATACTACATACAATACATTCATACAATACATACATAGACATACAGTACATATAACATAGAGTAACATACTTACCAATACTTGTCACATTGTTCCCCGAAGCCATTGTCTTTTCCGGAATAAATATTAACATAACAAACCACAAAAATACTCACCCACGATCCGAAGCAGTCCACGAGTGTGTCCCACGACGATCTTGGGTAGAGAACTGCAGCATCAGATGATGCTGTCGTTCTCTACGGGCTGCAGGAATCCAATGACGGAAGGTAGGTATCCTTCCGCACTGTATTCCTCCGCCACTTAAAAAAAAAAAAAAAAGTCCCTAGTCTCACTTTATGCCATTGCTGTGTGGGAATTTCCCACGCAGCAATGGCATAAAGTGAGACTAGGGACTTTTTTTTTTTAAGTGGCGGAGGAATACAGTGCGGAAGGATACCTACCTTCCGTCATTGGATTCCTGCAGCCCGTAGAGAACGGCAGCATCATCTGATGCTGCAGTTCTCTACCCAAGATCGTCGTGGGACACACTCGTGGACTGCTTCGGATCGTGGGTGAGTATTTTTGTGGTTTGTTATGTTAATATTTATTCCGGAAAAGACAATGGCTTCGGGGAACAATGTGACAAGTATTGGTAAGTATGTTACTCTATGTTATATGTACTGTATGTCTATGTATGTATTGTATGAATGTATTGTATGTATGTAGTATATATGTGGTATGTATGTAGCATGTAGTATGTATGTAGTATGTATGTGGTATGTATGTGGCATGTAGTATGTATGTAGCATGCATGTAGTATGTATGTAGTATGTATGTAGTATGTATGTGGTATGTATGTGGCATGTAGTATGTATGTAGCATGCATGTAGTATGTATGTAGCATGCATGTAGTATGTATGTAGTATGTATGTAGTATGTAGCATGTATGTGGTATGTATGTGGTATGTATGTAGTATGCATGTAGTATATATGTAGTATGTAGCATGCATGTAGCATGCATGTAGTATGTATGTAGCATGCATGTAGTATGTATGTAGTATGCATGTAGTATGTATGTAGTATGTATGTAGTATGTATGTAGCATGCATGTAGTATGTATGTAGCATGCATGTAGTATGTATGTAGTATGTATGTGGTATGTATGTGGCATGTAGTATGTATGTAGCATGCATGTAGTATGTATGTAGCATGTATGTAGTATGTATGTAGTATGTAGCATGTATGTAGCATGTATGTGGTATGTATGTGGTATGTATGTAGTATGCATGTAGTATATATGTAGTATGTAGCATGCATGTAGCATGCATGTAGTATGTATGTAGCATGCATGTAGCATGCATGTAGTATGTATGTAGCATGCATGTAGTATGTATGTAGCATGCATGTAGTATGTATGTAGTATATATGTAGTATGTATGTAGCATGTAGTATGTATGTAGCATGCATGTAGTATGTATGTAGTATTTTTTTTTTTTTTTTTTTTTTAACATTTAACACATTAGCCGGATGATGGGACTACTACTGTCCCATCATTGGCTAATGTGTCAATCACTGTCATGGTAGCAGGCATCGCCCGATGGGACTTGTAGTCCCATCGGACGATGCTTGCACAGACCCCCGGACATCAGCACAGCCCCCCGGCAGGCCGGCACAGCCCCCCGGCAGGCCGGTACAGACCCCCACAGGGTGCACAGACCACCGGCAGGCCGGCACAGCCCCCCGGCAGGCCGGTACAGACCCCCACAGGGTGCACAGACCACCGGCAGGCCGGCACAGCCCCCCGGCAGGCCGGTACAGACCCCCACAGGGTGCACAGCCCCCAGGCAGGCCGGCACAGCCCCCCGGCAGGCCGGTACAGACCCCGGGCAGTCCACACAGCCCCCCGGCAGGCCGGCACAGCCCCCCGGCAGGCCGGCAGAGACCCCCGGAAGGCCCGAAATGATGGCGCATCATGATGCGCACACACCGCGCATCATGATGACGTCAGTCTGTCAATCAACTTGGAACCTCCGATTCCGATGCCGAATTCCGATATTGAAAAAATATCGGAAGTCGGTATCGGAATTCCGATACAGCAAGTATCGGCCGATACCCGATACTTGCGGTATCGGAATGCTCAACACTACTCACAGCAGAGCAGCTGTTGTAGCATCGCTGCCTGGCCCCAGCAGCTTCTGCACATATGTACCTGGTAATTAGTCACCTTGTAAGGGGGATGTTTGAAATTAGAAGAAGGGGACAGTTGTGCTGGGTCCCTGCTGTGTGAATAAGACCTGCAGAGCTGTGTCCTTTTTATTCCACAACTGCTGAATCACAGCATGAAATCAAACTAGAGGGCGAACAGCTAATTATTATCTGCTGCACCATTCTCTCATTCCCCAGCAACGTCTAGCAGCTCAGGCATCAGGATGACTGGAGATAAAACACTTAAGCCCCCGTTACACTAAACGATGTCCCAGCGATCCCACCAACGATCCGATATGATAGGATCGCTGGGAAATCGTTAGGCTGATCGCTGGTGAGCTGTCACATAGACAGCCCCAGCGATCAGGACCAATGACGCTGGACGCTGGTTTCTAACGTGAACGTCGGGTATCCAGGAGCAGGGCGACTCCAGGATACTCGCTGTTTACCTTGGAACCCGGCGTACACGCTGGTTTCTAAGGTAAACATCGGGTATCTAGGAGCCGCGTGACTCCTGGATACCCGACGTTTACATTAGTAACTAGCGCCGCTGATCGCTGGTGTCTCGCTGCCACACGCAGCGATGTGTGCTGGGCAGCGGGAGACCAGCGATCTAAAAACGGCCCAGGCTGCTCGAGCATGATCAGCGATACCCGCCGGGGGGGGGGTCGGTCGCTGATCCCCGTCACACACAGTGATCTCGCTGGCGAGATCACTGATGTGTCACAAAATCAGCGATCTCGCTAGGGAGATCGCTGTGTGTGACGGGACCCTTAGGCCAAGTAGTGAAGTGCACCGTCATGATGTGTGCACACACTGCGGATTGTCCTGCGGAATTTTCTGCGCGGATTTGTGTAATTCCGCAGGTAAAAGCGCAGGTCAAAAGACCTGCGGTTTATCTGCAGATTTTCTACGATTTAGCCTGCGGTTTTCCCCTGCAGTTTGACACCTGTCATGGAGCAGAGGCCAAACCGCAGCGGAATCCGCACAAAGAATTGACATGCTGCGGTTTTGAAACCGCAGCAAATCAGCGCGGAAAATTCCACACCGTGCGCACTGCGGATTTCTTCTTCCATTGATTATAATGGTACTGTACACCGCAGCTTCCGCAGTAGAATCCACAGCACTCTCAGCATCACTGCATGCAGCCTGGAAATCTGACATTCTGTATCCACCCCTTCTCTCTAACCTTCATTAACCCCTTAGTGACGCAGCCAAATTTTTTAAATCTAATCAGTATCGCGTTATCTGGTAATAACTCTTAAACAAATCCCAATGATTTTGAGATTGTTTTTTCATGACACATTATACTTTATGATAATGGTAAATTTAGGTTGATATGTTTTCTGTTTATTTATAAAAAATATCAGAAATTTGAGAAAAATGTTAAAAAATTAGCAATTTTCAAACTTTGAATGATTATCCCTTTAATACAGATAGTTATACCACAGCAAAACATTAATAAATAACATTTTCCTCATGTCTGCTTTACATCAGCACCATTTGTAAAATGTTATTTTATTTTGTTAGCCTTTTAGGAGATTTAAAAATGTAGCAGGAATTTTTCCTTTTTTCAAGGAAATTTACTAAATTTATTTTTTTGAGGTACTCATCCAGGTTTGAAGTGACTTTGAGGATCATATATATTGGAAAACCCCAAAAGTGATACCTTTTTAAAAACAGCACCCCCTGACATATTGAAAACTGCAGTCAGGTAGTTTATTAACCCTTCAGGTGATTTTCAGGAATCAATGCAAAGTGGCATGACATAAATGAAAATGTGCATTTTTACCACCTAAATGCTGCTAACTTCTGAATAGGTTACAACAGCTGTCAGACTCTAAGGCCACTATTTGGTCATGAATTGCCATGGAAAACATCAGGATCACACAATCATGATCTCAGGCTGCCGATGGGGATAAAGAGGGAACCCCCACACTCTGTTAACCATTTATATCATCTAGTCACTATTGACAGCAGCATCTAAGGGGTTAAACAGACTTGGACGGTGCAAACACTGATCATGGCTGATGCAGCAATTTGTCAGCTATAGTGCACAGCAGACAGCTGCTGGATTGTCACCTGTATGAGGATGCTATTCTCTTATATCTCAGGTCAGTTAAAAGACGTATTGGCGGTTATTAAGGGGTTAATGATAGCTTCTCTTCTTTTTGTGTGCCCCATGTACTCTGATGGCTGCTATGTGTACGTCTGTGTGTGTTTCTGTATGTGTGCACGTTCGTGTTTGTGTGTGTGTCTGTGTGTGCCCCATGTACACTGGTGGCTGGTGTGTTTCTGTGTGTGCCCCATGTACTCTGGTGGCTGGCCTGTGTACATGCTGGTGTGCACCCCATGTACTCTGGTGGCTGGTTTGTGTGTGTGCCCTATGTACTCTGGTGGCTGGTGTGTGTCTGTATGTGTCCCATGTACTCTGGTGGCTGGTCTGTGTGCATCTGTGTGTGTGCCGGTGTGCACCCCATGTACTCTGGTGGCTGGTTTGTGTGTGTGTGCCCTATGTACTCTGGTGGCTGGTGTGTGTGTGTGTCTGTATGTGTCCCATGTACTCTGGTGGCTGGTCTGTGTGCATCTGTGTGTGTGCCGGTGTGCACCCCATGTACTCTGGTGGCTGGTGTGTGTGTGTCTGTGTGTGCCCCATGTACTCTGGTGGCTGGTGTGTGCATGCGTGTGTGCCTGTGTGTGCCCCAAGTACTGGTCTGTGTTTGTCTGAGTTTGCACGTATGTATCTGTGTGCGTGCCCATGTGTGCTCCATGTGCTCTCATGGCTGGTGTGTGTGTGCCCAATGTACTCTGTTAGCTGGTCTGTGTGTGTGTCTGTGTACGTTCACGTGTGTGTGTCTATGTGTGCTCCATGTACTCTGGTGGCTATGCTGTGTGCGTGTGTCTGTATGTGTGCCCCATGTACTCTGGTGGGTAATCTGTGTGCGTGTGGATCGCACACAGGTACAGGCGTGGTACTCGGAGCCGGGCCCATTGATTTCAATGGGAGATGTCACGGTAGCTATGACCCGGTCCGTGGCCCTGGGCGTCCATTGTAAAAGGGGAGATGTTGAGCGTGTGGATGATTAAAGTTTATAAGTGAATGATTCGTGACGCCACCTGTGGTGTTAGGCAATGAAGATGTTAAGCCGACGATGCAGACAGATCCTCTGGAACAGATGGTGAGGTGCAGCAATGGTGGTGTAGCCCTCCACAGGCAGGGCTGTAGTCCCAGGGCAGAGTAGGTGAAGAAGATAGGTGTTGAGGGAGAGGGTGTAGTGTCCGGCACAGAGATGTAGCGGTGCTGAGTGGGTTGGCGCGGGAATAAGCGGAAGACACCAGGGCATGTAGTTCCAAAGCTTTACTCACAGTCTATTGTGCATACAGGTGCCCACATCCATGCTGTGTCCTCCGGGCCAGGAGCTCAGTCAACCTCCAGGCAAGATAAAGTACTCCTTTCCAACACTCCGCCAACATATGTGCCTTTTCTGAACGTCTCCCTTTTGCGCCTATAGTGAAGTACTCTCAGTACTGAGTTACACTGGAGTTCCTCCTGTTGGATGTTCCTATGAACTCTACTTGTACGGCAGACAGCTGTAGCCTGCTTCGGGGACTCCTGGCTACTAAGTCCCGGCTCACTCTCGTTGCTGTTGTGCCCCCAAGTCTTGTGTGGGAATAAAGTGGTGACAACGCTTATTCCTCCGGTGTCTGTCGCAGGACCATTAGTATCCATACAACCTCGGGGACCGGACCCCGGCCTTGCGCTGTGAACTTGGGAAGGGTTCTGCTCTATCCCTAATCCTTAGTCCTCCCCTCCTCACGTTCCGTACTAATCCTTCTTTCTTATGGAGAGAGGCTTTCCATCAATGTCTCTTTCCTGTGCCAGCGGACCCAGGTCACTGAGGTCGGCTGAAGCACTTCCTTCATCCATCCCACTCAGGGGATCTTCACTCTTCCACTGACTATGTCAGACTGACTAAATCCTAAACTCTTCCCGCTCTTTTGGTGCAGACTAAACTCCACCCGCCTCCCAGCACGCTTCGTGTTCCAAGCAGAGAGCCACCAAAGGGTGCTTTGCTACACTACTATGTTGTGTGGGATGCAGGTGTTGGAGCGTGGTCAGGTGTCTCCACCTTACCTGAATGGTGGGGTACCACCCCTCAGGAGGAGGTGCTGTACCTCTGTGGCGACTGAACCCTCAGGGGCGCCACACGTGCCCATGTGTGAGCCATGTACACTGGTGGCTGGTCTGTGTGCATGCCCATGTGTGCGCCATGTACTCTGGTGTCTAGTCTGTGCATGTGTCTGTATGTGTGCCCCATGTACTCTGGTGGCTGGTCTGTTTCTGTGTGCGTGTCCATGTGTGCGACATGTACTCTGGTGGCTGGTCTGTGTGTGTGCCCATGTGTGCGCCATGTACTCTGGTGGCTGGTCTGTGTGCGTGCCCATGTGTGCGCCATGTACTCTGGTGGCTCTTCTGTGTGCATGCCCATGTGTGCGCCATGTACACTGGTGGCTGGACTGTGTGCGTGTCCATGTGTGCCCCATGTACTTTGGTGGCTGGTCTGTGTGTGTGTCTGTCTGTCTCTTCTCCACTCCATGGACTGAAGGGAAGACTTTTTACCGATTGTCTGTCAAGTTCTCCCCACATGAGTGGTGAGCAATTAATTTTTAGAATGCCCTGAATTTTTTTTTCTTAAAGAAGTTTTCCACATTCAGAAAACTCACTGTTCCCCTGTTCTATCCTTGTTTTTCACAGAGAGCACTCTTCCCTAGTATCATCTGTTGGTGGTTGTTCACATGTGTGGGGAAGAGGACCCCCATATAGTGATTGGGCCGGAACCAAGGGGACCGCCATCAGGGTTATTGTAGGAACCACATCAGGAGGATTACAAAGGGAGACATGCGACTGAAGTTGTCAGGGCAACAGGGGGCGGGTCAAGGGTAAAAGGAGCAGGGGGCGCGCTGCGGTGGCAGTTGGGAGAGAGTGAGAGAAAAGGCAGGAGGCAGAGTGACTTGCATGGACACGGAGAGGATCCTGAAAGTAGAAAGCTGCGCAGTGACCAACAAGAGAGACGTGAGAGACTGTTACCAGAGACTGCTCCCTGCCCCCGTTCTGAGAGAATCATCCCTGCTGCCCCCCGCCTTGGTGGGAAAGGAACCTTACCTCAGGTTGTGGCCGTGAGTACATGTAACCAGGTCACAGAGGCCTGGACACTTCCCCCCAGCCTTCCCCCATCACGCCGACCCGGCCGACACCGGCCTGAAGATACGCCACCTCGTCACAGGCGAGATAAAAGGCCCACTACCCTGGCTTTGGGAGAGACTCCTTGATAAAGGACGGCTACAGGTCATCTGGGGAACTGCGTCATCACCGCGCCCCACCGTCATCATTTTCTTCAGGGCCTGTTGCGCCCCATCGGCATCGCTTTCTTCAGGGCCTGTTGCGCCCCACCGGCATCGCTTTCTTCAGGGCCTGTTGCGCCCCACCAGCATCGCTTTCTTCAGGGCCTGTTGCGCACCACCGGCATCGCTTACTTCAGAGGGCCTGTTGTGCTCCACCGGCATCGCTTTCTTCAGGGCCTGTTGCGCCCCATCGGCATCGCTTTCTTCAGGGCCTGTTGCGCCCCAGCGGCATCGCTTTCTTCAGGGCCTGTTGCGCCCCACCGACATCGCTTTCTTCAAGGCCTGTTGAGCCCCATTCCTTCCCGGAGTAGCGAGGCTTCAGGACAGCCGCCTCAGCGACCTCTACGCGGCCACGCTCACGAAACCAGCAGTCCCTGGAAGGCTAAGTGGCATTATAATCTTGTTAAGATTGTTGAGTCCCTGCGTGGACTGTTTGTTTTTGTCCTTAATTTATGGTTGTTCAGCCAAGCCCAGTGGCTACAGTTAGATAAAAGTTATTTCGCAAACCACCATCCGTCTAGTGTCTCGTCACTGCATCCTGCGAACCTGCTCAACCCTACACTTGGCGTAGTCGGCAGGATGCAGTCCCCGAGCACAGACAGTGGTGCCCCAGATGAGGGTAGAGTGGTAAACTCCACAAATGAGGAGGGTCCCCGTATCAGTATATCCTTGGGGGCCATGCTGAACAACCTGCCTAGATTTTCCGGCTCCAATACTATGTTATGGAGCTGGACAGAGCGAATGCGGGGGCTCTTCCGGATGCATCCTATGACCCCAGATCTGGAGGCCAAGGTGGCACTCATGGCAATGGATGGGGAGGCGCGGAGGTCTGTGATGTTGAAACCTCCGGGGCACCGCAAAACGTTTGAAAAAGTGTTACAGATAGTAGAACAGACCCATGGGGACCCTACAGATGTGGGGGAGTTAAGAACCCGTTTGTTTAGTTGGATGCAAGTAGAGGGGGAGACGATCACAGAGTATATGAATGTTCTCCAAGAATTGCATACGGCTATAGAAAGGAAAGACGGAGTAGGGGTAGGACCTGTTGACATTACCCTACGTGATCTACTGGTGACTGGACTGCGAGATCCACTAATAAAGCAGGCATTACGGGAGCAGATCAGAATGAATCCTCAAATAGACTTTTCAGAAGTGGGAAGTCAGGCACGGGTACGAGAGCAAGAGCAAGGGATGGCGGTCCCCGTGGGGAAGGTCCGAGGTGTGGAGGCCTCCTCAAACGCAGGTGAGGAGCCTCAGTGGGTGGAGGAGATGAAGAAGGAATTGAAGAATATTAGGGGCGAGTTGGCCGAAGTAAAGAGAAGAACCGAAACTGGGACTGGGCGACCTAGCTTTAATTCCGGCCCCTGGGGGCCACATTCCCCGCGGGGGGGTCAGTCTATACCAGCTCGGTGTTATGAGTGTGGAGAACCAGGCCACTTCGCCCGTGAGTGTCCGCGGCGTGGGAGATACCCACCCCGGTGGCCATTAAACTAAAGGGCTCCGGGCTGGGGGGACGCTGCTCGGAGCCGAAAACCACAACGAGGGGTGGTGGAAGTCCCGAAGATTTGGTAGCAAAGTGTTCGGTAGTTTGGGCAGAAGTAGAGGGCCGGGCCGTCCGGTGTCTGGTGGACACGGGGTCACAAGTAACCACTATGTCCGCAGCGTACTTTCAACAAAACTTTCCGGAGGCAGCAAGGCCTCAGTGGGGGCCCATGATTAGACTAGTAGCCGCCAACCAACTGCTGGTCCCGGTTGCCGGGGTAGTGTGGGTGCAGGTGACGTTGTGCGGTAAACCCCTTGGCCGCAGAGGGGTGGTGCTGACTCAAGGAGAAGCTGATCAACGACACCCCGTCACCCTAGGCATGAATATTTTAAAAGAGTTTGGTAACCTGTTGCTTAATGATCCCACCCAAAAGATACTGAAGCAGTGGGGTTCGCGCTGGTGCGAGGTGCGCGGATGCATCAGGACTGACAGGATGGTGAGGCTCTAGGCAAGGTCATCACGTCTGCGGCACCCCTGCTTGTGCTACCTCCTGGACAGACAGTGGTGGCCCTGCCAATTCGGGCCCCGATACCTTTGGAGGGCGTAGAGGTGCAGGTGGAGCCGTGTCACTCAGAGCACTTACCTCCTGGCATACTGGTGGCCCGTTCCCTCGCTACGGTGCAAAAAGGAACCGTCCTGGTACGCTGCGTTAACCTTGAAGACCGAGATACCATTCTGAAAGCACGGACTGTACTGGACAAACTAGTAAAGCCTTTAGAAGAAGTGCTGCCCGCTCCTGAGGTTCAATTACGAGTACGACCCAAGGATCCTTGGGAGGTAACAATACGAACCTTACAGGCCCACGAAGTCTCGACACAAGAGAAGGGCCGAAATATTTTGGAGCAGATGCGGGCTGAGCTTTCTGGGCTAACTGCAGCCCAACTTTCACAAGTAAAAGCATTGCTGGGACAGTACCATGAAGTATTTGCTAGCCATGAGGATGACTTTAGATGTACCACCGCAATCACTCATGAGATCCCCACAGCAGGAGCGGCCCCTATTCGAGAACGATATCGACAGATTCCGCCACAACTCTATCAAGAGGTGAAAACTTTGCTGGCCCAAATGCTGCGAAAAGGGGTGATACGGGAAAGTCAAAGCCCCTGGGCGGCCCCAATCGTGTTGGTCTGGAAGAAAGATGGCACACTACGATTCTGTGTGGATTATCGTAAATTGAATGCTTGCACTATTAAAGACTCATACCCATTGCCCCGCATAGAAGAATCCCTGTCTGCATTGGGCAAGGCCACATATTTTTCGACCCTGGACTTGGCCAGTGGGTACTGGCAGGTGCCCATGTCAGAAGAGGACAGAGCTAAAACGGCGTTCATAATGCCCATGGGACTGTTTGAGTTTAATCGGATGCCATTCGGGCTGGCCAACGCCCCCGGGACCTTTCAGCGATTGATGGAGCGATGTCTAGGGGATCTCAATTTTGAGACCACGTTGATCTACCTGGACGACATCATTGTCTATGCCGCCTCCTTCGAGGACCACCTGAAGCGGTTGGGACAGGTACTCAGCCGGCTGAAAAAGTACGGGTTGAAGGTGAAGCCTCAGAAATGCCACCTATTTCGCTCTCAGATTGAGTTTCTGGGTCATGTCGTTTCGGCAGAGGGTGTGAGGCCATCCCGGGAGAAGATTGCTGCTATCCAGGAATGGCCTACCCCCGAGATGGTGAAAGACGTGCAGGCTTTTCTGGGGTTAGCTGGATATTACCGTCGTTTCGTAAAGAATTTTGCATGTCGAGCTCGAGCCCGGCATGACCTGCTGAAGGGGGCTCCCGCTGGGGCCAATGGGCGAAAAATCCAGTGGCAACACCCTCAGGAAGAGGCCTTCCGAGACCTCAAGGCTACACTTTCGGATGCCCCAGTGTTGGCTTATGCGGATTTCTCTCAGCCGTTCATCCTGCACACTGACGGGAGTCTTCACGGGCTGGGGGCTGTGTTGTCACAGGTTCAGGATGGCCGGGAGAGGGTGATCGCATATGGAAGCCGTTCACTCCATGACTCCGAGCGTAACCCTGACAATTACAGCTCTTTTAAGCTCGAGCTCCTCGCAGTGGTGTGGGCTATGACGGAGAGATTCGCAGAGTACCTAGCGGGCTCCGAGGTGGTAGTGCGAACTGACAACAACCCACTGGCTCATTTGGAAAACGCCAAGTTGGGGGCTTTGGAGCAGCGATGGGTGGCCCGGATGGCGAAGTACAATTTACAAGATTATTTACAAAAGAGGGGCCGAGAATGTTCATGCAGATGCCCTCTCCAGGATTCGACATACAACTCCCGGACAGAATCGAGATGAAGAATTAGAAGGAGAGGAAATACCGCTCGCTCTTACCGCTGTTGTGCTCACCAATGTTGATTCAAAAGTATCTTCCCCAGAGGCCCGCAGGGGCATCCTGGAACAATCTCGGGATAAGTGGAAACAACAACAACAAGAAGTTGAAGAAGTTGGACTACTCCTGACATGGGTCGCCGCTGGTCAATTACCCCCTGATACTCAACGGCAAACTTTGACCCAAGACCTGTCGCTGATGCTGCGACAATGGGAGAGACTGATTATCCGAAAGGGACTACTGTACCGTAAAATCACTTCGCAAACAACCTCAATGACTGTGTGGCAGGTGGTTACGCCCGGAGCTCAACTACACGAACTGGCTCGAGAGGCTCACGAAAAAGGGGCCCACTTTGGAGTCAAAAAGACTTTGCAATGGTTACAACAGAAAGTTTATCACCCATGCTTGTCGGCTGTTGTGGACGAAGTTTGCCGTACATGCCGCTTGTGTGAATTGGCCAAACCGCCCGCTCAAGAGCAGCAACACAGACGATTGTGACTTCAGCACCCCTTGAGCTCCTGACAGTGGATTACCTGAACATTGGTCCCGCATTCCAGGGATGCGAACACTGCCTCGTCATGGTGGATCATGTCACCAAGTTCGCTGTGGTCACCCCTACTCGAGACCAGACCGCGGAGTCGGCCACCTCCGCAATTTGCAGAAATTTTATACAAGTGTACGGCTGTCCTCAGCATATACATTCCGACCAGGGAGCATGTTTTTTGGGGAAAGTTATGGAGGAACTACATCATCTTTATGGGATCGACAAATCCCGGACCACACCATATCACCCGCAAGGGAATGGGGCTTGTGAGCGATTTAATCGAACATTGATTCAAATGCTACTCACTCTGGAGAGTGACAAGAAAGCTCGTTGGCCTGAATATGTTTCTGAATTAGTATGGGTTTATAATAATCGGGTACATCGAGTTACGGGCTATACTCCTTATTCCCTGCTGTTTGGATAAGAGGGTAAAGGGATCACAGAGGTAGAGTTGGACCCCGAAGAGCCTCGGCCCTGGACCGGAGTGTCTTCTTGGGTCCGAAATCATCGCCACAGGCTGCAAACTCTTCACCGAATTGTACATACCAAACTTCAAGACTGGGAACACCCAGGGAAGAATACAGCTTCCCCTCCTCATCTCCAAAGCGGGGACCGTGTGCTTGTACTGGATCAACGCCCCAGAACAAACTGGAGTCACGTTGGGAAGAGAGTCCTTATCGGGTACTACGCCGTATCCATCCAGAAGGACCTGTGTACGAAATACTGCCCGAGCAGGATGAAACACTGCCCACCTGCATTGTGCATCGTAATATGTTACGCCCATGTATTTCCACCGACCCGAAATAACTGGAGCCCGTCCCGCTGACATCCGAACCGGAGTCCATATGCTGGGACTCGGATGACGAGGATTTCCCTCCAGACGCCAAGGGCCCTCCACCCAATTATGAGCCAGTTGACACAATTAACCCGCCTGCATCATGCAGCCCACCGACATCCACCACCCCAGAAGATTCCACCCCAGTCGAACTTAAACGCTCCGAGCGGTCAACAGCCGGCAAACCCCCCGAACGGTATGAACAAGACCAGTTCGTATGGCAACAAATATTGACACCTTTACAGGCCAATCTCAATAGACTAACACCCTTGCCCGAGGACTGGCGAGCTTACAGGGTGGGGGAATGTGGGGAGGAGGACCCCCATATAGTGATTGGGCCGGAACCAAGGGGACCGCCATCAGGGTTATTGAAGGAACCACATCAGGAGGATTACAAAGAGAGACATGCGACTGAAGTTGTCAGGGCAACAGGGGGCGGGGCTAGGGTAAAAGGAGCAGGGGGCGCGCTGCGGTGGCAGTTGGGAGAGAGCGAGAGAAAAGGCAGGAGGCAGGGTGACTTGCATGGGCACGGAGAGGAGCCTGAAAGTAGAAAGCTGCGCAGTGACCAACAAGAGAGACGTGAGAGACTGTTACCAGAGACTGCTCCCCGCCCCTGTTCTGAGAGAATCATCCCCGCTGCCCCCCGCCTTGGTGGGAGAGGAACTTTACCTCAGGTTGTGGCCGTAAGTACATGTAACCAGGTCACAGAGGCCTGGACACTTCCCCCCAGCCTTCCCCCATCACGCCGACACGGCCGACACTGGCCAGAAGATACACCACCTCGTCACAGGCGAGATAAAAGGCCCACTACCCCGGCTTTGGGAGAGACTCCTTGATAAAGGACGGCTACAGGTCATCTGGGGAACTGCATAATCACCACGCCCCACCGGCATCGTTTTCTTCAGGGCCTGTTGCGCCCCACTGGCATCGCTTTCTTCAGGGCCTGTTGCGCCCCACCGGCATCGCTTTCTTCAGGGCCTGTTGCACTCCACCGGCATCGCTTTCTTCAGGGCCTGTGGCGCCCCACCGGCATCGCTTACTTCAGGGCCTGTTGCTCCCCACCGGAATCGCTTTCTTCAGGGCCTGTTGCGCCCCATCGGCATCGCTTTCTTCAGGGCCTGTTGCGCCCCAGCGGCATCGCTTTCTTCAGGGCCTGTTGCGCCCCACCGACATCGCTTTCTTCAGGGCCTGTTGAGCCCCATTCCTTCCCGGAGTAGCGAGGCTTCAGGACAGCCGCCTCAGCGACCTCTACGCGGCCACGCTCACGAAACCAGCAGTCCCTGGAAGGCTAAGTGGCATTATAATCTTGTTAAGATTGTTGAGTCCCTGCGTGGACTGTTTGTTTTTGTCCTTAATTTATGTTTGTTCAGCCAAGCCCAGTGGCTACAGTTAGATAAAAGTTATTTCGCAAACCACCATCCGTCTAGTGTCTCGTCACTGCATCCTGCGAACCTGCTCAACCCTACACATGTCCCATTTTTATTTTTATTTTTGCATACTGAGTGGTCTTTGCAAAATCAAAGACACATGTCTTGTATTGTTCCAGGTGTCTTATCAAAATCAGCAATGCAAGTCTGTGAAAAAAAAAAATGGGCCAGCTCTCAGATGTCATCGGCTGCTAGATAGGCAAAGGTGGATAAACTTATTTTTTTCTCATTGGAGAAAAACCGATGAAACTTAGACCAAACTCAGATGAAATGTTGACATTGTGGAAGATCTGATGAAACTGAACAGAATCACTGAGGAAACAAGGACTGTGCTTCTCATCTATATATGTAAAACTGAATGGATATACAGTTGTGGCCAAAAGTATTGACACCCCTGCAATTCTGTCAGATAATAATCAGTTTCTTCCTGAAAATGATTGCAAACACAAATTCTTTGGTATTATTATCTTCATTTAATTTGTCTTAAATAAAAAAACACAAAAAGAATTGTCCTAAAGCCAAATTGGATATAATTCCACACCAAACATAAAAAAGAGGGTGGACAAAAATATTGGCACTGTTCGGAAAATCATGTAATGCTTCTCTAATTTTTGTAATTAACAGCACCTGTAACTTACCTGTGGCACCTAACAGGTGTTGGCAATAACTAAATCACACTTGCAGCCAGTTGACATGGATTAAAGTTGACTCAACCTCTGTCCTGTGTCCTTGTGTGTACCACATTGAGCATGGAGAAAAGAAAGAAGACCAAAGAACTGTCTGAGGACTTGAGAAACCAAATTGTCAGGAAGCATGAGCAATCTCAAGACTACAAGTCCATCTCCAAAGACCTGAATGTTCCTGTGTCTACCGTGCGCAGTGTCATCAAGAAGTTTAAAGCCCATGGCACTGTGGCTAACCTCCCTAGACGTGGACGGAAAATAAAAATTGACAAGAGATTTCAACGCAAGATTGTGCGGATGTTGGATAAAGAACCTCGACTAACATCCAAACAAGTTCAAGCTGCCCTGCAGTCCGAGGGTACAACAGTGTCAACCTGTACTATCCGTCGGCGTCTGAATGAAAAGGGACTGTATGGTAGGAGACCCAGGAAGACCGCACTTCTTACCCCGAGACATAAAAAAGCCAGGCTGGAGTTTGCCAAAACTTACCTGAAAAAGCCTAAAACGTTTTGGAAGAATGTTCTCTAGTCAGATGAGACAAAAGAAGAGCTTTATGGGCAAAGGCATCAACATAGAGTTTACAGGAGAAAAAAGAGGCATTCAAAGAAAAGAACACGGTCCCTACAGTCAAACATGGCGGAGGTTCCCTGGTGTTTTGGGGTTGCTTTGCTGCCTCTGGCACTGGACTGCTTGACCGTGTGCATGGCATTATGAAGTCAGAAGACTACCAACAAATTTTGCAGCATAATGTAGGGCCCAGTGTGAGAAAGCTGGGTCTCCCTCAGAGGTCATGGGTCTTCCAGCAGGACAATGACCCAAAACACACTTCAAAAAGCACTAGAAAATGGTTTGAGAGAAAGCACCGGAGACTTCTAAGGTGGCCAGCAATGAGTCCAGACCTGAATCCCATAGAACACCTGTGGAGAGATCTAAAAATGGCAGTTTGGAGAAGGCACCCTTCAAATATCAGGGACCTGGAGCAGTTTGCCAAAGAAGAATGGTCTAAAATTCCAGCAGAGCATTGTAAGAAACTCATTGATGGTTACCGGAAGCGGTTGGTCGCAGTTATTTTGGCTAAAGGTTGTGCAACCAAGTATTAGGCTGAGGGTGCCAATACTTTTGCCTGGCCCATTTTTGGAGTTTTGTGTGAAATGATTGATGTTTTGCTTTTTGCTTCATTCTCTTTTGTGTTTTTTCATTTAAGACAAATTAAATGAATATAATAATACCAAAGAATTTGTGTTTGCAATCATTTTCAGGAAGAAACTGAGAATTATCTGACAGAATTGCAGGGGTGTCAATACTTTTGGCCACAACTGTATGTGTGTATCACCAACCAATCACAAAACATCTTTCATTTCACCAGAGCTGTCCAAATGAAGCTGAGCTTTGATTGGTTGCTACGAGCAACAGTTTTCCTTGCAACCAATCACTAAGCATCTCTCATTTCACCAGAGGTGGTTGAAAGTAGCTGAGCTGTGATTGGTTGCTATGAGCAAGTTTTCCCACTTGACAACACCTCAGCAGACACTGACATGGTGGGAGAAATCTAGCATCCCTGGGAACACAAGCTCCCAGCCATTGTGTGCCCCCCCTGAAAGGAGCAGAGAGCACATAATAATAATAATAATAATAATCTTTATTTTTATATAGCGCTAACATATTCCGCAGCGCTTTACAGTTTGCACACATTATCATCACTGTCCCCAATGGAGCTCACTATCTAAATTCCCTATCAGTATGTCTTTGGCGCATGACAGAAATGAATCCCCCCTTCCGTGCCCATATCCCCATCACACATCCTCCATCCTATAGGCACATCTTCCCTGTTAAAGGTATCTTCGGTGTGGAAGTCAGGACAAATCCATCCAGGGCTTTGGTTTTGACCCCAGGCCTCTCTTAAAGGGTACCCTGGTATGAAAGTTAGGACCGTTTCACTCAGCTCTGTGGTTCTGACCCCAGGGTCTCTTAAAGGGATCATTGGTATGGAAGTGAGGGCAAATCCACTCTGCGCTTTGGTACTACCCCAGGCCTGTCTTAAAGAGATCTACGGTATGGAAGTCAGGGCAATTCCATCCAGCACTTTGGTTCTGACCCCAGGCTCTCTTACAGGGATCTCCTGTATGGAAGTTAGGGCAAATCCCTCAACGTTCTGATTCTGACCCCAGGGTTCTATTAAAAGGATCATTGGTATGCAAGTCATGGCAAATCCACTCAGCTCTCTGGTTCTGATCCCAGTCTCCCTTAAAGGGATCCCCGGTATGGAAGTGAGGGCAAATCCACTCTGCGCTTTGGTACTGACCCCAGGCCTCTCTTAAAGGGATCTCCGGTATGGAAGTTAGGGTAAATCCTTCAGCGCTCTGATACTCACCCCAGGCTTCTATTAAAGGGATCATTGGTATGGAAGTTAGGACGGTTCCGCTCAGCGCTCTGGTTCTGACCCCAGGCTGACGGGATGATGTGGGATATTAGGGGTAGTAGTCCGGCAGCTCTGGCTGACGGGATGATGTGGGATATTAGGGGAGTAGTCTGGTGGCTCTGGCTGACGGGATGATGTGGGATATTAGGTGTAGTAGTCCGGTGGCTCTGGCTTATGGGATGATGTGGGATATTAGTGGTAGTAGTCCCGTGGCTCTGGCTGACGGGATGATGTGGGATATTAGGGGTAGTAGTCCAGTGGCTGTGACGAGATTATGTGGGGGTAAACCACTGTTTGGGTGCATGGCAGAGCTCGGAAGGGAAGAAGCACCGTTTGACGAAAAATTGGCTGGAATTGAGATCGGGCGCCATGTCACGTTTGGAGAGCCCCTGATGTGCCTAAACTGTGGAAACCCCCACAAGTGACCCAATTTTGGAAACTAGACCCCCCAAGGAACTTATATAGATGTGTGGTGAGCACTTTGAATCCCCATGTGCTTCACAGAAGTTTATAACGTAGAGCCATAAAAATAAAATAACTCATATTTTTTTCTACAAAAATGATAATTTTGCCCCCAATTTTTTATTTTCCCAAGGGTAACAGGAGAAATTGGACCCCAAAAGTTGTTGTACAATTTGTCCTGATACCCCATATATGGGGGTAAACCACTGTTTGGGCACATGGCAGAGCTTGGAAGGGAAGGAACACTGTTTGACTTTTTCAATGCAGAATTGGCTGGAATTGAGATCAGACGCAATGTTGCGTTTGGAGAGCCCCTGATGTGCCTAAACAGTGACAATTCTATCTCCAACCCTAACCCCAAGACACCCCTAACCCTATTCTCAGTCCTAACCCTGATCCTAACCCTAACGTTTTTATTGGTACCATTTTCGGGCATCTGACATTTTTTGATCGCTTTCTATTCCGATTTTTGGGACGCAGAATGAACAAAAACCAGCATTTCATGAATTTTTTTGGGGGGGTGCGTTTACCCCTTTCTGCGTGTGGTAAAATTACCTCATTTATATCATTTTTTTATGTTTTGGCGCTTTTATACAATAAAAACAATTTTATATTAAAAAATAATTATTTTTGTATTGCTTTATTCTGCGAGCTATAACTTTTTGATCTTTTCGCTGATGACGCTGTATCGTGGCTCGTTTTTTGAGGGACAACATTATGTTTTCAGCGGTACCATTATTGATTGCACATTATTGCACTTTTTGTTCAGTGGTATGATGACAAAGCATTGTTTTATATTTTTCTATGGGGTTCACTAAAGGGGATAACTAGTGGGACAGTTTTATAGGGCGGGTCGTTACAGACGCAGCAATACTAAATATGTGTACTTTTATTGTTTTGTTTTTTTTAATTAAAAAAAAAGAATTTATTAGGGAATTTATTTTTTTAATTTATTTAGGGATTTTTTATAAATTATTTTTACACATAATTTTTTTTTTTCTTTATAGTAATGTCCCAGTGTGGGACATTACTATAAAGTGTCAGATCACTGATCTGACACATTGCAGTGCACTGTGTCAGATCAGCAATCTGACAGGCACTATATAGGCTTTCTCAGTGTCTGCTCTCAGCAGGCACTGAAAAAGTTGCCTCCCTATAGGACCCTGAAGGCCCCCTCGGTTATATTGGATCCGGGGGCCTGCAGGGAGGAGGTCCTCGGAACAGCGCGATCACATCGTGCTGTTCTGAGGGTCTTAGGGAAGCACACAGGGAGCCCCCTCCCTGCGTGATTCTTCCCTGTGCCCCCAGTACATTGCGATCATGTTTGATTGCATTGTGCCAGGGGTTAATGTGCCGGGGGCGGTCCGTGACCGCACCTGGCACATAGTGCAGGGTGTCAGCTGTGATAATTAGCTGACACCCGGCCACGGTCAGCGGCGCTCCCCCCCGTGAGCCCCGCTGATCACGCTGACGTACTATCCTGTCCCCGGCCCACCACAGCAGTCCCAATTTCTTATGTGGCCCCTTTGAAAAAGTAACTGCCCACCCCTGATATAGAGTCATTACAAAATGAGTGATTGATTTCAAGTGTTTATTTCTGTTAATGTTGAGCTTCTCCCACTCTCGCAATGCAGCAGACACTTCGGTTGTGTCTAGATTGGAGGTGATGTTTTGTGGTGTTGGCTCCTCCTCCACTGCACACAGCTCAGCACTGACAGGACCAGGCTGGAACGGCTCTGACGGTGTTCTACCGTCGAAACGCATTGTGGATTAAGAATAACCAGGATTAAAAATAACCATCTTTCATCTGTGTCCTGTGCGCTACATTTTGACCGTGGTCCATCTTACTACTATTGCTGATGATTATGGCTTACAGCCAATGAAAACCCAAAAGTCATTGACTCGGTAAATTAGAATACTTTATAACACCAGCTTGAAAAAATTATTTTAAAATCTGAAATGTTGGCCTACTGAAATGTATAGTCAGTAAATGCACTCAATACTTGGTCGGGGCTTCTTTGGCATTAATTACTTCATCAATGTGGCGTGGCATGGAGGTGATCAGCCTGTGGCACTGCTGAGGTGTTATGGAAGCCCAGGTTGCTTTGATGGAAGCCTTCAGCTCGTCTGCATTATTAGGTCTGGTGTCTCTCTCATCTTCCTCTTGACAATACCCCATAGATTCTCTATGGGGTTAAGGTCAGGTGAGTTTGCTGGCCAATCAAGCACAGTGATACTGATGTTTTTAAACCAGGAATTGGTACTTTGGCAGTGTGAACAGGTGCCAAGTCCTGCTGGAGAATTAAATTTCCATCTCCAAAAAGCTTGTCGGCAGAGGGAAGTATGAAGTACTCTAAAATTTCCTGGTAGACGGCTGTGCTGACATTCGTCTTGATAAAACATAGTGGACCTACACCAGCAGATGGCAAGGCTCCTGAAATCATCATTGGATGTGGATATTTCACATTTAACTTTGGAAATCAAGGTCCCAGAGTCTGGAGGAAGAGTGGAGAGACAGACAATCCAAGCTGCTTGAGGTCTAATGTGAAGTTTCCACAATCGGTGATGGTTTGGGGAGCCATGTCATCCGCTGGTATAGGTCCAATGACTTAGAGGAGTTCTTAATCATAGTTAAGAACCAGTCGGTTTGAAACGCATAAGGCTATGAGCTTCCCAGGTTCCTTGCCTTTTTTCTAAATTAATGGTTTTATACCATAATTTTAACCATGTTATATATTAAAGATTTTTGCTTTTAAATAATGCTTCACCAATGGATCTGCAGAGAGAGGAGAATAGTCTACAGACTGACTGATCCTGTGCAGAGAGAGGAGAGTAGTCTAAGGACTGACTGATCCTGTGCAGAGAGGAGAGTAGTCTAAGGACTTATTGATCCCATGCAGAGAGAAGGAAAGGTGCCTGAGAACTGATTGATCCTGTGCAGAGAGGGGAGAGTACTCTAAGGCCAGATTGATCCTGTGCAGAGAGAAGGAAAGGTACCTGAGGACTGACTGATCTTATGCGGAGAGCAGAGTAGTCTAAGAAATGACTGATCTCGTGGAGAGAGAGGAGAGTAGTCTAAGGACTGACTGATCCTGTGCAGAGAGGAGAGTAGTCCAAAGACTGACTGATCCTGTGCAGAGAGGAGAGTAGTCAAAGAACTGACTGATCTTGGCCAGAGAGAGAGAGTGCAGAGAGGAGAGTAGTAAATTGACTGACTGATCATGTGCAGAGAGAGAATAGTAGTCTAAAGACTGACTGATCCTGTGCAGTGATCAGAGTAGTCTAACATCTGACTGATCTTGTGCAGAAAGAGGGGAGTAGTCTAAGGACTGATTGATCATGTGCAGAGAGGATAGCTGTCTAAGGACTGACTGATCATGTGCAGAGAGGAGAGTAGTCAAAGAATTGACTGATCTTGGGCAGAGAGAGAGAGAGAGTAGTTTTAGGACTGAGTCATCCTGTGCAAAGAGGAGAGTAGTCTAAGGAATGACTGATCATGTGCAGAGAGAAAAGAGTAGTCTAAGGACTGATTGATCCTGTGCAGAGATCAGAGTAGTCTAAGACCTGATTGATCCTGTGCAGAGAGAAGGAAAGGTGCCTGAAGACTGACTGATCCTGTGCGGAGAGGAGAGTAGACTAAGGTCAGATTGATCCTGTGCAGAGAGAAGTAAAGGTACCTGAGGACTAACTGATCTTGTGCAGAGAAAGAGAGTAGTCTAAGGACTGACTGATTCTGTGCAGAGTGGAGAGTAGTCTAAGGACTGACTGATCCTGTGCAGAGAGCAGAGTAGTCTAAGAACTGACTGATCCTGTGCAGAGAAAGGATAGTAGTCTAAGGCCTGATTGATCCTATGCAGAGAAAAGGAAAGGTACCTGAGGATTGACTGATCTTGCTCAGAGAAAGAGACTAGTCTAAGGACTGACTGATCCTGTGCAGAGAGGAGAGTAGTCTAAGGACTGACTGATCCTGTGCAGAGAGGAGAGTAGTATAAGAAATGACTGATTTTGCGCAGAGAGAGAGAGTAGTCTAAGGACTGATTGATCCTGTGAAGAGAGAAGGAAAAGTGCCTGAAGACTCACTGATCCTGTGCAGAGAGAGGAGAATTGACTAAGGTCTGATTGATCCTGTTGAGAGAGAAGGAAAGGTACCTGATAACTGACTGATCTTGTGCAGAGAAAGAGAGTAGACTAAGGACTGACTGATCCTGTGCAGAGAGAAGAGTAGCCTAAGGACTGACTGATCCTGTGCAGAGAGGAGAGTAGTCTAAGGACTGACTGATCCTGTGCAGAGAGGATAGTAGTCTAAGGCCTGATTGTTCATGTGCAGAGAGAAGGAAAGGTGCCTGAGGATGGATTGATCCTGTGCAGAGAGGAGAGTAGCTTAAGGACTGACTGACTGATCCTGTGCAGAGGAGAGTATTCTAAGGACTGACTGATCCTGTGCAGAGAAAGGAGAGTAGTCTAAGGCCTGAGTGAGCCTGTGCAGAGAGAAGGAAAGTTGCCTGAGGACTGACTGATCCTGTACAGAGAGGAGAGTAGTCTAATGACTGACTGATCCTGTGCAGAGAGAAGAGTAGTCTAAGGACTGACTGGTCCTTTGCAGAGAGATTGGAGGAGTCTGAAGACTAACTGATCCTGTGTTGGGAGAAGGGGAGGAGTATGTGGATTGTTTGATCTTGCGCAAAGAGGAGTGGGAGTGGGGCTGACACAAACTCAGTGATAGTGTGCAAGTGGGATTCACAGTATTATTGAGGTTGATGAACTGTTTGTAAGGGACACAGTATATTTGGGATCAGGGGTATCAGACACCTATAATAACTGACAAATTGAGACAAGGAAGGTATGGGTCAAGTTGTGTGATAAAACTTAAAGTGCTGTAAATAATGGTAGTAAATTATCCATTCAACAAAAGGACTGTGTAACAAAAAGCCATGTGCCATCTGGAAAATTAGTGCAGGATGTGCAGAATGTGCCATTAATGAGGAGAGACTGCCATCAGCTGGCTAACCGAAATCAAGTGGAACCAAAGTGTGCTGGAAGGTTTGCAGGGGGAATGACCTTGTGTGCTGGACCAGATTAGGTGACCCTCTGTAAGGACTTCCCTGATATAAAAGCCCTGCGTGCCAAACCACAAGGAGATTTGGCTCCAAAGAAGAGAGCGGGGCAGATGTGCTCCAGAGATACCACAGAGATGAACTTGACAGGCCTCAGCGGGACGTCTGTGCTACCCAGGTGTCGTTCACCACCTGGCAAGGTACAGATCCCCCGGAAGATATCCTTGGCTTTCGCTGGACAGAGATGAAATCTGCGCCCTATGCTGGTCAAGCCTCCAAAGCCCGACTATGCCTGTCAAGAGCTGATGCCTGGTCCTCTCTGCCCCAAGCCTGAGAGACATCTGCCAATGGTCAAGCCGTGAAGAGTCATGCGGCGACTGCGACAGGAGAAGCTCTCTCTGTGAGAGAGGAGGAACAGTGTGAGTGAGCAGGGCCGTCACTTCCAGCAATCACCTACAGTATCGGGGTCAGCTGGGAATAATATTACAGGTTGGGAGGGGGCTGGTTGATGCGTGGGAGGCTCAACGGGCTTTAATAGACTTCGTCAGGAAGAGACTTGCGGCCCAGGAGGAAAACCCGGTGACCCCCGCTAGGGCCAGAGGTTCAAGTGAGAACTCACATGGTGACTCCCAAGATTGGGCACACTACTAATGTTAAGTACTGAGAGACTTTCTTGCTTGTTCATAACCTGTTGTAATCCCCTCTACACTGTGTTCCAAATTATTATGCAAATTGGATTTAAGTGTCCTAAAGATGTAATTTTTTGTTTTTCAAATAAACTCATAGATGGTATTGTGTGTCAGGGCTCTTTGGATCACTGAAATCAATCTCAAACGCCTGTGATAATTAGTTTACAAGATGAGCTCAATTAAAGGAAAACTACTTAAGAATGATGTTCCACATTATTAAGCAGGGCACAGGTTTCAAGGAATTTAGGAAAGAAAAAGGATCTCTCTGCTGCTGAAAAGCATCAAATAGTGCAATGCCTTGGTCAAGAGATGAAAACATTAGATATTTCCCAAAAACTTAAATGTGATCATCGTACTGTTAAGAGATTTGTGGTTGATTCTGAGCACAGACATGTTTGTGCTGATAAAGGCAGAATGAGGAAGGTTTCTGCCAGGCAAGTTCATCGGATTAAGAGAGTGGCTGCTAAAAAGCCATTACAAACCAGCAAACAGATATTTAAAGCTGCTGGTGCCTCTGGAGTCCCTCGAGCCTCAAGGTGTAGGATCCTTCAAATGCTTGCTGTGGTGCATAAATCTACTATTTGGCCACCCCTAAACAGTGTTCACAAGCAGAAATGGTTGCAGTGGGCCCAGACATACATGAAGACTAATTTTCAAGCAGTCTTGTTTACTGATGAGTGTTGAGCAACCCTGGATGGTCCAGATGGATGGAGTAGTGGATGGTTGGTGGATGGCCACTATGTCCCAACAAGGCTGCGACGTCAGCAACGAGGTGGTGGAGTCTTGTTTTGGGCCGGAATCATGGGGAAACAGCTGGTAGGGCTCTTTAAGGTTCCTGAAGGTGTGAAAATGACCTCTGCAAAGTATATAGAGTTTCTGACTGACAGCTTTCTTCCATGGTATAAAAAGCAGAAACATGCCTTCAGGAACAAAATCATCTTCATGCATGACAATGCACCATCTCATGCTGCAAAGAATACCTCTGAGTCATTGACTGCTATGGGCAAAAAAGGAGATAAACTCATAGTGTGGCCACCATCTTCCCCTGACCTCAACCCTATGGAGAACCTTTGGAGTATCATCAAGCAAAAGATCTATGAGGGTGGGAGGCAGTTCACATCAAGACAGCAGCTCTGGGAGGCTATTCTGACTTCATGCAAAGAAATACAAGCAGAATCTCTCCAAAAACTCACAATTTCAATGGATGCAAGAATTATGAAGGTGATATCAAAGAAGGGTTCCTATGTTAACATGTAACTTGGCCTGTTAGGAATGTTTTGAAGTTAAATAGCTTTTTTGTTTAGTGAATGTGACCTCCTAATGCTGCAAATTCCACAAATGAGCATTTTTAGTTCTTTAAAACATATCAAATGTTTAGAAATTCTAATTTGCCTAATAATTTGGAACAGTGCAATTTGAGTTTTTATTCATTTTGGAGATTATACTGTTATCATTGGGAGGTTTCTTCAATAAAATTTGATGTATACTCTAACCGGTGATGATCTTTATTAGACTGACTGTCATTTGTACCAACTATTTAGGAAAATCAGAGAAAAATATAATTTGCTTAATAATTTGGAACACAGTGTATTGTTATAATGCATATTTACTAAAACTAATTCTTTAAAAGTTATTGTATAAAAATACCAATGTGGCGCCCCCAGGAGTATGGCCGCCACAGTGGCTTTGCCTTCCTCCAGGGGAGGGTAATGCCAGGCTTGGAGGCAATGATGGGTCTCTCTCGCAGTCAATCCATACATGCAACACAGTTCCACTCCAGGCCAGCAGGGGGAACTCTGAACCAGGATTAAGGAGAGGAGTGCCCTCTGAGGGCCAAGAGGAAGGAGGGGTCAGTTAGTCTGCAGAGGGTGAAGTGTGCAGACGTGTAGAGAGCTGCTGGAGGTTGAGCTAGGAAAGGAGAGCTCCCTCGCAGTGAGAGCGCAAGAGCTGGAGCCTGGTCTCCACGGCTGTACGGATACTAACGGTCCTACAGCAGATACCAGAGGAGTAGGAGGCTGTAAATGCCCTACTCCCATCTAAGACTTGAGGCACAACAGCAGCTTGGATAGAGAGCCAGGACTCAGAGAAAGAGGAGTCCCCGAGAGAAGCTACAGCTGTCTGCCGTGCAAGTAAGTTTCTTTGGAACATTTGACAGGAGGAACTTCAGAGTAACTTAGTACTGGAGTACTTCATTCAAACAAGCGCTAGGGAAGGAGACTGCACAGCCCGTCTGCTGAGAGAGAATCCCTGAGTTGCTTCCAGGCTAGCCTGCTCCGCTACCATCTGTAATCAGGATCCTGGACTGCAGTTATCAAGTAAAGGTACAGAAATTGCACCCCGCTGTGTCTTGTCTGCTTCCTACCCTTACGGCACTGCTGCATCACCGTGCCAACCACCTCTACACTGCCCTGGGACTATAGCTTCACCTGTGGGGAGGTTTTACATCCTTGCTGCACCCTACCATCAGTCCCAGTGGATCTGCATGCAGCGTCGGCTTAACAACTCCCTTGCCGAGCACCACAGGTGGCGTCACGAACTATTCCATTCCATTAACTACATTCCCCCATTACTTGGGCGCCCAGGGCCACGGACCGTCACCGCTGCTGTGACACATTCCCCTGACACCAGCCCGGTACAGAGTACCCCACAGCCCTGGAAGGGCAACCCAATTTGGCGTCACGAACAGGATTACGGGGCCCGGTACCCCCGGGTCCTGTGTGCCATAGACTGTGTTTGTGCAAAAAGACTGTGTGTATAATTGGCGCCAATAGCCGCCATTACCGTGCTGTATGGCGCGCGCGGGAAGAAAGAGGCAGGCCTTCGTGGGCGGAGCCTGCCGCGGAGCGCAAAGAAGCGAAGTGCCGCGTGGGAAGAGAGGACAGCGCGCGAGAGGAGCTGAGGCCTACAGCCCGGAGCATCGGGTCTGCGAAGCGGGCGCCGGTGAGCTCCCATAACCCCCTGCAATGGCTAACGTTAACTAGGGGGGGAGAGGATGTCCGTGCCCAACGGCGATGCAGCAGCAGGCGCCGGTGCCAACCCCGCAGCTCCGCTAGGAGGAGCGCCTGCCACAGCGGTCTCCATAATGCCGCTGTCTATGCCCTACATACCAGGAGCGGCCTGGCTATTGCAGTACTCGGGTGAGTCGCATACCCTGAGTGAATTTAAAGAAAGACTGTGCAGTTTGTTTAAAGTATACCCTCTGTCTGAGAACCAGAAAGTGAATATCCTGATTGGACAGCTAACCGGTGCAGCACAGAGAGAAGTGAAGGCCTGGCAGGATACTGATAAAGAGACTGTTGCAAAGATCCTGGCCAAGCTGAGGAGCACCTTTGACACCGGCACTGCAGCTGAAATCAAGATGAGGTTCTTTGGCTGTAAACAGAAGGCGCAGGACAGTATCAGGGATTATGCTCTCAACCTGCAGGAGGCGAAGCGAGCCGTTAAGCAAGTTGATCATGACAGTGTGAAGGAGGAAGATAAACTGTTAAAGGAGCAGTTCATTGAAGGACTTCTATCCAGTACCCACAGAGGACAGTTGCGTATTATAACCCTGCAAAACCCTGATCTGGACTTTGATGATTTTAAGGACAGGGCTATTCGGGTACTGCAGGAGTCCACTGACAGCTGTCCAGCGCCCTCTAGGCGCCCAGCGATCACCTACCATCAGGAAGCACCATCTTTTCCTTCCATCCCTGTGGAGGCTGATGCACAGACTCTGGATAAAGATCCAACTGAAGAGTTGCGTCTTCAGGTCCAGGAGTTGACCAAAGGGATGGCTGCACTTACGAAAACCGTGCAGTCCCTACAAGTGTCCTCTAAAGAAAAGATCCAGCTTGCTTCCAGTCCAGAGGATGTCCCTTGGCTCCGGAGGAGGAGAGCCCCGCCACTTCGAGGAAGGAACAACGATCGCTATGACCAGTACGGACGTCCCATCTGTCGTCGCTGCTACAAGGCCGGTCATCTTGCAAGATATTGTCAATTAAACGAGCAACCCCTGGGGCAGAGGGCCAACCCCCAGGAATAGGATCCCCAGGCCCAAGGAACTGGAGAGCCAAGTATGTGGGAGGGAGACCAATCCTTCCTGTGGTGATTGACGGCATCCCCATGAACGCTTTGCTGGACACTGGCTCCCAGGTGACCACTATGCCATACATTCTGTACAAGAGTTATTGGGCTGATTCAGAACTTACCCGTGGCCGAACTGATGAACTAACAGTAGTTGCTAGTAATGGTCAGTCTTTACTGCAGATAGGATGCAAAGAAATTACTGTTAAAGTGGGGCGGGAAGAGCTAAAGTCTCAAGGTTTAATAGTTGTTGATATTGATCGACGTGAATGTAATCCCATGATGACTCTTGGTACAATTGTAATTGAAAACTGTCTGTCCGAGGTTATTGTCTTGTTGCAACAGGTAGCTAAGGCCTCTTTCACACTTCAGTTATTTGCATCAGTTAAAATCCGCCAAAAAGGCAGACAAGCGGATCCGTTCTCAACTGATGTGAACGGATGGCACAGGATCCGTTTTTAGACGGATCCTGGAAATGAGGAAATTTAAAGGAACCGGTGGCGAGAGAGAGAGAGAGAGAGAGAATTTTTTGTCCGGCACCCAGACAGATTTTGGGGTTAATTCAGTGTCTGGAGGATCCGCCAGCCAAAAAAACGTTGCAAGGTCCGTTTGGAAATCTTTGAGGATGGTGACGGACACTAACATTGTGGCGGATCCTCAAAAAAACGGATGCAACGGATGGCAATCAGTCAGGATCCGCCACTAATGAAAGTCAATGGGGAAAAAACGGATCCGCAAAGAAAAATGGCGGATCCGTTTTTTTTCAAAATTGGCGGATCTTGACTGATTGTCAAAAACAGAAGTGTGAAAGAGGCCTAAGACTGCTGGTTCCAGAGAACAACGAGTCCTGCAGAAGGAGATCCGAGCCCTGATGCAAAGGCAACAGGTAGAACTCTCTGGCGGAGAGATTGGCAGCGTCAGAGTGAGTGATGCTTTTCCCATTGCAATACCCCCCAGATGTGAAATGTTGGTTTGGTGTCGGGCAGCTATAGGTCTTAGAGGGAGAGATTACCAGGCGTTGGTAGAACCAGTATACTCCGAGAGCAGGCCCACTGTCCTGACAGCCAGAGGGGTGGTTGATGTACGAAAAGGGAGAGTACCTGTACGTCTTTTGAATTGTGGGGAAGAGGAAGCCACAATACCTCGGTACGCCACAGTTGCTAAGCTGCTCACCGTTAGTAACAACTCTTTGCAGGCAGCAGAACCCTTGGTCTCATCCGATCAGGTGGAGGACAATGGCTCTGTGAAGCAGCCAGATGAGTGGTGTCAGCAACTGCAGGTAGGAACTGACTCTACACCTTCATACCAGAAAAATGGGGTTTACAGAGTGACACAAGAGTATGAGCGGGTATTCAGCAAACACCCACTAGATTTTGGGCAGGCAAAAGGGGTTCAACATCATATCCCCACAGGAGACCATCCACCCATAAAGGAGAGGTACAGACCTATACCCCCAACACAATACCAGTGTGCTAAGAGTATGTTGAGGGAGATGAAGGAGGCAGAGGTCATCAGAGACAGTTGTAGCCAGCCCCTGGGCAGCTCCAATAGTGTTTGTAAAGAAAAAGGATGGTACCATGAGAATGTGTGTTGATTACAGGAAAATTAACAGCATTACACATAAAGATGCCTACCCATTACCTAGAATTGAGGAATCATTGGCTGCACTTAAAACTGCTAATTACTTTTCCACCTTGGACCTCACTAGTGGGTATTGGCAGGTTCCCGTGGCAGAGGCAGACAAGGAGAAAACAGCATTTACCACTCCAATGGGTCTCTGTGAGTTATATGCCATTTGGGCTCTGCACTGCTCCAGGAAAATTTCAGCAGCTGATGGAGTGCTGCCTGGGACACATGAACTTTGAGACGGTCCTGTTGTACCTGGATGACGTCATTGTTTTCTCCAAAACCTATGACGATCATCTGGAGCACCTGGCTGAAGTGTTTGAAGCTTTGTCCAATTTTGGCCTGAAGGTGAAGCCCTCCAAGTGCCACCTCCTGATGCCCAAGGTGCAGTACCTCGGTCATGTGGTCAGTGCAGAAGGTGTGGCACCAAATTCTGATAAGGTCACAGTCATCCGGGACTGGCCGAAGCCCAGCAACCTTCATGAAGTGCGCCAATTCCTTGGACTGGTAGGCTACTACCGAAGATTCATCAAGGGCTTTACTGAAAGAGCCATCCCTATGCAAAATCTCCTGGTGGGGCAGTCCAAGAAGACCAAACAGAAACATTCCACCTTTGAATGGACTGAAGAGTTGGAAAGGTCCTTCACCAGATTGAAGATGGCTCTCACAGGAGACGAAGTTCTGGCCTACCCAGATTATGACAAACCCTTTGTGCTGTACACGGATGCCAGCAACGTGGGACTAGGAGCAGTACTGTCGCAGGTACAGAATGGGAAGGAAAGAGTAATCTCCTATGCCAGCAGGAAGCTGCGCCCCACTGAAAGGAACCCTGATAATTACAGTTCTTTCAAGCTGGAGTTCCTTGCCATAGTCTGGGCTGTCACTGAAAGGTTCAAACATTACCTAGCCTCTGCCAAGTTCACTATCTTCACGGACAACAATCCGTTGACGCATTTGGACACTGCAAAACTAGCTGCACTGGAACAGCGATGGATGGCTCGGCTATCGAACTATGAGTTTCCCATCAAGTACCGGGCAGGGCACAAGAATGCCAATGCTGATGCGCTGTCCAGAATGCCTAACCTACCAGATGCCGGAGAAGACCCTGAGGCTCTTGAAGAGATAGAGCTACCTCCCTTCCACCGGCCCCTTGCGGCCCAGCATGCTCAAGGAGTGAGAAACAGACGGTCTGGCTTGAAGGAGGTCACCCTGAACCCATTGCCCCATCATGATTGGGCAGAAACGCAAGATAGTGACCCTGCAGTCCGCCTGGTGAAGGAGCTGCTGACACGAGCTGACTCACGTCCAGGGTCGAATGCTCCTGAAGAAACTCAGCAGTTGTGGAAGGAGAGAGGCCGGCTGTTCATTTATGAAGGAAAGCTGTGTCGGAGGAGTATCAATGCCCGCACTCATGAGCTGGTTTGGCAGGTGATAGTCCCAAAGAGAGAGGCATCAATGGTCCTGGAAGCATACCACAATGGAGCTGGACACTTCGGATGGAAGAAGTTGGAAGTATTGCTCTGAGAGAGGTTCTACTGGGCTGGTATGAGGAAAGCCATTGAGAGGTGGTGCCGGGAGTGTGGACAATGTAACCTGCGCAGAAAGGATTGGGACAGCCAGAGAGCTCCCCTACAGCCAATCATCACCAAACAGCCCCTTGAGCTGGTAGCCCTGGACCATGTGAAGCTGGTTACAAGCCGGTCAGGCAACATCTATGCACTTACCATTGTGGACCACTACTCAAGATTCCTGGTAGTTGTGCCTGTCAAAGATCAAACTGCGAGGACAGCAGCCAGAGCATTCCAACAGCACTTCTGTAGACCACATGGGTACCCGGAGAAAGTGCTTACATATCAAGGTCCAGCTTTCGAGGCAGAAGTGTTCCAAGAATTCTGTAACCTGTATGGTTGTAAGAAGATCCGGACAACGCCGTATCACCCACAGACCAATAGCATGTGCGAGAAGATGAACCAGGTAGTGATGGATCTCCTGAAGACTTTGCCCTTGGAGGAGAGGAATCTGTGGCCAGAGAAGTTGCCCGATCTGGTGGACCTCTACAACCATATCCCAGTGAACTCCACCAACTGTATCCCAGCCTATTTAATGAGAGCCAGACCTGGTAAACTGCCTATTGACTTAGATATGGGAGTCCTGACACCTTATGTAACATAGTAACATAGTAACATAGTTATTAAGGTTGAAGGGAGACTTTAAGTCCATCTAGTTCAACCCATATCCTATCCTAACTTGCCCTAACATGTTGATCCAGAGGAAGGCAAAAAAAACCCATGTGGCAACAGTAAGCTTCACATTGGGGAAAAAAATTCCTTCCCGACTCCACATACGGCAATCAGACTAGCTCCCTGGATCAACGCAATATTAAGGAGACTAGTGTATATACCCTGTAATATTATACTTTTCAAGAAAGGCATCCAGTCCCTTCTTAAATTTTAGTAGTGAATCACTCATTACAACATCATATGGCAGAGAGTTCCATAGTCTCACTGCTCTTACAGTAAAGAATCCGCGTCTGTGAGTATGCTTAAACCTTCTTTCCTCCAGACGTAGAGGATACCCCCTTGTCCCCGTCACAGGTCTAAGAGTAAAAAGATCGTTAGAAAGGTCTTTGTATTGTCCCCACATATATTTATACATTGTAATAAGATCACCCCTAAGCCTTCGATTCTCCAAACTAAATAACCCCAAGTGTAATAACCTGTCTTGGTATTGCAGACCCCCTAGTTCCCTAATAACCTTGGTCGCTCTTCTCTGCACCCGCTCCAGTTCAGCTATGTCTTTCTTATACACCGGAGACCAGAACTGTACACAGTATTCTAAGTGTGGTCACACTAGTGACTTATATAGAGGTAAAATTATGTTCTCCTCATGAGCATCTATGCCTCTTTTAATGCATCCCATTATTTTATTTGCCTTTGCAGCAGCTGCTTGACTCTGGCCACTAAATGTGAGTTTGTCGTCCACCCATACACCCAGGTCTTTTTCAGTGACTGTTTTGCCCAGTGTTTTACAATTAAGCACATAATTATACAACTTGTTCGTTCTACCCAAGTGCATGACCTTACATTTATCCCCATTAAAGCTCATTTGCCATTTATCAGCCCAAGCTTCTAGTTTACATAAATCCTCCTGTAATATAAAATTGTCCTCCTCTGTATTAATTACCCTGCAGAGTTTAGTGTCATCTGCAAATATTGAAATTCTACTCTCTATGCCCCCTACAAGGTCATTAATAAATATGTTAAAAAGAAGCGGGCCCAAAACTGACCCCTGTGGTACCCCACTGCTAACCGTGACCCAGTCCGAGTGTGCTCCATTAATAACCACCCTTTGTTTCCTATCCCTGAGCCAGCTCTTAACCCACCTACACATATTTTCCCCTATCCCCATTGTTCTCATTTTATGTATCAACCTTTTGTGTGGCACCGTATCAAAAGCTTTTGAAAAGTCCATGTACACCACGTCCACTGCATTCCCTTGGTCCAGTCCGGAACTTACCTCTTCATAAAAGCTTATCAGATTAGTCTGACAGGAATGGTCCCTTGTAAACCCATGTTGATATTGGGTCATGAGGTTATTCTTCTTCAGATACTCCAGTATAGTATCTCTTAGAAAACCCTCCAGGATTTTACCCACAGTTGAGGTTAAACTTACTGGCCTATAATTTCCAAGTTCAGTTTTTGTCCCCTTTTTGAATATTGGCACCACATTTGCTATACGCCAGTCCTGTGGTACAGACCCTGTTATTATGGAATCTTTAAAGATTAAAAATAGTGGTCTATCTATGACTGTGCTTAATTCCTGCAGTACTCGGGGGTGTATCCCATCCGGGCCCGGGGATTTGTCAATTTTAGTGATTTGTAGACGCCGCCGTACTTCCTGCTGGGTTAAGCAGGTGACATTTAATGGAGAATTTTATCCCTGATCATGTTATCCGTCATGGGATTTTCTTGTGTAAATACTGTTGAAAAAAGTCATTTAGCATATTGGCTTTTTCCTCATCCTCATCCACCATTTCACCCAGACTATTTTTAAGGGGGTCAACACTATCATTTTTTAGCTTCTTACTATTTATGTAGTTAAAGAATATTTTGGGATTATTTTTACTTTCTCTGGCAATGAGTCTCTCTGTCTCAATCTTTGCTGTCTTGATTTGCTTTTTACAGAATTTATTTAATCTTCTGTATTTAGTTAATGCCTCATCACTACCTACTTGCTTTAATTCTCTAAATGCTTTATTTTTATCTCTTATTGCACCCCTTACAGCTCTATTTAGCCATAGTGGTTTCCTCCTATTTCTCGCATGTTTATTCCCATACGGTATATACTGTGCACAGGTCCTATTCAGGATGCTAATAAACGTCTCCCATTTTCTTTGTGTATTTTTATGTCTCAGGATATCGTCCCAGTTAATTGCACCAAGATCATCTCTCATCCGTTGGAAATTTGCCTTCCTGAAGTTTAGTGTCCTAGTAACCCCTCTACTACACATCTTATTAAAGGATACATGAAAACTTATTAATTTGTGATCACTATTACCCAAGTGACCCTCAACCCTTACATTTGATATGCGGTCTGGCCTGTTGGTTAATATTAGGTCTAGCAGTGCCCCCCCTCTTGTTGGGTCCTGAACCAGTTGTGAAAGGTAATTGTCTCTTATCGTTGTCAGAAACCTATTACCTTTGCTGGAACTGCAGGTTTCGGTTCCCCAATGTATTTCAGGGTAGTTGAAGTCCCCCATAATAATGACTTCTTCTTGAGTCGCTGCTTCATCTATTTGCTTTATGAGGATATTCTCTGTAGCTTCCATTATTCTTGGAGATTTATAACAAACCCCTATCAGTAATTTATTATTTTTCCCCCCTCCCCTTATCTCTACCCACAGGGACTCTACATTTTCATTAGATTCATATATATTATCACGAAGGATGGGTTTTAAGGATGATTTTACATATAAACACACACCTCCCCCTCGCTTATTTGTTCGGTCATTTCTGAACAGACTATAGCCCTGTAAATTAACCGCCCAGTCGTGGCTCTCATCCAGCCATGTCTCAGATATCCCCACCATGTCATAATTATATTCCAACAACATTAACTCCAATTCCTCCATTTTGTTGGCGAGACTTCTGGCATTAGTATACATGCACTCTATGTATCTCTCTGTACCTCTATTCTTTCTTAAATTATTAACTGTTCTAACCCCAACACCCATGCCACCTCCACCCCCAATGTCATTATTTGTGCCCAGGTCTCTATCTGCACTGTCTTCCCCTCCTATAAAAGGAATACCCTCCCCCCCGTCCCTAGTTTAAACACTCCTCCAACCTTCTAGCCATTTTCTCCCCCAGCACAGCTGCACCCTCCCCATTGAGGTGCAGCCCGTCCCTAGCGTAGAACCTGTAGCCAACTGAGAAGTCGTCCCAGTTCTGCAGGAACCCAAACCCCTCCTTCCTACACCAATTCCTGAGCCACTTATTAACCTCCCTAATCTCCCATTGCCTCTCTGGCGTGGCACGTGGTACAGGAAGTATTTCCGAAAATACCACCTTGGAGGTCCTTGCTTTAAGCTTACAGCCTAATTCCCTGAAATCATCTTTAAGGACCTTCCACCTACCTCTAACTTTGTCATTTGTGGCAATGTGCACCATGACCGCTGGATCCTCACCAGCCCCTCCCAGTAATCTGCCAACCCGATCAGCGATGTGTCAGACTCGAGCGCCAGGTAGGCAGCACACCGTTCGACGATCCCTGTCTTTGTGACAGATTGCCCTATCTGTTCCCCTAATAATTGAGTCTCCCACTACCAGAACCTGTCTGGCCTGCCCTGCTCACCTATTTCCCCCCTTACTGGAGCAGACACTCCTCCGGCTTTCAGAGGACATGCCTTGCTGCAGCAGTGCTACTCCTGCACTAACACTCCCCTCATCTGCCAACTTTGCAAACTTATTGGGGTGTGCCAGATCAGGACTAGCCTCCCTGCTGCTCTTCCCTCTACCCCGCCTTCTAACTGTCACCCAGCTAGCTGCTTCATTGTCCTGCAGCTCCAACCTAGCATCCCCCCCCTCATCTATCCCATTGAGCGTCTGCTCAGTGAGCAGAAGACTCCATTCCATATTGTCTATGGATCTCAGTGTTGCCAGCTGCACATTTAGATCCAGTATCTGGGCTTCCAAATGCACAACGTGCTCACATCTTGCACAGCAGTATGCACCCTCGACCGGCTGTTCAAGGATTTCATACATGCGGCAAGACGTGCACTGGATGGCATTGGCAATAGTGGAGCACATCCTAATGGGGATTGCACCACACAATAAGATAAGCAAAAATAAATTAAAAAAAAAAAAAAAGTATTAATATAACAGCAATTCAGTAAGACCTCCCTTGGAAACTCCCTGAATCTAAAGTCACTGAATTTCAAGTCACACACTTATCACAGTTCGCACTTACGCTCAGGTCACACTCAGCTCGTTCACACTCGCTCAGGAAGAAGATTTAAAAGAGTTTTTTTTTTTTTTTCCCCTTTTACCAGCACACCACCTTGCTGCTCAATGCACTTCCAAAAGGAGTTGAGCCCCAACCAGCTGCCCCTTATAAACCCTTAATTACTGTATGAACTCCCACCCTTAATTAACCCCTTGTGAATATAGTTACACCTCAAGATTTAAATGCAATATAGTTAACCCTTAAAAACACAGATAGTAAAATAAGAGATTAACCCTGAAGAGAGAAAATATAGGTTAAACAAGCCCCCAAAGCCCCGCAAAAATTGAACAGGTAGAAAGCACTCAGCAACCTACAATTCAGCAACTCACACAGGTATTTGTTATAGGTTTTCCAGATGCTGATTGGGACACGGAGAGGCAGCAACAGTACCGGAGAGTTCAAGAATGCGTGGAAAGGAGTCTGGCTCAAGCAAGGCAAAAGCAGGAGAAGCTTTACAATCAAAATGCACCTGCCGTTCCTGTGTCGCCGGGGGAGCAAGTCTTGAAACGGAAGAGAAGATTGCACAAGTTCGATGATCAATGGGAAGCTGAACCTTATACCATTCTGCCCTCGAACTTTGATAATACTAAGGTATGCCTTGTGAGTAAAGATGGAGGGGAGACCTCGGCAGCGGTATCGAGAGATCATTTCAAGTTGTGTCCTGACCAGTTGAAAGAAAGGAAAAAAGAACCAGATAACATCCAACCCATAGTGAAAGAAGAGAAGGTCAGCACAGTGCTTGGAGAATTCCCTGCAAATTGGACTAGAGTGAACGATGCTATAGTGGTGCCAGTGTTGCTGTTTCCCCAATTGGTAGCACAGGAAGATGTGACTCAAGAGAATCAGGAAAATCAGGTAGCAGATGCCACACCAGCAGTGGAGCCAGAGAACCCTCGCCCTGCCAGTGGTGAACCTGTTGTACCCTTGGTGAGTCTAAGAGGTCACAGTCAGTCTAGTATCCCTGTGTTACATAGAACCCCCAGTAGTGTATCCAGTACATTACCCACTACACCAGTCTTACGCAGGTCTACCCGCACTACACAAGGTATACCACCCCTTAGATATCGTATATAGCAAAATAGATGTAATTGTTGAAATTGTAAGTGTAAATATGTAACTGTTCTCAAGTTTTGTGCCTACAGGTAACCTGTAAGAGTTTCCTTTGGAATTTGTTTTATGGACACTGAACCACAGGACTTGTGTGTGGTCAAAAACTTTTACCATTTGCCCAGGAATGGACCATGGTCACTGATGCTTGGACTTGCCATCATAGGACCATTTTTGAAGCACTTGGTTTTTGTACATTTTTCATTTTTAAATCTTGTACAATTGTTATTGTCTAACTGTTTTCATATGTTCATGGTTTTGTTCAGCTCAGAAGTGCTGACTTGCACTAGGGGGAATGTGGCGCCCCCAGGAGTATGGCCGCCACAGTGGCTTTGCCTTCCTCCAGGGGAGGGTAATGCCAGGCTTGGAGGCAATGATGGGTCTCTCTCGCAGTCAATCCATACATGCAACACAATTCCACTCCAGGCCAGCAGGGGGAACTCTGAACCAGGATTAAGGGGAGGATTGCTCTCTGAGGGCCAAGAGGAAGGAGGGGTCAGTTAGTCTGCGGAGGGTGAAATGTGCAGATGTGTAGAGAGCTGCTGGAGGTTGAGCTAGGAAAGGAGAGCTCCCTTGCAGTGAGAGCGCAAGAACTGGAGCCTGGTCTCCACGGCTGTACGGATACTAACGGTCCTACAGCAGATACCAGAGGAGTAGGAGGCTGTAAATGCCCTACTCCCATCTAAGACTTGAGGCACAACAGCAGCTTGGATAGAGAGCCAGGACTCAGAGAAAGAGGAGTCCCCGAGAGAGGCTACAGCTGTCTGCCGTGCAAGTAAGGTTCTTGGGAACATCTGACAGGAGGAACTTCAGAGTAACTTAGTACTGGAGTACTTCATTCAAACAAGCGCTAGGGAAGGAGACTGCACAGCCCGTCTGCTGAGAGAGAATCCCTGAGTTGCTTCCAGGCTAGCCTGCTCCGCTACCATCTGTAATCAGGACCCTGGACTGCAGTTATCAAGTAAAGGTACAGAAATTGCACCCCGCTGTGTCTTGTCTGCTTCCTACCCTTACGGCACTGCTACATCACCGTGCCAACCACCTCTACACTGCCCTGGGACTATAGCTTCACCTGTGGGGAGCTTTTACATCCTTGCTGCACCCTACCATCAGTCCCAGCGGATATGCATGCAGCGTCGGCTTAACACCTCCCTTGCCGAGCACCACAGGTGGCGTCACGAACTATTCCATTAACTACATTCCCCCATTACTTGGGCGCCCAGGGCCATGGACCGGGTCACCGCTGCTGTGACACATTCCCCTGACACCGGCCCGGTACCGAGCACCCCACAGCCCTGGCGACCCACCAATATAAGAACCCCTAGCTTTTTCCGCCTCGTGAGCTCTGTTCATTGCGTTCAGACACCTGCATTACCACTGGACCATGCGTGTGGCTAAACAGGACAGTCGGTGAAAACCAAGGAATAGAGTAGAGAGGACAAATCTGACCAAAAAAAGTCCCAGTATGTCAGAAGTAGTGAATCATAATAAAAATGATTTAAATCAGGTCATAAACAAGGATATCAGAACAAAGAAAGTGAAACAAATATGGTAGTATAAAAACAAGGGGCGCTTACCCCGAATAAATGGACGAATGTCCAAAGGAGAAGTTGGGGATCAAGGTTCAATGTATATGTAATACTGTGAAAAAAATTAATTATTAACCAGCACAGTGTATCATAGAATAGGAGGTATAAAGTGCAAATGCTTGAAAGTGGTTGGTTGTGTCAGGTTTATGCCAGTTTTATACCAGTGGAGAAAATGCTCTTTTTTTGCACCTGTCACTTATTAGACATCTACTGGCCTCACACGGAAGTAAGTTTCTGACCCATTGAAGTATTTGATGTCTCTCGCTTCTGATTATTTGTATTTCTGCAGATTGTGGGTCATCCACGGCCATGCTGCCGCCTCATCACCACCAGAGCTGCTGCACCCCCGACATTGTCTCTTCCCCGCTATCCCGTAGAATGTAAGTCCGTAAGGACAGGGTCCTCTCCCCACTGTACCAGTCTGTCATTGTTAAATTGTTTACTGTTAACGATATCTATAACTTTGTATGTAACCCCCCTTCTCATGTACAGCACCATGGAATTAATGGCGCTATATAAATAAATAATAATAATAATCCAGGACATTCTGAGGTTAGACCTGGGAACATGGTATTTGCTGGCACAAAACCACCAGAATCCTATCTCCAACAATTCTTTCAGATATTGCATGGACAAGTACGCAGAAAGTTTAAGAAGACTTAACTCATCACCGTCACTAACCTTCCTGTCCTGACATTTGGAGATGTTCCAGCAAATCACACCCAAAGATTTTATCTTTGACGGTCTTCTTCTTTACTCTCTGTCTGGCCTTCATGGCTAGTGACATGGCTGCAGATGTAGACACCTGGCTTCCTGGACGTGTTGACCTTTCGAAGATTTAGTACATCCTCTGTCACCTGCTGCTGCTCTAATTCTATACTCTTTCTTTTGGGGAAAATGAGATGCAGAACTTAATACTGCGCAGGATGTGGTTCTGGTGGAGGAAGCAGCCGTGTAACAGCAGCGATTACTACCCTGACGTGATGAGCGTTGCACCAAGCTCCTGCCCCTTTTCTGCTTTGAATATAATGATTAGAATTTAGAGGAAGGTTGAGTTACTGTCTGAGAACCACATCCTGTGTAGAGCATCACCCAAACCGCAGAACATTATAAGAGTGAGAATTGAGGAGCAGGTTGTTCTGTAGCACACGTTAGTTTTCATGACCCAACCCAATTGTACCACCATCAGGGTGTGTATGGTGAGAAAGTTGGTCTTCTGGACTGTATCCTAGAGACACAAAGCAGTTTTGGATTTAGTACTACACGAGTCCCATGATTGGTGCAGAAGGGTTGGTTCCCTGAATCTCTGCAGGAATGTACTGTTCCCTTCTCTGGATGTGCCCCACACCTGTAGGCAGACATGATAATGAACTGGAAGGTATCATTGGACATGTAGACGCGGACACTAGATGGTTTCACATACCAGGTTGTGTGATTTATAGACATTGAACTTCAAGTTTTAATCAGCTTTGTACAAGAATTTCCCTGCAATGACGAGAAAACCACCCCGACCCAACATAAATACTGTCCGTAGAAAATCTATACAGCACATATAAATAGCGAGACTTTCCGCTCGTCTTACGCGCCCTTAGAATCGGCTGAAAAGAAATTTACATCAATATGTACAAATCCTCGTTTTGGGGTAATCCCCGGAAAATAATAGTAGTCAACATGTATGGTTCTCATTTCTCAGGGTTGCCCACAGTAAGGCTTCTTTGATTGGAAATCATCCCACATCATCATTGACAATATGGGGCGGATTGTGTTCGATAGTCAGAGGCCACACGAATGCCATAGAGGGAGGGCACGCTATAGGAGGGTTCATGTATGATAGGAGGTGGGCTTGCGTGTAGAGTAGTCACATGTGCGACAGAAGGCGAGATCGCTATATTTTTAGCACATGTCATGGAAGGAGCTTGCTCATAGGTGTTTTTTTTCTGATGAAGGAGGGCGAGTTGCCTGCGTTGGCCCTATTAACAATTCTCTTTATCCGAGCTGACATTTCACAATGGTCCTGTACTGAGTCATGCTGGAGAAGACTTCCTTCCTCTTCTTGGATGCTGGTAATGTACTTACTGCTGTTACAAGATCAGATTTACACAAGTATACAAGCACAGCAGAGGTTGCTCGTCCATAGTGCAACATATACATTGCTCACATTTCTTAGGCCAGGATGGTTTGCACTGGTCAACAGGCTGAAATATCCAGCAGGGCACAGTCTATTGCTGACCCACCACAGGTTAATCAGTGCTAATGCCAAATGTTCAAGCCCACGGAAGAGGATGCAGCAGCCATGACTGGGTCCATTTTGTGGTGGTGCTGCTCATGGTGGTGTGGTGTGGTGTGGTGGTGCTCATTTTGGGTGATCCAGGACATGGCTCCATCCATCTTCAACTCCCCACTTTGAGATCGGCTCATTTGGTGGATATTATCAGATCATCACCATTTAAGGTTGACATGAATGTCTTGAGAAAGTCCAATTTTTTTAGTGGCCACATAATGTCCCGTGGCTAAAGAACCTCCTGGTGTAGCCAAAGAATACTGTTCACATATATTGTCGTGTACCCCCAATGCGAACGTCTCACAGGGGTGGAAGGTCACAGTTACAGTTATACCAAGTGTCCTCGGCCATTTATATAGATACCATTCGTAGTTGGCTTGGCTCGAAGAGTCCCATTTTCCTGATAAAAATGGCTCATCCCTTGCTTAATGAATGGCTGGGTGGACAGTACTCCTGTGCTCCCTCTGTCACTTAGCTCAAGTTCTTTCTCCTCTAGAGGTTCGTCCTCTTCCTCCTCCTTCACCTCCTCATCAGGAACTGTGGCCAAGAGCTCAGTCTGAGTCTCTATTTCCCGGACAGTCGTCAGTGTGCTGTAGCTGCGTCTGTCCACCTCTTCTCCCTGATGGGCACCAACAAGTATGTTAGGTCAACATAAGACTAACACCCAGCTGAATATATTCTACATCACATCATATATCAGGACTGACGCCATGTTGGGGTAACATGGTCGGCCTGTCTGACATGTCGTTCATCTACATGTCAGACTAAACCGTCAGAGGATATTTTAGGCAGTTTTCCTTCTTCCTATTCCCACTGACCCTCTGAGGTCCAGATCACAAGATATGAAGAATGCTAAGATAATGAAATCCAGCTAAGGTCTCAGTACTTGCCCCATGTGGGAAAGGGGCCGCCACGTGATATCACACAAAGTCAGTGTGTTATTATTATGGCCTGTGGCAGAGCCACGAGCTTCTGCACAGATCACCGTACTCAGGCACTCCTCCGGAGCTCTTGTCACATACTGCATAGTGACTTGGGTATAGTACCTGAACCTGGTATGCAGATGAGGGCATGGATTGGATGGAGCCTTACTATGCACCCATCAGTGATACATGCGGAGGGGGCCCACATTCTATTTCTACACATGGGGCCTACACTATTCATATCTGCCCCTGCCAATTATTTATAGCTCTAGCCAACAATGGCCAAAACAACCACCAAGGTGAACACTCATTATTGAGCAATTTACAGATGAGGGTCTTCTACTAACTGTATGGGCATGGCCCCCCGTTACATGGAGACGGACAAATGTCCATCCAGGTTCATCGGGCAGAAGAAGAAAAATTGTGGTGCCTCTTATGCGCTCAGTAGAGATATTTGCTTGGCCTCCTACATCCCATTATTATGAGGGTCCCCGGTCACCCACATAAGGTCCCTTCTACTTTCCATAGGTATTGTGGCCTCATGTGAACGACCTCCTACACATCTTCATTAATGAGTGCAATGCTGGGATGAGGTTGACATGCCATCTGTCACATTTCACCCTGTGTATAACAAAGGATCCTCACCATCATGGAGCTGATACTGGGGTCCCTCAGACTGTCAGGATGATGTCCTCTCAGGTTCATGCTCTCCTCTAACTAAAACAGAAACACAGTTATCACGAGGTCCAGGTATACGTATATTTGCAGAGCCAGTTCTGGACCCGGCAGTTGCCCCCCAGTGTGTGGATACCTGTGTCCTTGTGTTTTTACCGGCGGGTAGTGTGTGGATAGCTGTGTCCTTGTGTCTACATCTGAGCAGTGTGTGGATACCTGTGTTCTTGTATCTGTGCCGGGGCAGTTTGTGGATATCTGTGTCCTTGTGTTTTTATCCGCGCAATGTGTGGAAACCTGTGCCCTTGTGTCTTTACCCGGGCTGTGTGTGGATACCTAAGTCCTTGTGTCTGTATCCGGGCAGTGTGTGGATAGCTGTGTCCTTGTGTCTGTACCTGGGCAGTGTGTGGATATCTGTGTTCTTCTGTCTGTACCGGGGCAGTGTGTGGACACCTGTGTCCTTGCGTCTGTACTGGGCAGTGTGTGGTTCTGTGTCCTTATGTCTGTACCTGGGCAGTGTGTTGATACCTGTGTACTTGTGTCGGTGCTGGGGCAGTGTGGGGATACCTGTATCCTTGCGTTTGTATCCAGGCAGTGTGTGGATACCTGTGTTCTTGTGTTTGTACCCGGGCAGTGTGTGGATACCTGTGTCCTTGCGTCTGTATCCGGGCAGTATGTGGATACCTGTCTCCTTATGTATGTATCCGGGCAGTGTGTGGATTTCAGAGTCCTTGTCCCCGGGCAGTGTGTGGACACCTGTGTCCTTATGTCTGTACCCGGGTAGTGTGTGAATACCACTACCCTTGTGTCTGTACCCGGGCAGGATGTTGATACTTGTGTACTTGCATCTGTACCCTGGCAGTGCAGGGATATCTGTGTCCTTGTGTCTGTAACTGGGTAGTGTGTGGATACTTGTGCCCTTGTGTCTGTACCCGGGCAGTGTGTGGATAGCTGTGTCCTTGTGTGTGTACCCGGACAGTGTGGGGATATCTGTGTTCTTTTGTTTGTAGCTGGGCAGTGTGTGGATACTCGAGTCCTTGTGCCTGTACCCGGTTAGTGTTGATACCTGTGTCCTTGTGTCTGTACCCGGGCTGTGGGTGAATACCTGTGTCCTTGTGTCTGTATCCAGGCAGTGTGTGGATAGCTGTGTCCTTGTGTCTGTATCCAGGTAGTGTGTGGATACCTGAGTCCTTGTGTCTGTACCCTGGCAGTGTGTGGATAGCTGTGTTTGTAGCCGGGAAGTGTGTGGATACCCGTGTCCTTGCGTCGGTATTCGGGCAGTATGTGGATACCTCTGCCCTTGTGTTTGTACCCAGGCAGAGTGTGGATACCTGTGTCCTTGTGTCTGTACTTGGGCAGTGTGTGGATAGCTGTTTACTTGTGTCTGTTCCCGGGTAGTGTGTGGATAGCTGTGTCCTTGTGTGTGTATCTGGGCAGTGCGGGGATACCTGTGTCCTTGCATCTGTACCTGGGAGTGCGGGGATATCTGTGTACTTGTTTCAGTACCTGGGCAGTGTGTGGATACCTGTGTCCTTGCGTCTGTACCGGGCAGTGTGTGGATCTGTGTCCTTATGTCTGTACCTGGGCAGTGTGTTGATACCTGTGTACTTGTGTCGGTGCTGGGGCAGTGTGGGGCTACCTGTGTCCTTGCGTTTGTACCCGGGCAGTGTGTGGATACCTGTGTTCTTGTGTTTGTACCCGGGCAGTGTGTGGATACCTGTGTCCTTGCGTCTGTATCCGGGCAGTATGTGGATACCTGTCTCCTTATGTATGTATCCGGGCAGTGTGTGGATTTCAGAGTCCTTGTCCCCGGGAAGTGTGTGGATACCTGTGTCCTTGTGTCTATACCCGGGCAGTGTGTGGATACCTCTTTCCTTGTGTCTGTACCCGGGCATTGTGGGGATAGCTGTGTACTTGTGTTTGTACCTGGGCAGTGTGTTGATACCTCTGCCCTTGTGTCTGTACCCAGGCAGGGTGTGGATACCTGTGTCCTTGTGTCTGTACCCAGACAGTTTTAGATACCTGTGTCCTTGTGTCTGTACCCGGGCAGTGTGTTGATACCTGTGTCCTTGTGTCTGTACCCGGGTAGTGTGTGAATACCACTACCCTTGTGTCTGTACCCGGGCAGGATGTTGATACTTGTGTACTTGCATCTGTACCCTGGCAGTGCAGGGATATCTGTGTCCTTGTGTCTGTAACTGGGCAGTGTGTGGATACTTGTGCCCTTGTGTCTGTACCCGGGCAGTGTGTGTATAGCTGTGTCCTTGTGTGTGTACCCGCACAGTGTGGGGATATCTGTGTCCTTGTGTCTGTACCAGGGCAGTGTGTGGATATCTGAGTCCTTGTGTCTGTACCCTGGCAGTGTGTGGATAGCTGTGTTCTTGTGTTTGTAGCCGGGAGGTGTGTGGATACCTGTGTCCTTGCGTCGGTATTCGGGCAGTATGTGGATACCTCTGCCCTTGTGTTTGTACCCAGGCAGAGTGTGGATACCTGTGTCCTTGTGTCTGTACTTGGGCAGTGTGTGGATAGCTGTTTACTTGTGTCTGTTCCCGGGTAGTGTGTGGATAGCTGTGTCCTTGTGTGTGTATCTGGGCAGTGCGGGGATATCTGTGTCCTTGCATCTGTACCTGGGACTGCGGGGATATCTGTGTACTTGTTTCTGTACCTGGGCAGTGTGTTGATACCTCTGCCCTTGTGTCTGTACCCGGGCAGTGTGTGGATACCTGTGTCCTTGTGTCTGTACCTGGGCAGTGTGTGAATACCACTGCCCTTGTGTCTGTACTTGGGCAGGGTGTTGATACTTGTGTACTTGCATCTGTACCCAGGCAGTGTGGGGATATCTGTGTCCTTGTATGTGTACCCAGGCAGTGTGGGGATACCTGTGTTCTTTTGTTTGTAGCTGGAAAGTGTGTGGATACCTGAGTCCTTGTGTTTGTACCCTGTCAGTGCGTGGATAACTGCGTCCTTGTGTCTGTTTCTGAGCATTGTGTTGATACATGTGTCCTTGTGCCTGTACCCGGTCAGAGTGTGGATACCGGTGTCCTTGTGTCTGTACCCGGGCAGTGTGCGGATAGCTGTTTACTTGTGTCTGTTCCCGGGCAGTGTGTGGATAGCTGTGTCCTTGTTTGTGTATCCTGGCAGTGCGGGGATATCTGTGTCCTTGCATCTGTAACTTGGCAGTGTGTGTAGACTTGTACCCTTGTGTCTGTACCCGGGCAGTGTGTGGATAGCTGTGTCCTTGTGTGTGTACCCGGGCAGTGTGGGGATACCTATGTTCTTTTGTTTGTAGCTGGAAAGTGTGTGGATACCTGTGTTCTTGTGCTTGTACCCGGGCAGAGTGTGGATCTGTATGCTTGTGTTTGTACCCGGGCAGTGCGGGAAAATCTGTGTCCTTGTGTCTGTATCCGAGCAGTGTGTGGATAGCTGTGTCCTTGTGTGTACCCGGGCAGAGCGGGGATATCTGTGTTAATATGTTTGTAGCCGGGAAGTGTGTGGATACCTGAGTCCTTGTGTCTGTATCTGAGCAGTGTGTGGCTATCGGTGTCCTTGTGTCTGTACCCGGGGAGTGTGTGGATACCTGTTTCCTTTTGTTTGTACCCAGGCAGTGTGTGGATACCTGTGTCCTCGTGTCTCTATCCGGGCAATGTGTTGATACCAGTGTTCTTGTGTCTGTACCCGGGAGTGTGTGGATAGCTGTGGCCATGTGTCTGTACCCAGACAGTGTGTGAATACCTGGGTCCTTGTGTCTGTTTCCGAGCATTGTGTTGATACCTGTGTCCTTGTGTCTGTGTCCATGCAGTGTGTGGATACCTGTGTGCTTGTGTTTGTACCTGGGAAGTTTGTGGATACCTTTGTCTTTGTGTCTGTACCCACGCATTGCGTGGATACCTGTATACTTGTATCTGTACCGGGGCAGTGTGTGGATATCTGTGTCCTTGTGTCTGTACCCGAACAGTGTGTGAATACCAGGGTCCATGTGTCTGTTTCCGAGCATTGTGTTGATACCTGTGTCCTTGTGTCTGTGCCCGTGCAGTGTGTGGATACCTGTGTCCTTGTGTCTGTACCGGGGCAGTGTGTGGATATCTGTGTCCTTGTGTCTGTACCCGGACAGTGTGCGAATCCTCTGTCCTTGTTTCTGTATCCGGGCAGAGTGTGGGAATACCTGTGTCCTTGCATCTGTACCCGGGCAGTGTCTGGATAGCTGTGTACTTGTGTCTGTACCCGGGTAGTGTGTGGATAGCTGTGTCCTTGAGTGTGTGCCCGGGCATTGCGGGGATACCTGTGGCTTTGTGTTGGTAGCCAGGCAGTGTCTGGATACCTGTGTCCTTGTGTCTGTACCCGGTCCGTGTGTGGATATCTGTGTCCTTGTGTCTGTACCCGGGGCAGTGTGTGGATAGCTGTGTCCTTGTGTCTGTACCCGGGCAGTGTGTGGATACCTGTGTCTTGTGTCTGTACCCAGGCAGTGTGTGGATACCTGTGTCCTTGTGTCTGTACCCGGACAGTTTGTGAATACCTGAGTCCTTGTGTTTGTATCCGAGCAGTGTGTGGATTCCTGTGTCCTTGTTTCTGTATCTGGGCAGAGTGTGGGAATACCTGTGTCCTTGCATCTGTACCCGGGCAGTGTGTGGATATCTGTGTCCTTGAGTGTGTGCCCGGGCATTGAGGGGATACCTGTGGCTTTGTGTTGGTAGCCAGGCAGTGTCTGGATACCTGTGTCCTTTTGTCTGTACCTGGGTAGTGTGTGGATAGCTGTGTCCTTGTGTCTGTACCCGGGCAGTTTTGGATACCTGTGTCATTTTGTCTGTACCCGGACAGTGTGTGAACACCTGTGTCCTTGTGTCTGTTTCCGAGCATTGTGTTGATACCTGTGTTCTAGTGTTTGTACCCAGGAAGTGTGTGGATACCGTTGTCTTTGTGTCTGTACCAGAGCATTGTGTGGATACCTGTATACTTGTGTCTGTACCAGGCCAGTGTGTGGATATCTGTGTCCTTGTGTCTGTACCCGGGCAGTTTTGGATACCTGTGTCCTTGTGTCTGTACCCGGACAGTTTGTGAATACCTGAGTCCTTGTGTTTGTATCCGAGCAGTGTGTGGATACATGTGTCCCCGTGTCTGTACCCGGGCAGTGTGTGGATAGCTGTGTCCTTGTGTCTTTACCCGAGCAGTGTGTGGATACCTGTGTCCTTGTGTCTGCACCCGGTCAGTGTGTGGATACCTTTGTCTTTGTGTCTGTACCCGAGCATTGTGTGGATACCTGCATACTTGTGTCTGAACCGGGGCAGTGTTTGAGTATCTGTGTCCTTGTGTCTGTACCCGGTCAGTGTGTGGATATCTGTGTCCTTGTGTCTGTACCCGGGGCAGTGTGTGGATAGCTGTGTCCTTGTGTCTGTACCCGGGCAGTGTGTGGATACCTGTGTCTTGTGTCTGTACCCAGGCAGTGTGTGGATACCTGTGTCCTTGTGTCTGTACCCGGACAGTTTGTGAATACCTGAGTCCTTGTGTTTGTATCCGAGCAGTGTGTGGTTTCCTGTGTCCTTGTTTCTGTATCTGGGCAGAGTGTGGGAATACCTGTGTCCTTGCATCTGTACCCGGGCAGTGTGTGGATATCTGTGTCCTTGTGTCTGTACCCGGGCAGTGTGTGGATACCTGTGTCCTTGTGACTGTACCCAGGCAGTGTGTGGATACCTGTGTCCTTGTGTCTGTACCCGGACAGTTTGTGAATACCTGAGTCCTTGTGTTTGTATCCGAGCAGTGTGTGGTTTCCTGTGTCCCTGTGTCTGTACCCGGGCAATGTGTGGACAGCTGTGACTTTGTGTCTTTACCCGTGCAGTGTGTGGATACCTGAGTCCTTGTGCCTGTACCCGGGCAGTGTGTGGATACCTGTGTCATTGTGTCTGTACCCAGATAGCGTGCGGATACCTGTGTCTTTGTGTCTGCACCCAGTCAGTGTGTGGATACCTTTGTCTTTGTGTCTGTACCCGAGCATTGTGTGGATACCTGCATACTTGTGTCTGTACCGGGGCAGTGTTTGGGTATCTGTGTCCTTGTTTCTGTATCCAGGCAGAGTGTGGGAACACCTGTCCTTGCATCTGTACCCGGGCAGTGCGGAGATATCTGTGTCCTTGTGTCTGTACCCGGGGCAGTGTGTTGATACCTGTGCCCTTGTGTCTGTACCCGGGCACTGTGTGGATAGCTATGTCCTTGTGTGTGTACCCGGGCATTGCGGGGATAACTGTGTTCTTGTGTTTGTAGCTAGGAAGTGTGTGGATATCTGTGTCCTTGCGTCTGTGCCTGGACAGTGTGTGGATAGCTGTGTCCTTGCGTCTGTATCCGGGCAGTATGTGGATATCTGTGTCCTTGTGTCTATACCCAGGCAGTGTGTAGATACCTGTGTCCTTGTGTCTGTACCCGGGCAGTTTGTGCATACCTGTGTCCAGGTGTCTGGACCCGGGCAGCATGTGGATACCTGAGTCCTTGCGCCTGTACCCTGGCGCTTTGTTTGCATACCTGTGTCCTTGTGTCTGTACCCAGGCAGTTTGTGGATAGCTGTGTCCTTATGTTTGTAGCCGGGCAGTGTGTGGATAGCTGTGTCCTTGTGTTTGTAGCCGGGCAGTGTGTGAATTAGCTGTGTACTTGTGTCTGTACCCGGGCACTGTGTGGATACCTGTGTCCTTGCGCCTGTATCTGGGCAGTGTGTGGATACCTGATTCCTTGCCTCTGTACCCGGGCAGTATGTGGATACCTGTGTCCTTGTGCCTGTATCTGGGCAGTGTGTGGATACCTGATTCCTTGCCTCTGTACCCCAGCAGTGTGTGGATACCTGTGTCCTTTTGTCTGTACCAGGGCAGTGTGTGGATACCTGCATCCGTGTATCTGTACTCGCTGTGTTAGAGTTCAGTCTCCGCCGCGACGTCTGTCTGGATAATGTTGAAAGCTCCTCACTGAAAAACACCAGAAATTAACCAGATAGATCAATGTGTGACCACTCCACCCTCTCATGGATTAGTCACGGACCGCTCCACCCTCACATGGACCAGTCACTGTCCTCTCCACCCTCACTTGGATCCGTTACGACCGCTCCACCCTCACATAGATCAATCACTGTCCGCTCCACCCTCATATAGACCCGTCACTGTCCTCTCTGACCTCACATGGACCAGCCACTGTACTCTCCACCCTCATATGAACCCATCACTGTCCCTCCACCTTCACATGGATCCTGTCATGATCTGAAGTGATCTGACAGTTTTAAAAGCACAGAGTGAACTTTTTTTCCTTTTGGCAAGTTGCCAAAGTGACTTGACTGTCCCCGGTGGTGGTTAGTGGTATCGCACTTTAGGTTTAATGCGCACATAATTATGAATCAGGTGTGGGGCTCTATAAATGAGTCTCAGGGTGTGTAATCACTGCTGGTGATATTCATTCATTCATTGTTCTGAGTTGGTGAGAGCCTGGTGGAAGGATGGAGCTGAGGAGGAGTCCTGCGCAGCTTAGCCAGGGGGGACGTGTGTCAGCTATGGTGTCTGGACGAAGGGCTGGCATGGCGTGGTGGGGTCGCAGTGATGGTGTCAGCGGGAAGTGTCTGCATGGACTGGTGGAGTGGCGACTATGGAGAGTGGCACTCACCATGTGGGACTTGGCTGCTGAGCTGGACTGAAGCATGCTTGACTTCGTATCAGAAGCTGAACTCGTCTTTGGGACTCTGTTACTAAGCAGCAGCAACTGGTGGTGGACTCTGCTCCAAGGCTGCTCTAAGGTGAAGGATCCTGTTATGGTGATGGATCCGGGTGGAGGAGAAGACGCACGCAGGTGGAGGGCTCTGTTGCAGGAGCATAAGCACAGAGCATAAAGCTAAGTGGTGTCCCCCTGTATTGTCTTCTTCCCTCATGTGTGTTGTTAGTGCAGTGGTGGGATTAGTCTTCGCACCGCCCTATTCCCTAGTGAGGGTTTAGGGTCAGGGCGAGCAAGGGCGTTGAGGTACGCGTGCGGCGCCCGGTGCGGAACCGGCATAGGGAACGTTAGGAGTGCAGGGACACTGGCTCAGGGGAGCTCAGGAGGTCTCCAATTCCCTTTTCCCTATCGCAGGGCCCAACATTGTTAATGTTTCCCAGGTCCCCCTTATTATTTAAATTCGCCACACTGGAGGCGGGGTTTCCAGATTGTATGTATAACGTGTAATATCCAAATTCGCCAGGTGGAGGCGGCGTATCCACCTGCACGTTTTATTATTTAAATGCGCCCCACTGGAGGCGGTGTATCCAGGGTCACGTGTGTCACATGGGTTCGCCTTGCGGAAACATCTGCGTCCTGACACACGTGATCATGACATTATCACCAGCCTTACCTTTTTTCTGGTGAGCTTTTGGGCCATGTGGAGACCTGTGAGCAATTGCTGCTGGGCTTCACTGAGGTGAGTGAGGAGCTGCATGGTGTTGAAGCAGCTGCGGCAGCAATTATCAGGGTCTGGGGCCTTTCCTTTGGCTCAACCAGAAAATCAAAATGGCGGCTGTGATCTGGCTAAAAGCCCCTAGTGTCGCTGCTGGGGAGCGGGACTTGCTCATGCACGCGGGCGTACCCAGGCAGGTGGGAGGAATGGTGCCCCACGGAGCTGCTTAGTATTCCCCGAGGAGAAGGGGTACGTCCCGGTGATGAGCAGACTGGTGTGGAGTCCGCGGGGTTTACGCCAAATCTTCAAATACCACCGAAGAAGCCTCCCCTCCTGGTCGTGTGGAGGCGACCAGTGAGTGTATATTTCCTCCATATCCGGTCCCTCTCCTCCTGGTGTGAGCAGCAGGTGTGCTGCGGGGGAGTAGGGACAAATCTCAACCCTCGCCATTAACCAACCCTGGGAGGCGCAGACCTCATGGTGAAGAGGGTTGGAGGGTGGTGTCCCTTGGTGAATGGCGGGGGTGTGAGTGTGGTGACACAGGAGGACGCCCTTGTTGTCAAGTCCTGAATGAGTTCACTAATTATGACAAACGAATGTGTGCAATAAACGTTCAGGTCCGGACCTGTGTGTGAACGAGCGTGTATGGGTGGCCACCAAAAAACATCTTGTGGAAGTGTGTTGTGGAGTCTGATCAGCTCATAGCAAACATACCCATACATAAACTCGTTCCCCAGGTCGGCGCTGTGGAGACGAGTGGTGCCTCCAAAATGAACATATATTGCCAATACCAGCGGTGCGTTTGTCATAAACCTGAAGTGTCAGGTAGTGGTGGGGTGAACTCAGGATCTGGGCGTCCCCGCTGTAGGTGTTTCCCTAATGAGGGGTGGTCTTGAGGGTCCAGAGGCCCCTCATTAAGGAGGGGGTACTGTCATGATCTGAAGTGATCTGACAGTTTTAAAAGCACAGAGTGAACTTTTTTTCCTTTTGGCAAGTTGCCAAAGTGACTTGACTGTCCCCGGTGGTGGTTAGTGGTATCGCACTTTAGGTTTAATGTGCACATAATTATGAATCAGGTGTGGGGCTCTATAAATGAGTCTCAGGGTGTGTAATCACTGCTGGTGATATTCATTCATTCATTGTTCTGAGTTGGTGAGAGCCTGGTGGAAGGATGGAGCTGAGGAGGAGTCCTGCGCAGCTTAGCCAGGGGGGACGTGTGTCAGCTATGGTGTCTGGACGAAGGGCTGGCATGGCGTGGTGGGGTCGCAGTGATGGTGTCAGCGGGAAGTGTCTGCATGGACTGGTGGAGTGGCGACTATGGAGAGTGGCACTCACCATGTGGGACTTGGCTGCCGAGCTGGACTCAAGCATGCTTGACTTCGTGTCAGAAGCTGAACTCGTCTTTGGGACTCTGTTACTAAGCAGCAGCAACTGGTGGTGGACTCTGCTCCAAGGCTGCTCTAAGGTGAAGGATCCTGTTATGGTGATGGATCCGGGTGGAGGAGAAGACGCACGCAGGTGGAGGGCTCTGTTGCAGGAGCATAAGCACAGAGCATAAAGCTAAGTGGTGTCCCCCTGTATTGTCTTCTTCCCTCATGTGGGTTGTTAGTGCAGTGGTGGGATTAGTCTCCGCACTGCCCTATTCCCTAGTGAGGGTTTAGGGTCAGGGGGAGCAAGGGCGTTGAGGTACGCGTGCGGCGCCCGGTGCGGAACCGGCATAGGGAACGTTAGGAGTGCAGGGACACTGGCTCAGGGGAGCTCAGGAGGTCTCCAATTCCCTTTTCCCTATCGCAGGGCCCACCATTGTTAATGTTTCCCAGGTCCCCCTTATTATTTAAATTCGCCGTACTGGAGGCGGGGTGTCCAGAAATTATATTAACGTGTAATACCTAAATTCGCCAGGTGGAGGCGGTGTATCCATCTGCACGTTTTATTATTTAAATTCGCCCCACTGGAGGCACTGCATCCAGGGTCACGTGTGTTATGGGTTCGCCTTGCGGTAACACCTGCGCCCAGACACACAGTGACCATGACAGATCCGTTATTGACCGCTCTACCCTCACATGGATCAGTCACTGACCTCACCACCCTCACATGGACTAGTCACTGACCGCTCCTCCCTCACATGGACCAGAAACTGACTGCTCCACCCCAATATGGACCTGGTACTGACTGCTTCCCCCCACATGGACCTGGCACTGACTACTCTCCCCCCACATGGACCTGACACTGACCGCTTCCCCACACATGGACCTGGCATTGACGGCTCCACCCTCACATGGACCAGTCTTTGGCCACTCAACCCTCACATGGACCCCACATTGACTGATCCTCCCTAATTTGGACCTGGCACTGACTGCTCCACCCTAATATGGACCAGTCACTGACCCCTCCCCCCACATGGATCTGGCACTAACCCCTCCACCTTCACATGGACTCTTCACGGACCACTCTATCATCACATTCACCCATCATTGATCACTCCACCCTCCCATGGGCCTGGCACTGACTGCTCCACCCTCCCATGGACCCTTCACTGACCCCTCCACTGTCACATGGACCAGTCACTGAATGCTCCACCCCCACCTGTAGCCAGCCGTGACTGCTCCACCCTCATATGCACCTGTCACTGTCCGCTCCACCCTCACATGGAACAAGCACTGATTGCTCCACCTTCACATGGACCCAGCAGTGACCATTCCACCCTCGCATGCAGCTATCACTGACCGCTCCACACTCACATGGAACAAACACTGATCGCTCCACTTTCTCATGGACCTGGCACTGACCGATCCACCCTCACATGCATCCGACACTAACTGCTCCACCATTTGGTTTTTAACAGGGAGAAATACAAAGTACTACATCTGGGCAAGAAAAATGAAAAAAGCATATACAGAATGGGAGGAATAAAACTAAGCAACACAACGTGTGAAAAAGACTTGGGCATACTAATATATCACAGTCTGCCCATGAGTCAACAGTGTGATGCAGCAGCAAAAAAGGCAAACACAGTTCTAGGATGAAGAGAAGCATAACGTCTAGACCACCTGAAGTAATTATCCCCCTCTGCTCCTCCTTGGTCAGACCTCATCTGGAATACTGTGTTCAGTTCTGGGCCTCACATTTTAAAAAAGACATTGAAAAACTTGAGCAAGTTCAAAGTAGAGCTACCAGAATGGTGAGCAGACTGCAAGCTATGTCCTACAAGGAACAGCTAAAGGATCTGGGAATGTTTAGCTTGCAAAATAGAAGACTAAGAGGAGACTTAATAGCTATCTAAAAATATCTGAAGTGCTGTTTCAGTGTAGATGGATCATCCTTATTCTCATTTGCACAAGGAAAGGCTAGAATCAATGGAATTAAACTGAATGTGAGGAGACAGATTAGATATTAGAAAAAACTTTTTGACAGTGAGGGTCATCAACAAGTGGAACATGCTGCCATGAGAGGTGGTGAGTTCTTCTTCAATGGAAGTCTTCAAACAGAGGCTGGACAGACATCTGCCTGAGATGGTTCAATGAATCCTGCATTGAGCAGGGGGCTTGGACACGATGACCCTGAAGATCCCTTCCAACTCTAACATTCAATGATTCTATGATTCTTGCATGCACCCTTCACTGACCGGTCCACTCTCACATGAACCTTGCACTGACCACTCCACCCTCCCATGCACCCAGCACTAACTGCTTCATCCCCACATGAATACTTACATTTTCTCTGATAGTCTCTTTGTCTTTCTCTTGTGATGTCGGTTCACCAGGATGACGATTATCACTAGAATCAGTACCAGAAGCGCCGTCACTACAGCCACTGACACCAGCGAGACTGACACCAGGTCCACCTTCCGGGGTTCACTGACTGGAGAAGTAAAGAGCAGGACTAAATTGATTTTTAGAAGATCCTCCCCACATCACGGACCCCTAAAATACATTATTACATTAGGAATCATATTTGGTCTGGAGGTCATAAAGTTCCAGGGACAGGAGGCCATGAGGAACGGACAGTCATTAAAACCCAAACCTCCAAGAACACCACAACCCCTGAGCACCCAGGAGCATCACAACCCACAGCATGTCAGAATTGATAAGATGAGACCACTACTACTCCCCCCAGGAGCACTACAAGCACCAGCAGGTTATTGTTGTGGAGGTGGGGTGTGTATCGTGAATGCTCCTGGACATGGGGGAGGTGGGAGTTTCCGGCCATAGAGCAGGAGATATAAGCTGCTCTTTGAAGTGCGGACTCCACCCAGACCGCGCCTGTCTCACCTGCTGCCGCCTGCACTTGCTGATGGTTCCATAGCAGGCGACGGACATCTTAGTCTCTTACGGTAGAATTGTTATTTTCTAGTTGCCGAATAGCAAACCGCTGCCTCATTATTTATTTACTAGTAGATATACCCCCAATCTGCAGGAAGGACCTAGACATCTCATGGTAAAAGCATTGTATCCCAGACACCCACACTGCAGTGGAGGAGAGACCCATACTGTATGGTGACGGCACATACCCATACAATACACAGCACGCACCTAAACTGTATGGTCATGGCATACACCCACATTACAGCTGAGGAGAGATTTGTGATGTGTATAGGCCAAAGAGCACAGAGGTCCCTGGTCACGGCATACATCCATATTGTATGGTCACGGCTTACATCCACATTACACCTGAGGAGAGACTTGTGATGTTGATAGGCCAAAGAGCACAGAGGTCCCCGCTCACGGCACACATTCCTACTATACGGTCACGGCACACAACCATACTGTACGGTCACGGCACACACCCTTATTACAGCTGAGGAGAGACTTGATATGTGGATAGGCCAAAGAGATAAACTGACCAGCACATCCCAACTGGTGTGAATAGGTGCCAGCTAACACAATAATTCTATGAAAAAAACAAGGCTACGTAGAAAATCTACAAAATTGGAACTGCATTACTGCCATGGGTAAGTGCTACATTATGTACATATGGAATCTTGGAACTGCAATATTGCTATAGGAGACTTGTGATATGAATAGGCCAAAAAGCACCGAAGTCCCCAGTGACGGCATACACCCACACTATACGGTCATGGCACGCACCCAAACTATACGGTCACGGCACGCACACACATTATAGAGGAGGAGATACTTGTGATGTGGATAGGCCACAGAGCCCAGAGGTCCTCAGCCATGTCACACACACACTATATGGTCATGGCACGCATCCAAACTATGCGGTCACAGCACACACCCATACTATAAGGTCACGGCACACAACCATACTATACAGTCACGGCACACACACAACTTATACGATCACAGCATGCACCCAAACTATATGGTCATGGCACACACCTAAACTATACAGTCACGGCACATACTCAAACTATAAGGTCACAGCTCACACCCATACTACTACGGTCACTGAACGCACCTATACTATATGGTCTCGGCTTACTCTCATACTATATGCTATAGGATTTCTACTCACTCAGCTGCAGTTGAGGTAGGCACAGGAAGTGGTTTCTGTAAAATGTCCAGGCTGGTTTATTAAAACTTCATAAACTGTTTAGCATAACCAAACAAAAAGACATCCTTTTTCAGCACAGAGTGAAAACACAAAGTAAATAATCTATACAGTAATGCGGGTTTGCCCTCTCAGATTAGTGTCCAGCTCTTGAGTCCTTTAGCAAACACAAGAAATATAGGAGGTCTATATAACTCCAGCCAAAGACACTGAATGAGACAACTGGTCTCCTTTTTATCTCTCAGAACACAACCCAAAATGGGGAAATACGAACCAGCCCCAACCATCTATTTGACTGCTCGTAAACCCGGCCCTGATACGCCCTATTAACTCTCTCAGCACTATAGGTGCTGGAGACTGCTTTCCCGGGCTTACATCACTGAAACTACCAACCTCAATGATACATATCTCCCCTCAAGGACCTGACCGGTGGCAATCTTACAAACCCCCCCTGACCAAAGACGCGGTGCTTGGCACCTTCCACCATCAAACAGTGGACACTCGACAGAGCATCAGCTTTGCCACAGTTTCCCGAGTCTATCCTCTTCATGGAAGCTAAAATCATGCATAACCCAGAGGCCGACGCGAAATGCACGTTGGGGTTTGCTGTACCTCATCACCAGGTAATATATGTGTTTATCTATCATGCATTGATTTGCTGAGAGTGAGTAACATTGAATGTGAAATATGCTATCAGGTGTGAGGAGGGTTGGTATTGTTATCGCTGTAATATCGCTGTAGTGCCTTTGCAACATTTAGGATATTTCCTGCTGATACTGAGCACTGTATATGTAGCAATCTAAAGCTGTCACCACTATTTGCTCCTGCATTAGGGGGATAATATGTGATATCTGTTATACTCTATATTGACAAAGAGAAATATATATTCATACTCCACATTCTTCCATGAAATGCCATCAGATCCTGTTATTTGTATAGTTATTGAAGATTTATCATTATGTACTGTTTGGGGAGATCCATGTACCCCTGGTGATGTGACACTAAAGGCCCTGTCTCACAGTCTCACATAGCGAGATCGCTGAAGCGTCACCGATTTTGTGTCGCAACAGTGACCTCGCCAGCGATCTCACTACGTATGACACGTAGCGGCGACCGGCCCCCGCCCCCCCCCCCCCCGATATCGCTGATCGTGCTCGAATGTCCTGGGCCATTTTCTGATCACTGGTGTCCCGCTGGCCAGCATGCATCGCTGTGTTTGACACCGACGAGTGACCTCGTTGGCGACGCAGAAATCATGGACGCAGGCGGGAGTCATCAGAATCGCTGCTGTGTGACAAGATCCCAATGACTGCCAAGGTTGGTATACGGATCGCTGGATTGTTGCTGTGTCGTTGGGTAAGTCTGCCTGTTTGACGACCATGTAGCGATCATGTAGCGACGCGTCAGCGATCCTTACAAGGTTGTGTCGTTGTCGGGATCGCTGGTGCGTTGTTTAGTGTAAAGGTACCCTTACTGACACTTCTCCTTGTTCTATATTTGTCATTAATATTCTCGATACAGAAAATAATTTTAGTCTTCAGTTATTTGTTCGCTTTTTGCTTCCATTCTCTTTTTGGATTATAGCTTGATTGGAAGAGCGATTATTTTGGAACTATGGACCTAGCACATGAGTACAGGCCATGTCTGACACCCTTCGTCTGTGCTGCTTTGGCACCAGTAACTGCTTGATTATTATCTTCCCTCTTTGCTTGGTGACCCGTTAGAGTAACTACCCATTTATTGGAAAATATGGATATCGGATGTCAGTCTTCGGCTCTTGAGCAACACCATTAAGTACAGTCACATTATCAAATGCCCCATTTAGAGTTAATCCCTGAGTTGGGCAGTTTCAGCTCAGAGATGCTGCCTTCCTGGATGCTGCCTCATCGCCAACAAGCACACAGAAGGGAAACCCGACAGCTACGGCCTGAAAAAAGGTTTCTTCAGGAGGGACCTGGCTGTCATCCGGGCAATCAGGTGTCCTCCCTTTCCCTCCCAAGTCACAAAACAAAGCAAGTTCTATTTTTATATTATAACAGGGTGTATTAGGGCCTTTACTACACCAACCTCATGGGATTCGGTGCCAGAGTTGTGTCTATAATCACTCAGGCCACAGGGTAGTCTTTATCGACCCCCTGAAAACAGCGGACATCCACCATCTTAGCAGGAATCTGTGGCCCTCACTAAGATTACCAGACTTCCTGAGTCCAACAGACCAGACATTTGCACTCCGTACGCTAATATGGGACATGCCTGCAGCCCCTCGCCTGGTTGAGGGACAGCAAATGCAGGCATGATATGCAAAATACGAGCAGCGTTGTCCTATGTTGCAATCCATTGGCTCAGTGGTCATGGGGCAATGGACGGCTATGTGACCTGGGGTGTGACACATCCAACAAATCACATTATTAGATGGGTTCCTTGGGAACAACTCAGAGACCTCCCGGGCTCTTGGACGCCCCCAACTGTGGCTTTAGTTCCCCTATTTTGGGTGTCATCCCCACTTTGGGAACCCCAGTATGGAGATGCTAAGACCCCTTGCTTCCACAAGGAACTCTCGACCACCTAGAACCTTTCCGCCAGGTCATTGATCTCCGTGGGCAACCCAGTATTGCCCCGGCCACGGAAGGGAGTTTAAGAACCTGTCCATGACGACCCTCTCCACCATCTGTGCTTTAGAAGAAGATTCAGGTTGCAACCACTTTTGGGCCAGGTGTAGGAGGTCGAACATTTGGGACCGGGGAGGTTTGTTCTAGCAATAGGCCTAGTGGTGCCCCCCGTTACGCCCTGACAGTCAGTCACTCCTAAGCGCGCCTAGACCTCAGCTTTCAACTTAGCGCACTCTTTTGCTTCCTGTAATGCCAGATCATCTCCTCCACGCTATACGGTCACAGCACCCAGCCTAGCTATACGGTCACAGCACCCAGCCATGCTATACTGTCAGACATCTAGGAAAAAGACAGGCATTCTTCTATGTGTAGTCAGAAACACACATACCGAGAAGTAGACAGAGAAAGTTCTCACATGACAATGATAGACAGACATTGCACCAGATATATCCAGATTCGGGCAATCCAAGTGGTGGACTGAAGTAGGATAGAGACATGTATCTTATGAAAGGTGGAAAGAGACTGCTATCTAGAGACATGGACCAGATTAGGCATTACATCAGAGATGGACAAAGATCAGCATCTAGGCATAGGTATGCCAAGACCAGCATCCCGAGCATTGACAGAGGCTTGAGGGATGTCAGAGACAGATATATTGAAGGCTACATACAGAAAGACATCTCAAAATGTGGACCAACTCAAGTGTTATGTTTTATCGGATAGCTCTCGGACCAATGTTATTCCTTGGGGCAGTGCACATCTGCAATTATTTTCTCATGCCAAATGAAGAGAAAAGTAGCAGCATGCTGCGAGTGGCTTCAAAAATCAGATCAGGGTCACACATGCAAGTCTATTGGTGCCTGTAAAACATCGGATTGCACTCAAATGTCATTAGAGCGCAGTCTGATTTTCAAGGATATATTCATCAGCTGAGATAGTCTCTATAGTCATGTGATAAAGTTCTCTCAACTGTGATAATGAGCCCACCTGTAGTATTGTTTCCCACCTTTATTATTGTTCTACAATCTGCGATAATGTCCAGCCACCAGTAATAATGTGATAACATCAATCCACCTGTGATAACTTCATCCCGTGAATGTCCATACCTGTTATAATGCCCCCACCTGTTTTAGCTGATAATGTACTGACATGAATATAATTATTATTATTTAGGGTTGTGGGCTATATAACCCCCTACTTTTGCTTCCACTTTCAGTTCCGGTTCTGAACTTGCAGCTCTCTGGCACACCCCTTACCCTCAGGTCAGTCAGGGAACTGCACCTAGGTTAAGTAGTCGCTGGAAAGGCTGTCTTGTCGTGTACTGGCTATCGGGCACTCTCAGTCACAGATATAACGTGTTGATAAAGGGGAGGAGAATCTTCCCAGGGCAAAGGGTCCTTCAGCACAGCATTGTGTAGCTGGTTCTCCAGGCATCTGACACCCACCTCATGGAGCATCTGAGCTTTATGCTTTTCTCTTGCTGACCTCACTACGTGGGCTGAGATGGAGGATGTACGCCCCTTTGTTAAAAGTTCTTAAAACTTCTACTTGCCATATCTCTGGCTGGGGAGCTCACAGAGTGATGACAGGGATATTATATTTTTTATTACAAAATTATCTTTCTTTTGAGACCAAATATGACACCTCTGTGTGTCACTGGGGTGCATAAACCATTTCCCCGGCTTCTGATGGGTGCACAGGCTGCAAGACGTTGCTGTGTGTAGCCTAAGTTTATCACGAACGTGGTTTGTGGAACCACTGTGCCACGGACCGCGGAGAGCTTGGTTGGGTGTGACTAAGCAAGCACCTCACTATTCACTAGAGCCTCTGATGATGAGGGTAGACTTGGCGCTCGATGAACACCAGGTGCCACTCCAGGGCAGTCCAACGGTCGCACAGCAGCTGGGCCCGAAGAACAGACTAGAAGAAGCAGCAGGCAGAGCAAGTATCAGAGAACAGCAGACAGAGTTGGTATCAGAGACAGAGTTGGTGTCAGAGTGCAGCTAGCAGGATTTGCTTCAGAGTGCAGCAAGCAGGATTTGCTTCAGAGTGCAGCAAGTGGGATTTGTACTTAGAGAACTGCAGGCAGGATTGCAGGATTTCTATTTGGAGTACAACAGGCAGGATTTTTACTTAGAGTACAGCAGATAGAGCCTGCACTGGTATGTGACCTTACACAGTGTCCCACGACGATCTCCTGCAGTGCATCACTGAGAGGTTACTATAGTTCACTGGTCTCACTTTATGGCAAAAGCTGCGTGGGAACTTTCTCACACAGCAATGCCAAAAGTGAGACTAGGGACTATTTTTTTTACAGTGGCGGAGGAATACAGTGCGGAAGGATACCTACCTCCCGTCATTGTATTCCTGGGGCCCCTAGAGAGCGGTGGCATCAGCTGATGCTGCTGTTCTCCACGGGAGATCGTCATGGGACACTCGTGGATTTCTGCGGATCAGGGAGTATATCGGTTGTTTGTTATTTTAATATTTTTTACAGATGACACTGGCTTCGGGGATCAAAGTGACAAGTGATGGTGAGTATGTACTCTATGTTCTATGTACTGTATGTCTATATGTATGTATTGTATGAATGTATTGTATGTAGTATGTATGTTGTATGTCTGTAGCATGTTTTATGTATGTTGTATGTATGTAGTATGTATGTAGTATGTACTATGTATGTATGTTGTATGAATGTAGTATGTATGTTGTATGTATGTTGTATGAATGTAGTATGTATGTAGCATGTAGTATGTATGTATGCATGTATGAATGTAGTATGTACAATATGTATGTTGTATGAATGTAGTATATATGTAGTATGTATGTATGTTGTATGAATGTAGTATATATGAAGTATGTATGTAGTATGTATGTATGTTGTATGAATGTAGTATATATGAAGTATGTATGTAGTATGTATGTATGTTGTACGAATGTAGTATATATGAAGTATGTATGTAGTATGTATGCATGTATGTTGTATAAATGTAGTATATATGTAGCATGTATGTAGTATGTATGTATGTTGTATGACTGTAGTATTTATGAACTATGTATGTAGTATGTATGTATGTTGTATGAATGTAGTATATATGTAGTATGTATGTATGTTGTATGAATGTAGTACATATGTAGTATGTATGTTTTTGGGTTTTTTTTACATTCAACACATTAGCCGGATGATGGGACTACTACTGTCCCATCATTAGCTAATGTGTCAATCACTGTCATTGTAGCAGGGACTAGTAGTCCCATCGGACGATGCCTGCACACACACACAACCCCCAGCAGGCCCGCACAGACCCCCGGCAGCCCGTACATA
>NW_027361856.1:2792500-2950000 GCF_039654945.1 Dendrobates tinctorius | reverse complement strand
GCCAATGCGCACATATGCTCACCATAGACTTATAATGGGTGTCTTGCTGTAAAAAAACGCATTGCGCGTGCATGCGTTTTTTTGAGGCAAATCGGACGCACAAAAAATGCAACAAGTTGCATTTTGTGCGCCCGAGCGCATACCGCAAAAAAACGCATGCGCGGTAAAACGCGTACAAACGCATGTGTATGCGCACATAAGCGCATCCCATGCAAAGTATAGGAAAAAAAACGCATGCGCTATTTAGCGCTAAATTACCGCGAAAAAAAACGCAAATGTGAAACCAGCCTTAGTAACATTTTCCCTGTAGTGATACCTTGTTTGGTGGTTCCATTGTGCACACTGTATTTATGTATACCTTTTGTGATCCATACAATGAGTATGTATTTTATTTTGATTTAATAAACGCTGTTTTTAGCTAACTGCATGTCTTTCTACAGTGTTATTTATACTTCCTCTTTTTTCCTGGATTGTAGTACAGATTATAGGAAGCTTTACATAGGCCTTGTTATTTGAGAAACTTTTATCACAGGGAGCGATGTAAACATGGTGCTCACTGGCTATCATGATCTGTCACGTAACTTTGGAGTGCAAAAGACAGAAGCCACAGGCCGTAGGCGATTCTATTTGATTGGCATGAGAGGGCACATTTCGAAATGTGCGCCGGAATGTCACACGTTTGTGAGTAGGAAAACTGTGAAAGCTGATGATAAACCACCACTGCATGTAATTGTGAGTCGACGTCCATAAGAAATGGAAGCCACTGATCATCTGGAGCTAGAGCCCGGCCAGCAGGACAGGGCATTGCTATTAACCATCATCTTTCAGTTCAATCAATTTGTAGTGGCAGTCCCAGTGAAGGATTTGACAGCCCAGACTACACAGCGGAGGAGCAGGGAGAGGTAAACATTGCAAATGCTGGGGCCCTGCCCAAGCAAGGGGGGCACACTCGTGGGCGTCGGTACTGGCACTGGGCCCCTCATAGTACGGCGGTGTGTGACAGCGGGTGTGCACCACCACTGTCAGAGACACTTGATTGCACTATGAGGGACCCTATGCCAGTGCCCGCGCCCAAGAGTCGGCCTACCCACCTGTCCAGGGCAATGGCACTCGCACGGTTTTGTGCGCTAGGTGGTGACCCCAGCCGAGTGGGGGGCCGCCCACTTAGGGAGGTTTACAAAGTGGCATATGTAGATGTGGGTCATTCAGCTGCTGCAAAAGGCAAAATAGGTCAAGTTCGCGGAATAGGAGGAGGACCAAAGCAAGCCATTTTTCTGGCAACCTATGTGTCATCAAGGGAAGGTGGGACAAAATCCTTGGAAACCATGCATGGTTCATTTTAATGAAGGTTAGATCATCCACATTTTGGGTTGACAGACGGGTCCTTTTTTCTGTCAGGATTGATCCAGCTGCACTGAAGACTCTTTCCGATAGCACACTTGCAGCTGTGCAAGCGAGCTCCTGTAAGGCATATTTTGCCAATTCAGGCCAGGTATCCAGTTTAGCGGCCCAATAGTCAAAGGGGAATGACCTGTGCGGGAGAACATCGATATGGGAGGAAAAGTAGTTGTTAACCATAGTTGACAACTGCTGTCTCCTGTCACTTTCCATCGATGCAGTATTACCAGTTGTGTGAGCGGTCCGTGAAAAATCAGTCCACAACATTGTCATGAAACCCCTGTCTCCCACGCCACTTCTGCTGTGTGCACGACGAACACATCTGCCAAGCTGACCCTGGCCCATACGGCTCGTGTGAGAACCATCACCGCTGCTGTGTGCTGGGAATGCCTCAACCAACCGGTTAACCAGAGTTGCTTGTTTAGTAGCCAATATTAGGTCAAGGTTCTCCTTTGGCATGATGTTTTGTAATTTGCCTTTATAGCGTGGATCCAGGATGCTGGCCAACCAGTAGTCATCATCGTTCATCATTTTGGCAATGCGTGGGTCCCTTTTTAGGATCTGCAAGGCATAATCTGCCATTTGGGCCAATGTTCCCAGTGTCAATGATGCACTGCGAGTGCTGGGTGGAGGAGCACTTTCTGGCAAATCCACATCCCTCCAGTCACGCACAAACCCTGTACCAGACCTTGCCACGCCAACATTTTCACTTGCCTCACGAGATGCATCCTCCTCCCCTAAGTAATCATCCCCATCATCATCCTCCTCCTCCTCTTCTTCCTACACCTCGTCCAGGAGAGGTCCCTGAGCAGACAATGGCTGAATGTCATCAAGGATTCCCTCCACCTCTTCTTCCTCGTCAACATTGGCTGCAGACGCCTGCTCCTTAAGGTGCGTCAAAGTTTGCATGAGCAGACGCATAAGTGGGATGCTCATGCTTAGGATGGCGTCGTCTGCGCTTACCAGCCATGTGCATTCCTCAAAACACTGAAGGAGTTTACAGAGATCTTTCAGCTTCGACCACTGCACACCTGTCAACTCCATGTCTGCTCTCAAAGTGCCTGGCCGTGTATCCTCCCACAAATGCATTATGGCTTGCCTCTGCTCGCACAGCCACTCAACCATGTGCAGGGTGGAGTTCCACCTTGTTGCAATGTCGATAATGAGGCGGTGGTTGGGAAGGTGGAGCAGTCGCTGCAGCTTCTGCATACAAATGGAGTGTACAGGCGACCGGCGGATGTGCGTGCACAGTCTTCGCACCTTCTGGAGCAGGGCTGTTAACTCCGGATAATTATTGAGGAAGCACTGCACCACCAGGTTCAAGGTGTGAGCCAAGCAAGGTATGTGGCTTAGTTTTGAAAGGGCTATTGCTGCCACAAAATTACAGCCGTTATCATTAACTACCTTGCCTGCCTCAAGATGTACACTGCCCAGCCATGACTCAGTTTGTCGCTGAAAGTACTCGGCCAGCACCTCGGCAGTGTGTCTGTCGCCCAAACACATCATCTGCAACACAGCCTTCTGACGCTTTCCACTAGCTGCTCGATAGGGGGACACCTCGTGTGCAACAGTGGCAGCTGCAGATGGAGTGCTCGTACGACTGCGCTCTGTGGACGAGCTTTCGCTGCTGGAGGAGGAGGAGGGTCGAACGCCTACAGCCAACTGTTTCCTATACCATGGGCTAGGCAGCACTGTCCCACCACCGCTGTCCCCTATGGACCCTGCATCCACCACATTAACCCAGTGCGCAGTGATGGACACGTAACGGCCCTGGCCATGCCGACTGGACCATGCATCAGTTGTGAGGTGCACCTTTCCACTCACTGACTGCTTGAGTGCATGGACAATGCGGTCTTTCACATGATGGTGGAGGGCTGGGATGGCTTTGCTAGAGAAGAAGTGGTGACTGGGTAGGTCATAGCGTGGTACTGCATAGGCCATGAGTTCGCGGAAAGCTGCACTTTCCACCAACCGATAGGGCATCATCTCTAACGAGATTAGTTTGGCAATGTGGGCGTTCAAACCCAGTGTACACGGATGAGAGACTGAGTACTTTCTTGACCTACTCATAGTGTCTGGGAGGGTGAGCTGGACTTGAGAGCTGCATATGGTGGAAGTAGCGGTGGACAGGGCGGACTGAGAGAGGGTTGATGATGGTGATGGAGTTGGTGTTCTTTCTGATGGCCTAGATTCAGTCTTTCGTTGATATAACAGTGGGATTCCCTGACTGCTGTGGCCTTGCAACAACACCTCAACATTTGCTGCTGTGCTAACCGGTGGGCTCACAGTGGGGGAAACAATGTAGCGTTGCTGACTACGTTCTTTGTGATCAGTTGCACATGTGGTACTTGAGGTTTGGTGTTGTGTCCACGCTTGCAAGTGCATGCTGGTTAAATGTCTAAGCATGCAACTGGTATTCAAATTTTTCAGATTTTTCCCTCGGCTAAAGGTCTTTGCGCACTTCTTACAGATAACCTTGGCCTGATCATGAGGATTTTGTTCAAAAAAGTGCCACACTGCACTCTTCCTACTTTGGCAGACATTTTGCGGCCTAGCACGCTGTGATATTTTGACCCTCTGGACAAGCTGTCCAGCAACTCTTTTGATTTTTGGAACCTGTCTTTGGAGTGCTCCTGGCCTGCCAGATAAAAGCTGTTGCGATGTCGATGTCTGCTGTGGATGCTCCTCCTCCTCATCTGAGCTATTGGAAGCAGCACCCTCTTCCCCCAATGGATGCCAATCTGGGTCAACAACTGGGTCATCCATCACCTCCTCTTCAATGTCATGTGCACCGTGTATGGTGGTATAGTATGCGGGAAGGGGCACCTGAGTCTCATCAGGGTCAGAATCTGGCTCTGTACACTGCGAGGACAATGTAGTGCTCTGAGTGAATGTACCAGCAGAATCATCTATCAGTGGCAGTGCATCAGTGCACTCCATGTCAGATTCATCTTGGCCTGGGTTATTCACCATTTCACTTGATAATCCAGGCATGGTATGTGAAAACAGCTCCATGGAGTAATCATTAGCATGGCCTGCGTCATCCTTCAATCTTGGTTGGGGTGAAGGACACAAGGAAAGGTGTGGTTCATGAACATGAGCCTCCAATGATGACTCAGTGCTTTTATTTTTTACAACTTCAGAAGAGGAGGCGATAGAGCTGGGGGCTGAGTCAGCAATGTAAGATAAAACTTTTTCCTGAAGCTCTGGCTTTAAAAGCGGTTTGCCAACTCCTAGAAAACTAAGCCTTCGAGGCCTTGTGGAGCCAGACGATGACGCAGGCTCAACACCTCCTGCATTCGGTCCTATTTTGCTTTTGCCACTACCATCAGATCCACCACCAACACCATCATTACCAGCTGCCAACCCCGACCCAATTCCACGGCCTCTTTCACCAGCCTTCCTTATTTTTGGTAGAAATGTAGACAAAATCCAACAAACTATATAGTAATGTAAAACAAGGTACAAGGTGTCTATAGGACAGGAGAGATTTTGAATTTCTGCACACACTTGTGGACACTGGACACTTTTGGATTGTGTGAGGCCCACCGAATATCACAGCGCTATGTCACAGGCTCGATGTCGCAGGTGTGAAAAATGTCACTAGAGGATAACGGAGATTTTGAATTTCTGCACACACTTGTGGACACTGGACACTTTTGGATAGCGTGAGGCCTACTGAATATCACAGCGCTATGTCACAGGCTCGATGTCGCAGGTATGAAAAATGTCACTAGAGGATAACGGAAATTTTGAATTTCTGCACACACTTGTGGACACTGGACACTTTTGGATTGTGTGAGGCCCACTGAATATCACAGCGCTATGTCACAGGCTCGATGTCACAGGTGTGAAAAATGTCACTAGAGGATAACGGAGATTTTGAATTTCTGCACACACTTGTGGACGCTGGACACTTTTGGATTGTGTGAGGCCCACTGAATATCACAGCGCTATGTCACAGGCTCGATGTCACAGGTGTGAAAAATGTGACTAGAGGATAAGGGAGATTTTGAATTTCAGCACACACTTGTGGACACTGGACACTTTTGGACTGTGTGAGGCCCAGTGAATATCACAGCGCTATGTCACAGGCAGAAATTGGCTAGTGTATGACAAACTACAAGGTGTATATAGAATTGGGCAGAATAGGAATCTTCCTAGAGTGTAGGTCTGTAAGAACGGAACAAGTCCTCGACTTATCCTTACAGAGCGACACACAGATAGCTTCACTGTGGCCGTGATAACAGCCGTTACACGGTACTGAGAGAGGAGCGTGCACGTACACGGCTGTCCGGTGTACGTAAAATTGTCAAGCTCCGTGTTTTTTAAGTATACGGACTGACACACGCTTTCTCTCTATAGCTTTGAATGTGATCAAACAGCAAATATATTTAACTGTTTGAAAACTAGTCAAAACTAAAAGGTGCAGGTCTGTAAGAACGGAACATGTCCTCGACTTAACCTTACAGAGCGACACACAGATAGCTTCACTGTGGCCGTGATAACAGCCGTTACACGGTACTGAGAGAGGAGCGTGCACGTACACGGCTGTCCGGTGTATGTATAATTGTCAAGCTCCGTGTTTTTTAAGTATACGGACTGACACACGCTATCTCTCTATAGTTTTGAATGTGATCAAACAGCAAATATATTTAATTGTTTGAAAGCTAGACAAAACTAGAAGGTGCAGGTCTGTAAGAACGGAACATGTCCTCGACTTATCCTTACAGAGCGACACACAGATAGCTTCACTGTGGCCATGATAACAGCCGTTACACGGTACTGAGAGAGGAGCGAGCACGTACACGGCTGTCCGGTGTACATAAAATTGTCAAGCTCCGTGTTTTTTAAGTATACAGACTGACACACGCTGTCTCTCTATAGTTTTGAATGTGATCAAACAGCAAATATATTTAACTGTTAGAAAGCTAGACAAAACTAGAAGGTGCAGATCTGTAAGAACGGAACATGTCCTCGACTTATTCTTACAGAGTGACACACAGATAGCTTCACTGTGGCTGTGATAACAGCCGTTACACGGTACTGTGTGAGGAGTGTGCACCGCTGTATGGTGTGAAAAAATGCACGCTCAGTACCTCACCAGGACAAAAAAAAAAAATTGGGATTGCTTTTAAAAAAGCAGTTTGCAGAGCAGTGGGTAAACAGCAATGCAGCCGTCAGGAAGCCTTAGAAGGCAGCCTAACAACCAACACCGCTGATCCAGCAAAATATAGCCTCCCCTTGCACTGCACACACAGTGACTGGTGTGTTGTACAGGCAAAATCGCTAGCAGCAAAAGCAGTTTTTGGTGTCTTCTTCCCTGCCTAACGCTCTCCCTACAAAATCATCATCATCAGCAGCTCTCCCTATTCTGAGATCAGCATGAGTAACATGGCGGTCGGCGTGCACGCCCTTTTATACCCCCTGTGACGCCCCCCAAAGCAAGCCAATCACTTGCATGCCCTTCTGAAAGATGGTGGTGACCCGTGCCTATGTCATCACGTTGCCCACAGTGTCCGTGGATCCTGATTGGCTGAAAAAGAGCGCAAAACAAACTTTTGAAACGCGACTTTGGCGCTTAAGTCGCCGACCTCGTGGTCGACCTCATCCTAGGGTCGGGTTTCGTTTCATGAAACCCAACTTTGCCAAAAGTCGGTGACTTTTGAAATTTTTCGATCCGTTTCGCTCAACTCTAATGGCGACGTGTGCCTGTTAGTTCCCTGTAGGGAACGAACGTGTGCAGCATCCGTAGTCACTATATTTGAGAAAACCCTGACAGGGTGACATAACTTGATGGCTAGAAAGCCTGCGCATTGAATAGTGCATAACCTGTATGATTACAGGGTAACAGAGCTGAACTCTGTCATGGACGCTATGCTGTGTATATGAACTTTATGTTGCTTGCCTTGGTTTATGCTGCATAATAAGCCGCATGGAATTATGATTTGGTGGAAATCCCGTCCCGGATGTGACTATTTGGCTGCCAAGCGAGAATCCCCTACTTGAATGACAGCGCTACATCACAATATATATATATATATATATATATATATATATATATATATATATATATATGGAAAAAAAATCAAGCAGCACTCTAGTTCAAGGAAAAATTGTGGACTTTAATCCAGCACCAAGTGGTGCAACGTTTCAACCTCACAGCATGGTCTTTGTCAAGCACAGCGTTACCATAGAATAGTGCACTTTTTATACATATCTCTTAACAGCATTCTCAGAGCAGAACTGAGCATGTCAGTAATCAGATACTCCCGATTGGCCACTCGACAGTGATGTCAGCGATGATGTCAATGCACATGCTCACTAGGCATTTCCACGCCCTGCTCCACCATTACAAGTGCTGGCAACTATGCCCACACAGTGTTTCATAAGAAAAACAGCATTTGTACACAAAAGAGATGTCTCAATACTTAAATGGAATGGAGCACTTGTAGTGATTGTACTAAGTGATGAACTGGACACCCAAAACATTCTTCTTGTATTGTACTTTGATATGAGTTTATTTGTATTTATTTGAGCCAATTTGGTTCATTATTCTTTGATTTTTTTTTATTAATTACTAAATGCTGTTTTTTTATTTTTTAAAGGTTGAATCCCTGGATAGAAACTCTTCCCAATAATTGTTGTATGTTCTTTTTGTATATTGTATATAGTATATGAGATAAATTTATCCTAAGGCCCGAGTTTTGCTAGTGATATCTGGCACCCAGTTTATATGGTGAATGTTTGTTGGCATGTGCATTTTGCCCATAGTGCATAGTAGTGACGCAGGGGGTTAATCCCCTCTGTGATTGCTGTTTGTGTGCTGGTACTCCGCCTCTGTCCTTTAGGGGGCATGTGGCGTAGTGCTTGTGGCTTATGTACAGCCATTGGGTTGAATGTTTTGGGTGTCCAGTTCATCACTTAATACGATCACTACAAGTGCTCCATTCCATTTAAGTATTGAGACTTATCTCTTTTGTGAACAAATGCAGTTTTTTTTCTTTTGAAATACTGTGTGGGCATAGTTACCAGCACTTGTAATGGTGGAGCAGGGCATGGAAATGCCTAGTGAGCATGTGCGGTGATATCATTGCCGACATCATTGTCGAGTGGCCAATCGGGATCATCTGATTACTGACATGCTCAGTTGTGCTCTGAGAATGCTGCTATGGTGGAACTACAACATGGGTCTGGGTGTTCCAGGTGATTATAATGTTTATGCATTTTAAATATCACACAGGTGTTTCACATCTTTTAATCATTGTTAATCTAGCTGTATCAATGATTGTAGGTACGGTTGGATATAAGGTTTTGCACTCTAACATGCACCTTATATATGTAAACACTATGATGGTTCTCATATTTACTGCAATGTAATTTTTATACACTTTGATTATGATTTATATTTAATAAATGCTAATTTTTTTATATTGGTAAATTGAAGAGATATGTATAAAAAGTGCACTATTCTATGGTAACGCTGTGCTTGACAAAGACCGTGCTGTGAGGTTGAAACGTTGCACCACTTGGTGCTGGATTAAAGTCCACAATTTTTCCTTGAACTGGAGTGCTGCCAGATTTTTTTCCATTTATATTTTTGCGTTGGACAACCGCATTACTCAGGAAGTATTGCGCCCCAAATCTGCTCGTTTGTGCTGCTATCCGTTTTCTCTATTTAGTCATTTATATACCGTATATACTCGTGTATAAGCCGAGATTTTCAGCCCATTTTTTTGGGCTGAAAGTCCCCCTCTCGGCTTATACACGAGTCATATACCGGGGGGGGATCGGAGGGGGAGCGGGGGTGTCAGAGATCATACTTACCCTCTGCAGCCCCCCTGCTTGTTCCATGTTGTCGGTGCTGCTCTTCCTTCCTGCTTCAGCTGTCAAGTGTAACCGCTCATTAAATATGCGCATATTTAATGAGCGGTACCACGTGACCGCTGAAACAGGAAGAGAGCAGCGCCGACAACATGGAACAAGCAGGGGCTGCGCTGCAGAGACAAGCGCCAGGACCGGGTGAGTATTTACAGGGGGGAGGCATGTTCACCTGTCCCTGCGCTCAGCTGTCTTGCGTTCTCTGCAGTGACATTCAGGTCAGAGGGCGCGATCGTGCCCTCTGCCTACACAGTCACTGCAGAGCCGGCAACGCTGATGAGCAGGGGGCAGCGATGGAGGTGAGTATACAGTTTTTGTTTTTTTTTGGTAACGGAGACAGTGGCAGCAGCAGCAATATCATGGGGCCACACACTGTGCATCATAACTGGGGCCTCATACTGTGCCTCATAACTGGAGCCTCATACTGTGCAGCATAGCTGGGGCCACACACTGTGCAGCATAGCTGGGGCCACACACTGTGCAGCATAGCTGGGGCCACACACTGTGCAGCATAGCTGGGGCCACACACTGTGCAGCATAGCTGGGGCCACACACTGTGCAGCATAGCTGGGGCCACACACTGTGCAGCATAGCTGGGGCCACACACTGTGCAGCATAGCTGGGGCCACACACTGTGCAGCATAGCTGGGGCCACACACTGTGCAGCATAGCTGGGGCCACACACTGTGCAGCATAGCTGGGGCCACACACTGTGCAGCATAGCTGGGGCCACACACTGTGCAGCATAGCTGGGGCCACACACTATGCAGCATAGCTGGGGCCACACACTGTGCAGCATAGCTGGGGCCACACACTGTGCAGCATAGCTGGGGCCACTCACTGTGCAGCATAGCTGGGGCCACTCACTGTGCAGCATTATCTGGGGCCATTCACTGTGCAGATAACTGGGGCCACTCACTGTGCAGCAAAGCTGGGGCCACACACTGTGCAGCATTATCTGGGGGCCACTCACTGTGCAGCAAAGCTGGGGCCACACACTGTGCAGCATAACTGGGGCCACTCACTGTGCAGCATAACTGGGGCCACTCACTGTGCAGCATAACTGGGGCCACTCACTGTGCAGCATAACTGGGGCCACTCACTGTGCAGCATAACTGGGGCCACTCACTGTGCAGCAAAGCTGGGGCCACTCGCTGTGCAGTATTTTCTGGGGCCACTCACTGTGCAGCATTATCTGGGGGCCACACACTGTGCAGCATAACTGGGGCCACACACTGTACAGCATAACTGGGGCCACACACTGTGCAGCATTATCTGGGGGCCACACACTGTGCAGCATAACTGGGGCCACACACTGTGCAGCATAACTGGGGCCACACACTGTGCAGCATTATCTGGGGGCCACACACTGTGCAGCATAACTGGGGCCACACACTGTGCAGCATAACTGGGGCCACACACTGTGCAGCATAACTGGGGCCACACACTGTGCAGCATAACTGGGGCCACACACTGTGCAGCATAACTGGGGGCCACTCACTGTGCAGCATAACTGGGGGCCACTCACTGTGCAGCATTATCTGGGGGCCACTCACTGTGCAGCATTATCTGGGGGCCACTCACTGTGCAGATAACTGGGGCCACTCACTGTGCAGCATTATCTGGGGGCCACTCACTGTGCAGCATTATCTGGGGGCCACTCACTGTGCAGCATTATCTGGGGGCCACTCACTGTGCAGCATTATCTGGGGCCACACACTGTGCAGCATTATCTGGGGGCCACTCACTGTGCAGCATTATCTGGGGGCCACACACTGTGCAGCATAATTGGGGCCACACACTGTGCAGCATTATCTGGGGGCCACTCACTGTGCATCCTTGGCTTATACATGAGTCAATAAGTTTTCCCAGTTTTTGTGACAAAATTGGGAGGTCGGCTTATACACGAGTATACACGGGGTGTGTGTGTGTGTGTGTGCATATGTGTGTGTATATATATATATATATATATATATATATATTACATGACATATGAAATATACTGTTTCTATCAGAAACATATTTACACGTCAGATGACATTTTCTCAGGGATGTATGCAAGGAGCGGAGGGCATTAAACTGGACCCCGTACCCCTTATAATTTACCAACTTTGACCGACTTTTGCCAACTTTAAGTAAAAATGCTTGTGAAAGTGAACACGAATCCGAATGTGCTACTTTCATACTGAATTTGAGACTGGTGAACGTTTTCCGAACAAGTTTGCTCATCTCTAGCAGCTAGTTGCTTTAGCTGGCAGGGACTGTACAGGAGATATATAAAGTTAAAGGATAATATATATTTATGTATATACTCTACCCAGGTTAATAAGATTAATCCCCAATTACCACAGTTTTAAGCGTGCCCTAAAAATGCATTTGTTCAGACTGGCCTATCGCCTCAACGCATTAACCTAAATATCCCTGTGTGGCTCATTCAAAATTTTTTACCATAACTAGGTTCCTTACATCATGTTCTCACACGCTTTTTGCATTTAATAGCCCTCTGTGTCTGTACTGTTACATATTTAGACAGTTAACTGGTTCATGCAGCAACAGGAACACCCGATTCTTACATTATGGCTGGTCGAAACAGTAAAAGCAACTGTTACCACCCACCTTTCGTGTCTCCCCTATTTCCTCATAGATTGTAAGCTTGCGAGCAGGGCCCTCACTCCTCTGGGTATCTGTTATGATCTTTGTGATTATTTTTATGCTGTAATGTCTATTGTCTGTGGAAGTCCCCTCTATAATGTAAAGTGCTGCGGAATATAATGGCGCTATAGAAATAAAATTATTATTATTGTACAGTATATTACACTGGTATCCAGCATGATGTAGAAAAGATATGCATATGTAATGTGATACCTAGGAGAACGTGCTTCATTCACTAAGGGAGATAAATAAAAAGTGCATTATGTATGTAATCAGAACTCATTAGGAAAACAGGCACCATCACGTATTCAGAAGTAAAAGGATACCATGGACACTTGAGAAGATAAATGAAACATTATATTTCCCAGGACTGGAATCCTCTAACGAGCGTATCGCTTTGTTGCTTCTTTAGCTCACGTGCACCTGCTCTGCACAACCTTTCTGTCATCTGCCTGTATAACTGTATATTATCCTCTACCTAATTAGTTGTCACTGTCTCCCATTTGACCCCGCTAGGTGGTGACACTGTGCTGTATATTGCTGTTACATGAAGAGTAGGTATACAGATATCTTCCATGTTTCTCCTGTGACTTCTTATTAATGTAACGCACAGTTTCTCCAAATCTTATTGTTTTCCATGTATCTGATGTGACATCTAGTGAACGCTGCTGTAACGTTTCTCTCTTACTTATATGATTCCTTTGCCTCCCGTATAACTTATAGGACCTTCTTATTGTGTCAATATTTTCAGGGCATTTAGAAACTTTTGATTGTTATATCCATCAGCAGTGAATTTGTTTGCGACAAATCAAATATTGAATTTTAAGTGATCCGCTCATCGGTAATTGTTCTACAAGTCATCAGTAGTCACATCTCACATCACGTACCAACATGGCCGTAGCCCACAATACCGATCCGCCATTTCCTCTCTTCAGACATTTTCTATCATTGGCTCTAAAAAAACCAAACAATTGTGAATTCAAGACAGATGTAAAAGACCCAGTAATTGTCACCTCTATCATGGTGGGAACAGACTTGGCAGAGAAGGGTGGAGATACAGTAGATGGAAAACGAGCAGGTGGGAAGGTGTGTATAAATGATTGGCTGCCATGCAGCACCGAGCGAATGTGACTCCTATTACAGGATCAGTGAGCTCTTCACCGTGTGCTGTATGTCACATGTTAGTAAGGACAGACGGCATTGTCTGGGGCCGTAAGTTATACACTGGGGTTGGGGAGGGGACAGCGCGGTGGGGACGACTTGCCTGGATGTTCTAAACTAGGGCTAAAGGACGGAAGGAAAAAATAGAATTCAGTGATTAAGATGAGGGTCCAGTACTTTTCTCTTTGAAGTCTGAGTATAAAATAATACATTTATAGGTGTAGATACCTTCCCGAGCCACACAGATTTGCACTGGTGGCAAGCAGGACTGTATTTGCCATTTGGCAACACAGGCCCTTTTCTTAGGGTTATGGTGTAAGATTGCGAGAGGTTCACGCTAGTGGGACAGTATATAGGGGGGAAAATATACAGACAGAGGCCACAGTATGGGTTTAAGTATCCAGGTAGAGGGATAATATGAGGGCACAGTATGGGGGTCAGGGTGCAGAAAGAGGGACAGTGCGAGGGCAGTGTATGGGGGTAGTGTACAGAAGGAGGGACAGTGCGAGGTCAGAACATGGGGTGCAGTGTACACAAAGAGGGACAGTGCGAGGGCACAGTATGGCAGTATGGGGGTCAGTATACAGAAGGAGGGACAGTGTGAGGGCACAGTATGGGGGTCAGTGTACACAAGGAGGGACAGTGTGAGGGCAGCATATGGGGGTAGAGCAAGAGGGACAGTGCGATGGCATAGTATGGGGGTCAGTGTACACAATGAGGCACAGTGCCAGGGCATAGTATGGGGGACAATGTACAGAAGGAGTGACAGTGCGAGGGCAGAGTATGGGGGTCAGTATACAGAAGGAGGGACAGTGAGAAGGCAGAGTATGAGGGTCAGTGTACACAAGGAGAGACAGTGTGAGGGCACAGTATGGGGGTCAGTGCAGAACAGGAGGGCCAGTGTGAGGGCAGAGTATGAGAACCAGTAAAGAGAAGGAGTGACAGTGCGAGGGCAGTGTGTGGGGTCAGTGTACACAATGAGGGACAGTGTAAGGGCACAGTATGGGGGTCAGTGTACACTAGGAAGGACAGTACGAGGGCAGAGTATTGGGGTCAGCGTACAGAAGGAGGGACAGTGCAAGGGCACAGTATTTGGGGTCAGTGTACACAAGGAGGGACAGTGCAAAGACAGAGCATGGGAGTCAGTGTGCACAGGGAGGAAGAGTGCGTGGGCAGAGTATGGGGGTCAGTGTACACAAGGAGTGACGGTGCGAGGGCAGAGCATGGGGGTCAGTGTAGAGAAGGAGTGACAGTGCGAGGGCAGCGTATGGGGTCAGTGTAGAGTAGGAGGGACAATGTGAGGGTAGAGTATGGGAGTCAGTGTACACAATGAGGAACAGTGCAAGGGCACAGTATGGGGGGCAGTGTACAGAAAGAGGGTCAGTGCGAGAGCATAGTATGGGAGGTCAGTGTACACAAGAAGGGACAGTGCAAGGGCAGAGTATGGGGATTAGTGTAGAGCAGGAGGAACAGTGTGAGGGCAGCGTACGGGGGCAGTGTAGAGCAGGAGGGACAATGCGAGGGCAGAGTATGGGAGTCAGTGTAGAGCAGGAGGGACAGTGCGAGGGCAGCGTACGGGGGTTAGTGAAGAGCAGGAGGGACAGTGCAAGGACAGAGTATGGGGGTCAGTGCACACAATGAAGGACACTGTGAGGGCACAGTATTGGTGTCAGTGTACACAAGGAGGGACAATGCGAAGGCAAAGTATGGGGGGCAGTGTACAGAAGGAGGGACAGTGTGAAGGCAGAGTATGGGGTCAATGTACACATGGATGGTCAATGCAAGGGCAGAGTATGGGGGTCAGTGTACACAAGAAGGGACTGTGCGAGGGCAGCATATGAGGGTCAGTGTAGAGCAGGAGAGACAATGCGAGGGCAGAGTATGGGGGTCAGTGTAAAGCAGGAGGGACAGTGCGAGGGCAGAGTATGAGGGTCTGTACACAAGGAAGGACAGTGCAAGGGCACAGTGTGGGGGGCAATGTGTACAAGGAGGGACTGTACGAGGGAAGAGTATGGGGGTTAGTGTACAGAAGGAGGAACAGTGCAAGGCCAGCGTATTGGGGAAGTGTGCAGAAGGAGGGACAGTGCAAGGGCAGAGTACGTGGGTCAGTGTACAGAAAGAGGGACAGTGCAAGGGAACAGTTAGGGGTTAGTGTAGAACAGGAGGGACAGTGCGAGAGCAGAGTATGGTAATCAGTGTTCACAATGATGGACAATGCGAGAGCAAAGTATGGGGTCAGTGTACACACGAAGGGACAGTACAAGGTCAGCGTATGGGGGGTCAGTGTAGAGCTGGAGGGACAGTGCAAGGGCAGAGTATGGGGTTCAGTATACACAAGGAGGGACAGTGCAAAGGCAGCGTATGGGGGTCAGTGTAGAGCAGGAGCGACAGTGCGAGGGTAGAGTATAGGGGTCAGAGTACACAATGAGGGACAGTGCCAGGGCACAATATGGGGGTCAATGTACACAAGGAGGGACAGTGCAAGGGCAGAGTATGGGTGTTATGAGCTCATTTTCTCCTTCACCTTTGATGTCTGATGAACTCCCTCTGCTGGTGAAAGGAGGTAGTGAAATTGATTTAGATGGGAAAAACCTGTCATCTGAACAGGTGGAGTGTGATTGGACATCCGGAATGTCTGAGTGGATATAAAGCCGCCGACGCCCTGCTGGGTTGCTAGTGATCCTCTCTGTGTGTTCAGCCAACCCTGGTTGGGACTGGCTGAACTCCATTTTTGTCTCTGATCAGTTGATCTCTTTGCTCTGTTTTCAGAATATACCTGAGTGCTGATATAGTGATTTTGAAGTCTAGTGACTTCAGGGCCTTTTCTATCAGACGTGTTGGACATTATTTTTGGCAGGGTTTTTGCGTGATTGCAGACAGTTGCTTTTCTTTCCTGTCCTATCTAGTTAGTGAGGGCCCCATCGTTTGCTCAACCTGTCTTTCTGTCTGTGTTTGTGTTTTCATCTGTTTTCACCGTCAATACATGTTGGGGGCTGTCTATTGCTTTGGGGTCTGCTCTGGGGCAGTTTAGATTTCCCCTTTCTTTCTTTAGGTTTATTTAGTTCTCCAACTGTGAACGAGGTGTCTAGGACCACCGTAGGAACACCCCACGGCTACTGTTAGTTGTTGTGAATAGGATCAGGGGTCTGCAATCTGCTAGCTACCAACCTCTCCGGTTTTCTGGACTTAGCTTGTATTTTTGTTTTTTCCTCCTCCGGTGACTCATTCATAACAGCAGAGTATGGGTGTCAATGTACAGAAGGAGGGACAGTGCAAGGGCAGAGTATGGGGATTAGTGTAGAGCAGGAGGAACAGTGTGAGGGCAGCGTACGGGGGCAGTGTAGAGCAGGAGGGACAATGCGAGGGCAGAGTATGGGAGTCAGTGTAGAGCAGGAGGGACAGTGCGAGGGCAGCGTACGGGGGTTAGTGAAGAGCAGGAGGGACAGTGCAAGGACAGAGTATGGGGGTCAGTGCACACAATGAAGGACACTGTGAGGGCACAGTATTGGTGTCAGTGTACACAAGGAGGGACAATGCGAAGGCAAAGTATGGGGGGCAGTGTACAGAAGGAGGGACAGTGTGAAGGCAGAGTATGGGGTCAATGTACACATGGATGGTCAATGCAAGGGCAGAGTATGGGGGTCAGTGTACACAAGAAGGGACTGTGCGAGGGCAGCATATGAGGGTCAGTGTAGAGCAGGAGAGACAATGCGAGGGCAGAGTATGGGGGTCAGTGTAAAGCAGGAGGGACAGTGCGAGGGCAGAGTATGAGGGTCTGTACACAAGGAAGGACAGTGCAAGGGCACAGTGTGGGGGGCAATGTGTACAAGGAGGGACTGTACGAGGGAAGAGTATGGGGGTTAGTGTACAGAAGGAGGAACAGTGCAAGGCCAGCGTATTGGGGAAGTGTGCAGAAGGAGGGACAGTGCAAGGGCAGAGTACGTGGGTCAGTGTACAGAAAGAGGGACAGTGCAAGGGAACAGTTAGGGGTTAGTGTAGAACAGGAGGGACAGTGCGAGAGCAGAGTATGGTAATCAGTGTTCACAATGATGGACAATGCGAGAGCAAAGTATGGGGTCAGTGTACACACGAAGGGACAGTACAAGGTCAGCGTATGGGGGGTCAGTGTAGAGCTGGAGGGACAGTGCAAGGGCAGAGTATGGGGTTCAGTATACACAAGGAGGGACAGTGCAAAGGCAGCGTATGGGGGTCAGTGTAGAGCAGGAGCGACAGTGCGAGGGTAGAGTATAGGGGTCAGAGTACACAATGAGGGACAGTGCCAGGGCACAATATGGGGGTCAATGTACACAAGGAGGGACAGTGCAAGGGCAGAGTATGGGTGTTATGAGCTCATTTTCTCCTTCACCTTTGATGTCTGATGAACTCCCTCTGCTGGTGAAAGGAGGTAGTGAAATTGATTTAGATGGGAAAAACCTGTCATCTGAACAGGTGGAGTGTGATTGGACATCCGGAATGTCTGAGTGGATATAAAGCCGCCGACGCCCTGCTGGGTTGCTAGTGATCCTCTCTGTGTGTTCAGCCAACCCTGGTTGGGACTGGCTGAACTCCATTTTTGTCTCTGATCAGTTGATCTCTTTGCTCTGTTTTCAGAATATACCTGAGTGCTGATATAGTGATTTTGAAGTCTAGTGACTTCAGGGCCTTTTCTATCAGACGTGTTGGACATTATTTTTGGCAGGGTTTTTGCGTGATTGCAGACAGTTGCTTTTCTTTCCTGTCCTATCTAGTTAGTGAGGGCCCCATCTTTTGCTCAGCCTGTCTTTCTGTCTGTGTTTGTGTTTTCATCTGTTTTCACCATCAATACATGTTGGGGGCTGTCTATTGCTTTGGGGTCTGCTCTGGGGCAGTTTAGATTTCCCCTTTCTTTCTTTAGGTTTATTTAGTTCTCCGGCTGAGAACGATGTGTCTAGGACCACCATAGGAACACCCCACGGCTACTGTTAGTTGTTGTGAATAGGATCAGCGGTCTGCAATCCGCTAGCTACCAACCTCTCCGGTTTTCTGGACTTAGCTTGTATTTTTGTTTTTTCCTCCTCCGGTGACTCATTCATAACAGCAGAGTATGGGTGTCAATGTACAGAAGGAGGGACACTGCAAGGGCAGAGTATGGGGGTCAATGTACACAAGGAGGGACAATGCAAGGGCAGCATATGGGGGTCAGTATAGAGCAGGAGGGACAGTGCGAGGGCAGCGTACGGGGGCCAGTGTAGAGCAGGAGGGACAGTGCGAGGGCAGATTATGGGGGTCAGTGTAGAGCAGGAGGGACAGTGTGAGAGCAGCGTGTGGGGTTAGTGTAGAGCAGGAGGGACAGTGTGAGGCTAGAGTATGGGGGTCAGTGTATGGGCACAGTATTGGGGTCAGTGTACACAAGAAGGGACAGTGTGAAGTCAAAGTATGGGGGCAGTGTAGAGCAGGAGGGACAGTGCGATGGCAGAATATGGGGGTCAGTGTACACAATGAAGGACACGGCGAGGGCACAGTATTGGCATCATTGTACACAAGGAGGGACAATGCGAAGGCAAAGTATGGGGGGCAGTGTACAGAAGGAGGGACAGTGCGAGGGCAGAGTATGGGAATCAGTGTACAGAAGGAGGGACAGTGTGAAGGCAGAGAATGGGGTCAATGTGCACAAGGAGGGACAATGCAAGGGCAGCATATGGGGGTCAGTGTAGAGCAGGAGAGACAATGCGAGGGCAGAGTATGGGGGTCAGTGTAAAGCAGGAGGGACAGTGCGAGGGCAGAGTATGAGGGTCAGTGTACACAAGGAAGGACAGTGCAAGGGCACAGTGTGGGGGTCAGTGTGTACAAGGAGGGACTGTACGAGGGAAGAGTATCGGGGTCAGTGTACGGAAGGAGCAACAGTGCAAGGCCAGTGTTTTGGGGAAGTGTGCAGATGGAGAGACAGTGCAAGGGCACAGTACGCGGGGTCAGTGTAGAGCAGGAGTGACAGTGCAAGGGCAGAGTATGGGGTTCAGTATATACAAGGAGGGACAGTGCAAAGGCAGCGTATGGGGGTCAGTGTAGAGTAGGAGCGACAGTGCGAGGACAGAGTATAGGGGTCAGAACACACAATGAGGGACAGTGCAAGGGCACAATATGGGGGCCAATGTACTCAAGGAGGGACAGTGCAAGGGCAGAGTATGGGTGGCAGTGTACAGAAGGAGGGACAGTGTGAGGGCAGAGTATGGGGGTCAATGTACAGAAAGAGGGACAGTGCAAGGGCAGAGGATGGGGGCAATGTACACAAGGAGGGACAATGTAAGGGCAGCATATGGGGTTCAGTGTATAGCAGAAGGGACAGTGCGAGGGTAGAGTATAAGGGTCAAGGTACACAATGAGGAGTGTGAGGGCACAGTATGGGGGTCAGTGTACACAAGGGGGGACAATGCGAGGGCATTGTATGGTGGTCATTGTAGAGCAGGAGAAACAGTTCGAGTGCAGAGTATGGAGGTCAGTGTAGAGCAGGAGGGACAGTGTGAGGGCAGAGTATTGGGGTCAGTGTACACAAGGAGGGACAGTGCGAGGGCAGATTATTGAGGTCAGTGTACACAAGGAGGAACAGTGCGAGGGCAGAGCATGGGGTCAATGTACACTAGGCGGGACAGTGCAAAGGCAGCGTATGGGGGTCAGTGTAGAGCAGGAGCGACAGTGCGAGGGCAGATTATTGAGGTCAGTGTACACAATGAGGGACAGTGCGAGGGCACAATATGGGGGTCAATGTACTCAAGGAGGGACAGTGCGAGGGCACGGTATGGGAGGCAGTGTACAGAAGGAGGGACAATGCAAGGGCAGAGTATGGAGGTCAGTGAAGAGAAGGAGGGACAGTGCAAGGGCAGCATATGGGGGTCATTGTAGAGCAGGAGGGACAGTGCAAGGGCAGAGTATGGGGGTCAGTGTAGAGCAGGAGGGACAGTGCAAGGGCGGAGTATGGAGATCAGTGTGCACAAACAGGGACAGTGTGAGGGCAGAGTATGGGGGTCAGTGTACAGAAGGAGGAACAGTGCGATGGCAGAGTATGGAGGTCCGTGTACAGAAGGAGGGACAGCGTGAGGGCACAGTATGGAGGTCAGTGTAGAGAAGGATTGACTGTGCCAGGGCAGAGTATGGGGGTCAGTGTATAGAAGGAGGGACAGTGCTAGGGCACAATAAGGTCCGTGTAGAGGAGCGACAGTGTGAGGGCAGAGTATGGGGTCAGTGTATAGAAGGAGGGACAGTTCAAGGGCACAGTATGGAGGTCAGTGTAGAGCAGGAGGGACAGTGTGAGAGCACAGTATATTGTGGCAGTATACAGAAAAAGTGACAGTGCGAGGGCACAGTATATTGTGGCAGTATACAGAAAGAGGGGTAGTATGATGGAATATTATGGGGTTGCAGTACAGAAGGAGGGACAGTGTGAGGACACAGTATGGAGGTCAGTGTAGAGAAGGAGGGACAGTGTGAGGGTAGAGTATGGGGTCAGTGTAGAGCAGGAGGGCCAGTGCGAGAGCACAGTATATTGCGGCAGTATACAGAAAAAGTGACAGTGCGAGGGCACAAATATAAGGACACTCAATGTGGAAAGATTGGACAGTTTAAGGCACATCTGTCTGGTAATTAAAATGAAAATATTTATTGGAAAATGTTTCAAAACCAAGTTGATCCATCAACAAAAACCTGAGCCATTTCTGGCAGTAAATGCCTTTAGTCATGGTGTGAAATAGAATAATATCTATTACCTCTATTTACATACATAGGAAACAATCACATTTAGAAAGGGACATTATGCTAAACACTGCCTGAAGGAAAAAGCAAGCACCACATGTACAGTGCCTTGCAAAAGTATTCGGTCCCTGGAACTTTTCAACCTTTTCCCACATATCATGGTTCAAACATAAAGATACCAAATGTAAATTTTTGGTGAAGAATCAACAAGTGGGACACAATTGTGAAGTTGAACGAAATTTATTGGTTATTTTAATTTTTTGTGGAAATTCAAAAACTGAAAAGTAGGGCGTGCAATATTATTCAGCCCCTTTACTTTCAGTGCAGCAAACTCACTCCAGAAGTTCATTGTGGATCTCTGAATGATTTAATGTTGTCCTAAATGACTAATGATGATAAATATAATCCACCGGTGTATAATCAAGTCTCTGTATAAATGTACCTGCTCTGTGATAGTCTCAGGGTTCTGTTTGATGCACAGAGAGCATCATGAAGACCAAGGAACACAACAGGCAGGTCCGTGATACTGTTGTGGAGAAGTTTAAAGCTGGATATGGATACAAAATGATTTCCAAAACTTTAAACATCCCGAGGAGCACTGTGCAAGCGATCATATTGAAATGGAAGGAGTATCATACCACTGCAAATCTACCAAGACCCGGCCATCCCTCTAAACTTTCATCTCAGACAAGGAGAAGACTGATCAGAGATGCAGCCAAGAGGCCCATGATCACTCTGGATGAACTGCAGAGATCTACAGCTGAGTTGGGACAGACTGTCCATAGGACAACAATCAGTCCTACACTGGCCTTTATGGAAGAGTGGCAAGAAGAAAGCCATTTCTCAAAGATATCCATAAAAAGTGTCATTTAAAGTTTGCAACAAGCCACCTGGGAGGCACACCAAACATGTGGAAGAAGGTGCTCTGGTCAGATGAAACAAAAATCTAACTTTTTGGCAACAATGCCAAATGATATGTTTGGCGTAAAGGCAACACAGCTCATCACCCTGAACATACCATCCCCACTGTCAAACATGGTGGTGGCAGCATCATGGTTTGGGCCTGCTTTTCTTCAGTAGGGACAGGGAAGATGGTTAAAATTGATGGGAAGATGGATGAAGCCAAATACAGGACCATTCTTGAAGAAAACCTGTTGGAGTCTGCAAAAGACCCGAGACTGGAACGGAGATTTGTCTTCCAACAAGACAATGATCCCAAACATAAAGCAAAATCTACAATGGAATGGTTCACAAATAAACATATCCAGGTGTTAGAATGGCCATGTCAAAGTCCAGACCTGAATCCAATCGAGAATCTGTGGAAAGAGCTGAAAACTGCTGTTCACAAACGATCTCCATCCAACCTCACTGAGCTCGAGCTGTTTGCCAAGGAAGAATGGGCAAGAATTTCAGTCTCTTGATGTACAAAACTGATAGAGACATACCCCACGCGACATGCAGCTGTAATCGCTGCAAAAGTTGGCGCAACAAAGTATTAAGTTAAAGGGGGCCGAATAATATTGCACGCCACACTTTTCAGTTTTTATATTTCCACAAAAATATAAAATAACCAATAAATTTCGTTCAACTTCACAATTGTGTTCCACTTGTTGTTGATTCTTCACCAAAAATTTACATTTGGTATCTTTATGTTTGAAGCATGATATGTGGGAAAAGGTACTGGCAAGGCACTGTATACCAAAAAATCTTAAGGTAACATGAGTAAGGCTAGTTTCACACTAGCGTTTATTCGACGCAGCGCACGGCGCCGCTAAGCCCTGCCGGCTCCCTGCCCGCCCCATCCGGTCATCGCCGCCTACTATCGCACATGGACGCTTGCGATCTGCGCACCCTATCTTTAGCATAGGGTGCACAGATCGTGCGCTGGCCGTGCGCTAGTAGGATTTTGGTGTGCGCTGCGCACTTTTGAAGGTGCGCCCGTGCGCGCCGAACGCAGCATGTTGCATTTCGGCGCGCACGGCGCACCTTCAAAAGTGCGCAGCACACGCCAAAATCCTACTAGAGCACGGCCAGCGCACGATCTGCGCACCCTATGCTAAAGATAGGGTGCACAGATCGCAAGTGTCCATGTGCAATAGTAGGCGGCGATGACTGGATGGGGCGGGCAGGGAGCTGGCAGTGGGCGGGGCTTAGCGGCGCCGTGCACTGCGTCGAATAAACGCTAGTGTGAAACTAGCCTTATCTGACAGTCACAAGCAGAAAAGAATAGGCCACAAATCGGGGATCACCCTGAATAGGAATTTAGCAAAAATATTACAATTTTTATTTATTTAAATTAAGCACAGCAAACAGCAACAACACATTAAAAACATTAAAAAATGGTCACACATGTGACACATTCAAAAGATATACATATCTCATAATAGAGAACCAAACCTGATAACCACTACCACTTTTGGTGGAGAAAGTGTCTTATACCCAAGGTCCATGTAAACTAATACCCAATTAGAAGGTTTTGAAAGCACACTAATACACTGTAGCCATCACAAATGAATCATGGATATCAGTGATGCAGATACATTTTAAATTTTAAATGGATGTTATCACAAGCTCAAATAATGCCTTGAGACAGTGCATACAATTAGTTATATAGCTCTGGCATACTCTTATTCACAATGTGGTACATAAAAAACAAACGTTTCTGGAATGTACTGAATAAACCCCATTTGGAAATACCTCAGCCTGAAGTCAGGCTCCAAGAGCAGACCAGATTATCCAGACCAGAAATGGGCTGTAAAGAGTGCAAACAACCAAAGGACATCTACATGTCCACCTTCAAATAATATACATAGATGCACAGAACCCAATACATCACATATGAAGTGAAGTGGAGTGGGGCAGGCTGGACTGATGACCCGACGCGTGTCGCCAATCTAGGGGTGTAGATGTCGGTGATTTCGGACCCATGAGGATACGCCGGTCCAGGGTTGTGGTTCCTCCGGGTTTAATTCCACCTCCGTAATTCCTTTTGCCTTCCCACCCGAACAGCAATGAATAGGGGGTATAACCAGTTACTCGATGCACTCGGTTGTTATATACCCACACCAGCTCGGGGACATATTCAGGCCAGTGGACCTTGCAGTCGCTCTCCAAGGTGTGCAGCATTTGAATTAACATACGAATGAATCGCTCGCAGGCTCCGTTTCCCTGCGGGTGGTATGGCGTAGTCCGTGATTCATTGATACCGTACAGATGGCTCTTCCTAGGAAGCACGCTCCTTGGTCCGAATGTATTCGTTGTGGACAGCCGTACACTTAAATAAAGTTCTTACAAATCACATAAGCAGCCGACTCCGCTGTTTGGTCTCGGGTGGGGGGTGACCACTGCGAACTTGGTGAAGTGGTCCATCATAACGACACAATGTTCATACCCCTGATAGGCGGGACCGATGGTCAGGTAGTCCACCGTAAGAAGTTCCAAAGGAGCCTCATGTTGCATTAGTCTGCACCGGGGCTTGTTGCGCAGGGGTTTAGCGAGCTCGCACGGGCGGCAGGTCCGACAAACTTCTTCTACAGCAGAGTGCAAACGTGGGTGGTATACTATCTGCTGTAACCATTGTAACATCTTTTGAGCACCAAAGTGAGCCCCCTTTTCATGGGCTTCCCGGGCCAGTTGGTTGAGATGGGCTCCGGGCACGATGACCTGCCATATTGTAGCTGACGTGGCGCGTGATATGGCCTTTCGATATAAGAATCCCTTTTTGATGACCAGTTTCTCCCACTGGCGCAGCATCAGCAACATATCTTGGGTCAGGGTCTGTCTCTGCGAGCCTATGGGCAATTTACCGGTGGCCACCCATCGGCACAGGAGTCCAATTTCTGTATCTTCTTGTTGCTGCTGGATCCAGTGGTCGCGGGGCTGTCCCAGCATCCCTCCTAGGAGTCCCAGACTAAGTACTTCCTGCGTGCTGACTGCAAGTGTGGTGGTGGTGAGGGCGAACGGCGTTTCATCTGCTTCTAATTCATCGTCTCGGTTTCTCCCTGGAGTGGTGTGTCAGATTCTGGAGAGCGCGTCGGCGTGCACGTTTTCAGCTCCCCGTTTGTAGATGATCTTATAATTGAATTTGGCCATCCGAGCCACCCATCGCTGCTTGAAGGCCCCCAGTTTGGCATTCTCCAAATGGGCTAACGGGTTGTTATCAGTTCACACTACTACTTCGGAGCCTGCCAGGTACTCTGCGAATTGCTCCGTCATTGCCCACACGACTGCAAGGAGCTCAAGCTTAAAGGAGCTGTAATTGTCCGGGTTGCGTTCTGAGTCGTGCAGTGACCTGCTACCATAGGCGATCACTTTCTCCCGGCTATCCTGCACCTGTAACAACACAGCTCCTAGTCCCTGGAGGCTCCCGTCTGTATGCAGGATGAACAGTTGCGAAAAATCCGCATGCGCCAATACCGGGGCGTCCGAGAGAGCAGCTTTGAGGTCTTGAAACGCATCCTCTTGCGGTTGCTGCCACTCTATCTTCCGTCCATTCACCCCGGTGGGAGCCCCCTTCAGCAGGTCTTGCAGGGCTCGAGCTCGGCATGCAAAATTCATCACAAACAGCCGGTAGTAGCCGGCCAACCCCAAGAAGGCCTGCACATCCTTCACCGTCTCCGGGGTAGGCCACCCCTGGATGGCAGCGACCTTTTCTAGGGATGGTCGAACGCCCTCTACCGAGACAGTATGCCCCAGGTACTCGATCTGGGTGCGGAACAGGTAGCATTTCTGGGGCTTGACCTTTAACCTGTACTTCTGCAGCCAGCCGAGCACCTGTCCTAACCGCCTCCTGTGGTCCTCGAAGGTGGCGGAATAGATGATAATATCATCCAGGTATATCAATGTGGCTTCAAAGTTGAGGTCTCCTAGACACCGCTCCATCAACCGCTGAAAAGTTCCGGGGGCGTTGGCCAGCCCAAACGGCATCCGATTGAACTCGAACAGTCCCATGGGAAGGATGAATGCCGTCTTGGCTCTGTCTTCCTCCGACATCGGCACCTGCCAGTATCCACTGGCCAGGTCAAGGGTTGAAAAGTACATTGCGTTCCCCAGGGCGGACAGAGACTCTTCTATGCGGGGCAGTGGATACGAATCCTTGATGGTGCAGGCGTTCAACTTCCGATATTCCACGCAAAACCGCAAAGTGCCATCTTTCTTCCGGACCAGGACAATAGGGGCCGCCCAAGGGCTTTGGCTTTCTCATATGACCCCCTTCCGAAGCATTTGGGCTAATAGAGTTTTCACTTCCTGATATAGCTGCGGTGGTATTTGCCGATATCGCTCCCGGATAGGGGCCGCTCCGCCGTTGGGATCCCATGCGTGATGGCCGTGGTACATCCGAAGTCGTCCTCGTGGCTGGCGAAGACACTGTAAAATTTCCCAAGAAGTGTCTCTACTTGGAGAAGATGGGCTGGCGCTAGGCTGGAAAGTTCAGCCCGCATCCTTTCCAGAATGACTCGACCTTTTTCTTGGGCTGCGGATGCGGTAGCCTGTTGGGTTCATATCGTTACTGCCCAAGGATCTTCGGGTTGCACCCGCAACTGGACTGCGGGGTCTGGCAGCAGCTCCTCCACTGGCCTTACTAGTTTGGCCATTTCGGCCCGGGGCTTCAGGGTGATATCCTCATCTTCCAGGTTGACACAACATACCAAGACGGTCCCCTCCTGCACTGTGGCCAGGGAGCGGGCCACCAGGATGCCAGGGTGCAGGCGCGCCGAGTAACAGGGTTCCACCTGCACCTCCACGCCCTCCAGTGGTATCGGGGCGCGGCTCGGCAGAGCCACCACTGTCTGCCCCGGAGGGAGCACGAGCGGGGGGCCCACCGGCGCGATGACCTTACCCAGCGCCTCACCCTCCTGACACTCCTGGAACACTCGCGCCTCCCGCACCAACAGCTGGAAGACCTGCCCCTGGACCGTGCGAGTACCCCACTGACTTAGGGTCTCCTGCGTGGAATCGTTGAGGAGTAGATTACCGAATTCCCGCAGTACATTCAAGCCCAAGATGATTGGATGACAGTCATTAGTCTCTCCTTGGGTCAGGACCACTCCCCGACGACCGAGGGGTTTACCACACAGTCATTTGAAGCCACACCACCCCGGTGACAGGTACCGGCAATTGGTTTGCAGCCACTAGTCGTATCATGGCCCCACTGGGTCCTTGCCGCTTCCGGGAAATGATGCCGGAAGTACGTTGCTGGCATGGTCGTTACCTGCGACACCGTATCCACTAGGCACCGCACAGCACGACCCTTGACTTCGGCCCATACGATTGGGCACTTAGCGACCAGTTCTTCGGGACTTCCACCACCCCTCATTGTGGCTTCCTGCTCCAAGCGGCGTCCCCCATGCCCGGAGCCCTCTAGTTTAATGCCCGCCGGGGTGTGTATCTCCCACGCCGCGGACACTCCCGGGCGAAATGGCCCAGTTCTCCACACTCATAGCACCAGGGCGGCGAGGCTCGGCCACCCCGGGTATTGCGAGGCCCCCAGGGCCTGGAGTTGTAGCCGGGTCGGCCGAGCGCGGGCTCCGTTCTTTTCTTCACTTCGGCCAGCTCACCCCGGATACTCTTCAGTTCTTGTCTCATTTCCTCTATCCATTGAGGTTCTTCGACTACACTTACAGAGGACTCCATGCTCCGGGCCTTCCCTACAGGAGCCGTAATCCCCTGCTCTTGCTCTCGCACCCGGGCCTGACTCCCCGCTTCAGAGAAGGCTAAACGTGGGTTCCCCCCGGACCTACTCCCGCAATGCCTGCTTGATTAGCGGGTCCCAGAGTCCAGTCACTAGCAGGTCACGCAGGGTAATGTCGATGGGCCCTATCCCTATTCCGTCCTTCCTTTCAATGGCAGTGTGTAGTTCCTGGAGGGCGTTCATATATTGGGTGATGGTCTCCCCCTCCCCCTGCATCCGACTGAACAACCGGGTCCTCAACTCCCCCATGTCTGTTGGATCACCGTGGGTCTCTTCCAGGATCTGCAGGACCCTGGCGAAGGTGTTACGACGCCCCGGGGGTCTCAACATTACCGACTTCCGGGCTTCCCCATTCAGCGCCATAAGGGCCACTTCAGCCTCTAAATCGGGGGTAATGGGGTGCATGCGGAAAAGGCCCCGCATACGTTCTGTCCAGCTCCACAACAGCGTATTGGAGCCAGAAAACCGGGCATGTTACTTAGCATAGCCCCCAGGGAAATGCTGGAGCAGGGACCCCCATCATCCGCAGCGCCCGCAGCCCCACTCTGGTCAGGTGCCCCACCATCTGTGCTCGGAGACTTCATCCTGCTGACTACGCCAAATGTGGTGTTTGCAGGTACACAGGATGCAGTGACGAGTCGCGAGACGATTCGGTGCTTTTTATAATAGCGTTTATGGGACTAGAGGGAACTTTCCTCAGTCACGGCCTGATCACCAACAAAAAGGGGGTAACACAGGTTGCCCGCGCAGGGGCTCTAAACAGGCAAACACAGATGTAGAGCACACCACTACTTCCGGCAACGGCCGGTCACTATAGGGCCTCGGTATGGCCGACTATGGGTCCTTAATTATAGTCTATTTAGCCGTCCAGATGTCCCTCGCCATTCGGGTTGGTGGTCTTTCGGCGTAATAGTTGCTGGGCCCAGTTGCTGAAATGTTGGTGAAGTCTTCGCGCCCACCGGCGCGCTGGTGACACTGGAGTTCCGCAGGCCCCGGCGGAGTCCTTGTGTGGAAGGGCCTCAGTCCCCGGACTGGGGCAAGCGGCAGCCATGTGAGGTGGTGGATGACAGGCCACCTGCGCAGCTAACGGCTGCGACGGGAAGTCCACGGTCAGCGGAGGCCCGGCCCCTGCTGCGGGCCGGAGCGGGACAGCGGTGGCCGCCGACTGCACGATACCTGCTGTGGCCACAGGTGAGAGCGGGGCGCCTGCGGGTCGCGGGAAACAGGCCGCAGCCACGGGCCGAGAGGAGGCGGCAGTGGCCACGGGTGACCGGGAGCAGGCCGCAGCCGTGGGCTGAGAGGAGGTGGCAGCGGCCGCGGGCTGTACTGTGGCCGCAGCGGCTGCGGGCTGGAGTGGGACAGCAAGTCTCGGATGATCGCCTGGGCACCGTCCCTCTGGAGTCCTCAGTGAGCGTCCTCTCTCGCACTGGTAAGACGCTCTAGCCTTCAGTCGCTCCCACGCTCTCCTGCAGTCTCTGTCCTCGTCTGCTGACTGGAGAATTCCCCGCCTCCTTTATAGTGGTCCTTCCCCCAGCCCATCTGTCCGTCATAACAGTCCGTCCTCGAATCCTGTCCCCCGGGAACAGTTTCCCCCGGAACCCAGATAACGGCTCCTTTGGTTCCGGCCCGGACACTCGACGGCGGCCGTTTCTCCCACAGCATTATCTGAAATGTCTGTCCTATAAAGTCAAGTGTGAACCCTGCTGATGGTAACATCACCAGTTAGGGTCCAGTCACACCAAACGATGCACCAGTGATCCCGACAATGATACGACCTGGTCAGGATTGCTGGTGCATCGCTACATGATCGCTGGTGAGCTGTCAAACAGGCAGATTTCACCAGCGATCAGGAAAAGCAAGGACGCTGGTATCCAAGGTAAATAGCAGGTAACTAAGCACGCGCGGCACTTAGTTACCTGCTGATTACCTTGGATACCAGCTTCCAGCACGAGCACGCTGGTATCCAAGGTACACAGCGGGTAACTAAGCGCCACACGCGCTTGGTTACCCGATATTTACCTTGGATACCAGTTCCCAGCGTCTGCTTACAGCGCTGGGAGCTCACTGATCGTTGGTCTCCCACTGCCACACGTTATGCGTGCTGGCCAGCGGGAGACCAACGATCAAAAAATGGCCGTCCGATCAGTGATACCCAGTGGGGGGGCCGGTTGCTGATAGGTGTCACACACAGCGAGATCGCTGATGCGTCACAAAATCAGCGATCTCGCTAGCGATCTCGCTATGTGGGACGGGCCCCTTAGGCCTCTTTCACACTTCTGTCTTTTGATGTCAGTCGAAATCCGCCCTTTTTTGTCTGCGTTGAAAAGACTGACGTTGACTGATCCGGATCCGTCGCCGTCCGTCGTCTGCTAGAATGGATATCTCTCTCTCTCACACTGGCTGCTGCGACAGATCAGTTAAAAAAATAGATCCAGTGCATCAGTTTTTCCAATCTGCACTGGATCCTTTTTTTTCACACTTTGACGGATTGTGACTCATGCAAAAAGACTGAAGTGTTAAAGAGGCCTTAAACAGATATCTAGGAAGGAAATCTTTATATTGGGACCAGATAATGGAAATTTCAAATTATAATTGATGCTATTTATACCCATTCACCCAGCCCCCGCATCCCCAGTCCCACTAACAGGAGCTCTGTGGAACGCTCGCTCTGTCTGCAACAAGCTTTCCTACATCCATGATCTTTTTGTTACTACCAAACTTTCCTTCCTCGCCATCACCGAAACCTGGCTCACCCCTTCTGACACAGGGTCTCCTGCTGCACTTTCATATGGTGGCTTCCACCTTTCTCACACTCCCCGCCCCACCAGCAAACATGGCGGAGGAGTTGGTCTTCTCCTGTCAGATACCTGCTCCTTCACCCCAATCCCACTGCCACCCTCTGTTACCCTCCCTCCCTTTGAGGTGCACTCTGTGCGCATCTACTCCCCCTCCAACCTCCAACTGGCTGTCATCTACCGGCCCCCAGGGCCTGCCACCACCTTCTTTGACCACTTCACCACCTGGCTACTCCATTTCCTTTCCGCGGACATCCCTACTATCATCATGGGCGACTTCAACATCCCCATTGACACTTCCCTCTCAGCTTCCACTAAACTTCTATCTCTCACTTCCTCCTTCGGCCTCACTCAGTGGTCTTCTACAGCCACCCACAAAGATGGCCACACACTGGACCTCATCTTCACCCGCCTCTGCTCCCTATCTAACCTCTCTAACTCACCTCTTCCTCTCTCTGACCACAACCTTCTCACATTCTCTTCCCTCTCCACTCCATGTCTACAATCCCCACCCCACAAACTTTCACACCCTCGCAGAAATCTTAAACACCTTGACCTACACTCATTCTCTGAATCCCTCCTCCCTCTCACAGATATAAGTTCCTTACACAATGCGGATGATGCTGCTGCTCTATATAACACTACAATAGCTGTAGCTTTGGAATCTGCTGCCCCACTTACACATACCAAAGCTCGCAAAATCAACAGACAGCCCTGGCACACCAGCCTGACCAAAGAACTGAGGCGAGCTTCCAGGGCTGCTGAGCGCAGATGGAAAAGATCCCACTCCAACGAGCACTTCATCGCATTCAAACAGTCTCTCACTACTTTCAAGACCACACTCGCCACAGCTAAACAAACCTACTTCTCATCGCTCATATCCGCCCTGTCTCACAACCCTAAACAGCTATTCAACACCTTCAATTCTCTCCTCCGTCCCCCAGCACCTCCTCCCTCCCCACTCATCTCAGCTGAAGACTTTGCCTCATTTTTCAAGCAGAAGATTGATAACATCAGAGACAGTTTTGGTCCACAACCCCCAGAGCCCCTTCTCCCGTCTTCCCAGCCCTCCACCTCCAAAACCAACTTCTCCACCATTACAGAAGATCGACTCTCCACTCTACTCTCAAGATCACATCTCACCACTTGTGCACTTGACCCGATCCCTTCCCACTTCATCCCAAACCTCGCCACAGTCTTCATCCCAACCCTAACCCATCTCTTCAACCTATCACTAACAACTGGTGTTTTCCCCTCAAGCTTTAAACATGCCTCAATCACACCTATCCTCAAAAAGCCCTCTCTTGACCCATCCTCTGTATCTAGCTATCGCCCTATATCACTTCTCCCCTATGCCTCCAAGCTACTGGAACAACACGTCTACCTTGAACTGTCCTCCCATCTCTCTTCTTGCTCCCTCTTCGACCGCTTACAATCTGGCTTCCGGTCACACCACTCCACCGAAACTGCCCTTACTAAGGTCACCAATGACCTCTTAACCGCCAAGAGAAAGCGACACTACTCTGTCCTCCTCCTCCTGGACCTGTCGGCTGCCTTTGACACAGTGGACCATTCCCTACTATTACAGACCCTCTCATGCCTTGGCATCACAGACTTGGCCTTGTCCTGGATCTCATCATACCTAACAGACCGGACATTCAGCGTCTCCCACTCACACACCCCCTCCTCACCTCACCCCCTATCTGTCGGAGTCCCACAAGGTTCAGTCCTAGGACCCCTGCTCTTCTCCATTTACACCTTTGGCCTGGGACAGCTTATAGAATCTCATGGCTTTCAGTATCATCTCTATGCTGATGACACACAGATCTACATCTCTGGACCAGATATCACCTCCCTGCTAACCAGAATCCCTCAATGTCTGTCCACTATTTCATCCTTCTTCTCTACCAGATTTCTGAAACTTAACATGGACAAAACAGAATTCATCATCTTTCCCCCATCTCACATGACCACCCCAACGAACCTATCCATTACAGTAAATGGCTGCCCACTCTCCCCAGTCCCACAAGCTCGCTGCCTCGGGGTAATCCTTGATGCTGATCTCTCCTTCAAACCACATATCCAAGCCCTTTCCACTTCCTGCCGACTTCAACTCAAAAATATTTCATGAATCCGTTCATTCCTCAACCAAGAATCTGCAAAAACCCTAGTCCATGCCCTCATTATCTCTCGCCTTGACTACTGCAACCTCCTGCTCAGTGGCCTCCCCTCGAACTCTCTCGCACCCCTCCAATCTATTCTAAACTCCGCTGCCCGACTAATACACCTGTCCCCCCGCTATTCCCCAGCTTCTCCCCTCTTTCAATCCCTTCACTGGCTCCCCATTGCCCAGAGACTCCAGTACAAAACCCTAACCATGACATACAAAGCCATCCACAACCTGTCTCCTCCATACATCTGTGACCTTGTCTCCCGGTACTTCCCTGCACGCAACCTCCGATCCTCACAAGATTTCCTTCTCTACTCCCCTCTTATCTCCTCTTCCCACAATCGCATACAAGATTTCGCTCGTGCATCACCCCTACTCTGGAACTCTCTACCACAACATATCAGACTCTCACCTACCATCGCAACCTTCAAAAAGAGCCTGAAGACCCACCTCTTCCGACAAGCCTATAACCTGCAGTAACCACCGATCGACCAAACCGCTGCATGACCAGCTCTACCCTCGCCTACTGTATCCTCACCCATCCCTTGTAGATTGTGAGCCTTCGCGGGCAGGGTCCTCTCTCCTCCTGTACTAGTTATGACTTGTATTGTTCAACATTATTGTACTTGTTTTTATGTATACCCCTTCCTACATGTAAAGCGCCATGGAATAAATGGCGCTATAACAATAAATAATAATAATAAGAAGAAGAAGAAAAGTGACGAGGCTCGGCATGGTGTATATGACCATACGAATAGCAGGTCATCCACATAGTAACCATACCAAACCACGTCACTAAAAAAAGCAATGTCACTATTAAACATAAACTTTTCTTCCCACCATGACACTAGGAGCGCCAGTACAAGGGCACAGTATGGAGGCTCAGTATATCGAAGGTGTGCAGAGTATGGGGGCATTAACTGAAAGAGGAATGTGCCAGGGCACATTATGGTGGGGCAGTATACAGAAGTAGGGGCCGAGTAAGGGCCCATTATGGTAGGGCAGTATACAGAAGGAGGGGCAGTGCAAGGACACATTATGGTGGGGCAGTATGCAGAAGGAGGGGCCGTGCAAGGACACATTATGGTGGGGCAATATACAGAAGAAGGGGTTGTGCAAGGACACATTATGGTGGGGCAGCATACAGAAGAAGGGGCCGTGCAAGGGCACATTATGATGGGGCAGTATACAGAAGGAAGGACCATTCAAGTGCATGTTATGGTGGGGAAGTATAGAGAAGGAGGGGCCGAGTAAGGAAACATTATGGTGGGGCAGTATACAGAAGGAGGAGCCATGTAAGGGCACATTATGATGGGGCAGTATACAGAAGGAGGGACAATTCAAGTGCACGTTATGGTAGGGTAGTATACAGAAGAAGGAGCCGTACAAGGACACATTATGATGGGGCAGTATACAGGAGGGGCCGTGCAAGGACACATTATGATTGGGCAGTATACAGAAGGAGGGGTCATGCAAGGACAAATTATGATGGGGCAGTATACAGAAGGAGGGGCCGTGCAAGGGCACATTATGGTGGGGCAGTATACAGAAGGAGGGACAGTGCAAGGACACAGTGTTAAGATCTGAGGTTGTGGTTGTTGGTTGTAATAATCAACCAAGTAGGTTAACAATGCAACTATTTTTTTATTCCATATGTCCATAGTTTTACAACAAATCCAGGTCGATGGCCAAAATACAATGCCCCCAGTCCACAAGAACCCTTCCGGGGGCCGAACCCTTCCAGGGGCCAATAGTTCCACTGCCACTGAACCAGGCGATACTCACTGTCTCCCAACTTTTGGTTGGCCCACAGATTTCGTATCTCCCAACATTATGGTCTGTAGTTACAGACCAGGCTCCTCCAGATGACAAATAACACAACAGACATCCATGTTTCCAGGATCAGCAATCCTTAAGAAAGTTTGTGAAATCCATACACCAAATCCCTCAACCACAGCAGGGAGATCCAGCCCAGCCAGCAACCGATCACCAAAACTCCATAGGCCATCCATGCACCTCAGCCAGGATCCTCTCCCTTCAAAGTCACTCCAACAACTGACTGACTAAATCTGCATCATCTTTTTCTCTCTTCTCCTTAGACATTTTCCTTTAGCTCAAAGAATGAAGCATATTTCAACCTCCCATCACCTGGGCTTGCATATGAGACCCACTGTGGTGACCGCTCACCTGGGTCTACTATCCCTTTCAACACAATGGGCCTAAAGGTACTGTCACACTTAGCGATGTACCAGCGATCCCGACCAGCGATATGACGCAGTCAGGATCGCTGGTACATCACTAAGTGGTCGCTAGTGAGCTGCCACACAGGCAGATCTCACCAGCGACATCGCTGGGGACGGGGGTCGCTACTTACCTGTCAGACAAGGCGATCCTGCGTCCTCCCGCCCGGCTCCACGCGTCGCTCGTCGTCACAGCAGGAAGCGCCGCAGGAAGCTGACGACGAGAAACGGTCCAGCCTGTTCTCGCGCGATCAGCGATAACCAGCGGGGGAGCGGGTTGTAGGTAAGTATCAGACACAGCGATATCGCTAGCAATATCGCTATAACGTCACAAGTTATAGCGATATTGCTAGCGATATCGCTTAGTGTGACAGGCCCTTAAGGCTGGGAGTACTATGACCTGAGACCTTGAGATACAGATGAGATTAATGGAATGATTGCTTTACATTTCCCTTTATCAATCTCCTGTCTGGCAATAGGTATACATAAGATCCAGCCTGCCCGTCTTCCTCTGCTTACTGTCACTGAATGTAAACATTGATTCTTGAGGATGAACTGACGAGCAAGCAAATCACTAAGGGGTACTTCACACACAGCGAGATCGCTAACGAGTTCGCTGATGCGTCACCGATTTTGTGACGCATCAGCGATCTCGCTGCGTGTGGCACGCATCAGCGACCGCCCCCCCGCCGGGTATCGCTGGTCGTGCAGGAATGTCCTGGGCCATTTTTTGATTGTTGGTCTCCCGCTGGCCAGCATGCATCGCTGCATGTGGCAGCGGGAGATCAACGATCAACGAGCTCCCAGCGCTGTAAGCAGATGCTGGGAACTGGTATCCAAGGTAAATAGCGGGTAACTAAGCGCGCGCGTCCCTTAGTTACCCGCTGTGTACCCTGGACACCAGCGTGCTCGTGCTGGGAGCTGGTATCCAAGGTAAACAGCGGGTAACTAAGCGCCACGCGCGCTTAGTTACCCGCTGTTTACCTTGGATACCAGCTCCCAGCGCGAGCACGCTGGTATCAAAGGTACACGGCGGGTAACTAAGGGACGCGCGCGCTTAGTTACCCTCTATTTACCCTGGTTACCAGCGTCCTCGCTGGTCCTGATCGCTGGTGAAGCTGCCTGTTTGAGAGCTCACCAGCGATCATGTAGCGACACACCAGCGATCCTGACCAGGTAGTATCGTTGTCGGGATCGCTGGTGCGTCATTTAGTGTAATGAGACCCTTATGAAACAAATCAAATCACAAGCAAATAACTAATAAAACACAACAATATTGATGCAACCGGTGCTCCGTGCTGGAAAAGTCTGCATCCCGTAGAGCTGTGGACTCTACTCTATGTGCATTGGCCCAATAGTTTTTAGTCTGTGGCCAGCTCCTCACAGGCACATTATGGGGAGATTGGTATACAAGAGGCACAGAGGAAGGGCACAGTGTAGTGGATCAGAATAGAGAAGATGGGCACAATATGAGGGGCAGTATACAGAAGGAGAGACAGTACGAGGGCACATTATGGTGTGGCAATATACAGGAGGGGGACAATGCAAGGGCACATTATGGTGTGGCAATATACAGGAGGGGGACAGTACAAGGGCACATTATGGGTGGATTGGTATACAAAAAAAAGTGCATGGGCACACTATGGTGGGATAGTAAAAATGACAATGGATAGTGCAAAGGCTCAGTAGACTGGAAAGTTTTCAGAAAGACAGATAGTGTGATGGCATAGTATAGGGGTCAGTTTACAGAAGGAGGGTAACCTGACTTACAATTGACGGCTGCACTAAGTTTGGTGCTGTGTTTATGTACTGAATGTGATTAAATGAGTACGTAATCACATTCAGTACATAAACACAGCACCAAAATTAGTACTGATGAAGGTGTGGTGTGATGTTCATGTACTAATGAATGTTCGAGTGATGCATTTATGTATTAATGGAAGTTCTGTTGATGTATTCATGTACTGATGATGGTGGTTCTGGTGATGTATTCATGTAATGATGGTGGTTCTGCTGACATGTTCAAGTACTGATGGTGATTCTGAGATAAAGTGTGTGTATATGCATACCTCCCCAGGACACACCGTTCAGGTCAGCTGCATGAATGTATATATATGTCTATATATATGTCCATATATATGCGTGTATTCTTACCTCCCCAGGACACACTGCTCAGGTCGATTTTAAGTATATTGTGTGTATAAATAATGTGTGTATATAAACATACCTACCAGGACACACGGCTCAGGTCAGCTGCAGGACTTTGAGCTCGCACTGCATTACGGGAGTGTTTAGTGAGGAGTCAGCAATCTTTTTGTGACGTGATGCTTCCGAGTCCTGTATGTTTTTGCGTGAGCGCTGCAGTTATACAACAAACTGATTGCTGCATCTTACTAAAAATAATGCAGCAAGAAAAATTCAGGTACTGCATACAGAATCCAGAGAATATAACACAGGAAACTACAGTACAATGTACAAGTGCTTCTCACTAAATTAGAATATCATCAAAAAGTTTAATTTATTTTAGTTCAATTATACAGAGTCATCACAGAGTGATCAATTTCAAGTGTTTATTTCTGTTAATGTTGATGATTATGGCTTACAGCCAATGAAAACCCAAAAGTCATTATCTCAGTAAATTGGAATACTTAATAACACCAGCTTGAAAAATGCTTTTAAATCCGAAATGTTGGCCTACCGAAATGTATGTTCAGTAAATGTACTGAATACTTGGTCGGGGATCCTTTTGCATCAATTACTGCATCAATGCAGCGTGGCGGCGATCAGCCTGTGGCACTGCTGAGGTGCTGTGGAAGCCCAGGTTGCTGTGATAGCAGCCTTCAGCTCATCTGCATTGTTGGGTCTAATGTTTCTCATCTTCCTCTTGACAATACCCCATAGATTCTCTTTACTTTCATCTGAAAACAACACCTTGGACCACTGAGTAACAATCCAGTTCTTTTTCTCCTTGGCGCAGGTAAGACACTTCTGGCATTGTCTATTGGTCATGAGTGGCTTGACATAAGGAATTCGACACTTGTAGCCCATTTCCTGGATACGTCTGAGTGTGGTGGCTCTTGAAGCAATGAATCCAGCAGCAGTCCACTCCTTGAGAATCTCCCCCAAATTTTTGACTGTCCTTTTCTTTACAATCCTTTCAAGGCTGCAATTATCTCAGTTGCTTGTGCACCTTTTTCTACCACTTTTTCCTCCCACTCAACTTTCCATTAATATGCCTGGATACAGCACTCTGTGAACAGCCAGCTTCTTTAGCAATGACCTTTTGTGGCTTACCCTCCTTTTGAAAGTGTGTCAATGGCTGCCTTCTGAACATCTGTCAAGTCGGCAGTCTTCCCCATGATTGTGAAGCTATTGAAACAGACTAAGGGACCTTTTTAAACACTTAGGAAGCCTTTGTTTGTACTGAGGGTTACAATTACATCCAGGGTGAAGAACACACCATGTTTAGCAAGGTTTTAAAGGCTTCAATCTGAATCCCTAAAATACGGTACAAGTCACTGAGTCATTCACTACAAAGAGAAAAACTGAGATCAAATGGTCTCTAATCTGTCTCTGTGGCTGTAGTGTTCTTTTCAGATGACTTTGTTTGTTATTGTGTTATCTGTGATGATGTCAGCACCAAAAAGTAGCCAAACAAAGGCCATTTAAGCTCATCAGTAATCAGTAGTGGAGGAGAGTCATAAGTAGTGGAGTAATCGATGGTGAAGGAGTGTGCTTTGGCATTACAAGTAGTTGAATAATCAGTGGTGGAGAAGTATGCAAGTGGTAGAGACTCAAGAGATGACACCGAAGATACCATGCAGAACGCCACCGCTGCCACCTATTGTCAAGGAATGACAATGGCAGGACTGGTTTTAGACAAAGTGGGGCCCTGGGCAAAAGTTTAAAGCAGAGCCCCAAATGCTCACATACTGCACCATCACACAGAAATATTTCTGTTGTATTTACATGCGCTAAGTTCAGGCTGCTAAACGAGCGCGATCGACAATATTGAAGTTGTTGGATGCTTGTTTCCCGGCCTCTTTAAGGTAGATGCATACGTTCAGTAATTGGCAGCATTTTGGACGCAGTAAATGTCCACTACGTTCAAAGTGCTGCCGGCTATTGAACGTAGGTAAATCCTCTGTGTTCATTGAACCGTGTGGATTCACTGTGTCCAATACATTGTATGGGTGAAATTTATCTTATAGACATGCTGCGGTCTGTAGAGATGTGCTCTGTGTCCATCTTCGTGTCTGTACACACGTAGTGGACATGGGATTTCTGCAAATCCCATTCACTATGCTGTAACATCTGGACGCTGCACAAGTTTGTAGCCTCCAACCCGCATCGTTTACTGCCCGTGTGCACCGACCTTTGCTCCAGCTGAGGAAGAATGATTGGTACAGATAGTCCTCGATACAGTATAATGCAGGTCCCATATAGTACATCTAGTAAAATGCACTCCCCATAGTCCTTGATAGAGTATAATGCAGTCCTCCTCAGAGTATACTGCAGCCCCTCTCATAGAGTATAATGTATTCCCCTGAGCATAATGCAGCCCCCTCAGAGTATAAAGCAGCCCTCTCAGAGTATAATATAGCCCCCTCAGAGTATAATGCAGCCCCCTACACAGTTTGATTCAGCCTCTTCAGAGTATAATGTAGCCCCCTCAGAGTATAATGCAGCCCTTAGAGTATAATGTACCCCCCTCAGAGTTTAATGCAGCACCACACACACAGCATAATGCAGCCCACCAGAGTATAAATCAGTCCCCTTAGAGTATAATGCAACTCCCCAGAGAATAAAGCAGCCCCTTCAGAGTATAATGCAACCCTACACACAGTATAGTGCAGCTCCCCACACACAGTATAGTGCAGCCTCCACACACAGTGCAGCCCCCACACACAGTACAATCCAACTTCCACTCACACACAGTGTAATGCTACCCCCCACACAGAGCAGAGTGCAGCCCCCACACAAAGTACAGTGCAGTCACCCACATACACTGTATAATGCAGCCCCAACACATACAGTATAATGCAGTCCCCCTACACACAGTAGTATAGGTTAGCCCACACACAGAGTATAATGCAGCAGCCCCCATACACAGTATAGTGCATTCCCCACACACAGTACAATGCAACCCCCACATACACAGTTTAGTGCAGCCCCCACACACAGTATAATGCAGTCCCCCCACACACAGTAGTATAGTACAGCCCCCACACACAGTACAATGTAGCCCCCACATATACAGTATAATGCAGTCCCCCCACACACAGTATAGTGCATCCCCCACACACAGTATAGTGCAGTCCTCCCACACAGTATCATGCAGCAGACACCCACAATACTTATCTCTCCTCCTTGTTCCCCTGCTGCTCTCGCTTCTGCAGAGCATCTCATTAGCTCCACTGCTGGCATATGTGGCGCCCCTGAGGGTTCAGTCACCACAGAGGTACTGCACCTCCTCCTGAGGTGTGCTACCCCACCATCCAGGTAAGGTGGGGACACCTGACCATACTCCAACACCTGCATCCCACACAACATAGTAGTGTAGCAAAGCACCCTTTGGTGGCTCCCTGCTTGGAACACGAAGAGTGCTGGGAGGCGGGTGGAGCTTAGTCTGAATCAAAAGGATTGGGAAGAGTTTAGGATTTGGTCAGTCTGTGAGAGAAGCTCCCCGGAGTGGGATGGATGGAAGGAAGTGCTGCAGCAGACCTCAGTGACCTGGGTCTGCTGGCACAGGAAAGAGACATTGATGGAAAGCTTGACTCTTTATAAGAAAGATAAATTTGAATGGAGCGTAAGGAGAAGAGGAGGACTGAGGATTAGGGTTAGAGCAGAACCCTTCCCAAGTTCACAGCGCAAGGCCGGTGTCCAGTCCCCGAGGATGTATGGATACTAATGGTCCTGCAGCAGACACCGGAGGAATAGAAGTTGTCACCACTTTATTCCCACACAAGACTTGGGGGCACAACAGCAACATGAGTGAGCCGGGACTTAGTAGCAAGGAGTCCCTGAAGCAGGCTACAGCTGTCTGCCGTACAAGTAGAGTTGATAGGAACATCTGACAGGAGGAACTCCAGTGTAACTCAGTACTAAGAGTACTTCACTATAGGCGCAAAAGGGGAGATGATCAGAAAAGGCACATGTTGGCGGAGTGCTGGGAGTACTTCATCTTGCCTGGAGGTTGGCTGAGCCCCTGACCCGGAGGACACGGCATGGATGCGGGCACCTGTATGCACAACAGACTGTGAATAAAGCTTTGGAACTACATGCCCAGGTGTCCTCCACTTATTCCAGCGGTCACACACTCCACACTGCTACATCTCTGTGCCTGGCACTGCACCATCTACGTCTCCTTTCTAGCTCCTCACCTACACTGCCCTTGGGACAACTGCCCTACCTGTGGAGGTCCACAACATCATTGCTGCACCACATCTGTCCCAGAGGATCTGTTCGCAGCGTCGGCTTAACACCTCTCTTACCGAACACCACAGGTGGCGTCATGAATCATTCCTATACCAACTTTCAACCATTGCAATGAACATTTCCGCTGTCTACAATGGGCGCCCAGGGCTACGGACCGGGTCATAGCTGCCGTGACAAAAAATCCCCTCTTGGAGAACCACCGGCCCGGTACTGAGTACCCCACAGCCCTGTGAGGGCGACCCAAAAACTTGGCGTCACGAACAGGATTACGAAGCCCGGTACCACCGGGTTCTGTGTGCCGAAGATTTATTGGACTTAATTGTTGAGTGCAAAATAACCAAAATTATAGACTGTAAAATGGACTCTCAAAATGGCCGTCGGCACGGTGAAGAAGGGCGTGACAATATGGGTGGTCCCAAGAAAAGAGCGCAGACTGTTCTGGGCCTCCCCTGCCTTAACTTGTATGCTACAGCAACATGGCCCACCCCCAGAGGGGTTCGTAGACTGGCCCGGTATGGAGGAGTAGGAAGAAGACGCCGCCCCCTGAAGGAGGAGCAAAGCCCTGTGGCGGGAAAGGAGCCCGGGAGGGAGAAGGAACGCCAGGACGCCATGATGGAAGAAGGAAGGAGGCCCGAAGAGCGCAAGGAGGTTGAGCTGAACTTTCCCAGCACAATGGCTGAATGCTCCGACCCTGCTTCCAAAATGGACTGCCAGCAGCTGGAGGATGAGATTGCCCAGCTGACACACAGCCTGCAGCTGAAACAAGAGGCTCTCTGGGCCCTGAACCTGCGGCGTGCCCAGGAGGGGCCTATATCTCCGGTACCCGCCGTCGCTGCTACAGTTCTTCCCCAGGCAGCACCTGTAGAGCCCGTGGCTGTTGAGACACCACAGGCCACGTCTGTCACCACCTCCACGCTGCAACCGCCGCTGGGCACTACCTGTCTGGAGGAGTTATCGGAGGGCCTGGGAGCTGAAGCTGAAGAAGAATCTGCGCTCCTGCCTGGACCTAGTGCGGTTGCGTAGGTCCCACCAGAGACCCCTGTGGACCCGGAGCCGCCATGCGCTCCACCGCCATCTCCAACCTTTGACCGGGCAGCCTCCGCTACCACCGGTAGCCGCCCAGAGCCTGCACCGGAGCTGATATCACCATGCCAGGAGGCTCCAGGTATGACCGCCGCCCCTGCCATCGGGTTGCCCCCTGAGTTTCCGCTTACCGCCGCTAGCATGTCTGAACTCCGCATGGGACAAATGGAAGAGCTGTGGTCTCAATTTAGGAGCACTAAGCTGACTGCGATGGGGAAATGGAAGAAGTCCCTGTTGAAAAGAGTGAGGCTGGAAGAAGCGCGTCCCATTCGACATCTTCTGATCTCAGCAGAGGAGTCTGAGCAGCAGATGGGTGTTACTGTGCATCACGGGTTCCCTTTTCCACAGATTTATAATCCCCGCATTTCACCCTACAAGCAGACACATGCAAAAGTTTCACCAGCAGTCAGACCAAAAGCCAAGTGTAATGGCAGCGGTCGTGCCCACCACCGTTCCCCTAGCACCGGGTCCCCCCGCGGCTGTTACTTACCAGTCCCGTCACGTGCCGCCTCCTCCTTCTCTCTCCGGCTCTCGCGGGCCTCCCCTCTCCTCCTGCTCACGCGCGCCCCGCCTCCCTGTTCTTCTGACAGCTGCTGGCCCGCACATGCGCAGTAGGTCGCGGGCGCGCGGCCGTCAGGTTATTTAACCCTGAGGTGGGCGGCGGCCGATTAGCGGTCTGCCAATTGCCTGCCAGCAGCAGGCATCTCCCATATGGGGAGGACGCCTCATTATTGTGTGTGTCTACCTGCTCTAATTTGGCCGCCTATAGCTTGTCTATAGGTCTTCCCTATGTCTCGTGCTTTTCCTAGTCCCAGTCTTGCTGTCTCTGCCACTGGTTGTTGTCCTGTCCTCCTGCCCATCCTCTGTCCTATCTGGTCCGGGTTCCACTGCCTACGTTCCCCACTTCCCTGTCTCTGTTCCATCCTCCAGTGTCTGCTGAGTTCCCTGTCCTGTACTCTAGCCCACTTCCTGTCAGTCGTTCGCGTTGCCTTCTCTCACTTCCTGCACGGAGTCCCTTTCCTTGGTAATCCTCTCCAGCCTGTAGTCATTCCAGTCCCTCGAGCTGCCCCTCTTGTTTCCAGCTGTCGCGGTGTCTGAACCCCTGCGGGCCTGCCCCTAACGGTCCCTGTATAGGGGTCGGTTCCACCTGGTGCGCTCATCCCGGGGGTCTCAGTTCCGCGACCCAGAGGGTCCACTCTCGGACGCTGCCAAAACCCCTGAAGCGTCACGGTCCATATCCCTGAAGCGTCACAACAAGGCAGCAGAGATACCACCTGAAGCTGAGGAACAACACCAACTGGTGCATGTCATTACCCATGCTATACCAAAAGCAGCAGTTACTCCAGTTGCCACTTCATCTTATGTTAACCCACAAAGAGGAAGAGGATGTCCTCAAGTTCTCCGCTGGAAGCAGCTCAAGAAACCATCTTCCATCACCCCAGGAGGGAACCAACATTAAAGAACATGCCCAAAATAACTAACTATTACCCAAAAGGGTATTAGCACCATTGTGCCTTTTTGTTTTGTTAATCATGTTTTTGTTCTTCCAGTTTTCTTCAAGTTGCCTAGTTGCGATGGCAGCCTTTATTATGAAAAATTTAACTGCTGTGATCATGAACTTGGAGTGTATCACAAACTTTCTTGTAAATAGTTGCACCTCTTTATGTGCCCTTTCTTGGTTTTACATAGGCCTTCTAGGAATAAGGACTACCTCAACTTGGAGCATTGCTCCAACCTAAGGATACTGCAAGAAATCCTGGCTGGGAGCAGTGTCCAGCACTTACAAGAATTGTGATGTTTTAATGTGAAGAGTTATATAATGTGTCTTATGAGAGTATTAATAGTTATAGAATAGCTTTTATATAAAATTGAAACTGATAGTAATGACTAGGTATCTGATTAGGAGTAAAGAGATGGAAATTTGAATAAAGAATGTTCAGGTGACGAACCAGGTACCAGCGGCTGTCACTTATGGTCAAGAAGAAGTGAAAATGTGGAATGTGATAAAAGGGTATTGAATAGTACTTTAAATTAGGTAACGTAACTTTAAAATAAGGTAATACAATAAATCATAGTTAGTTAAGTTGTTTGCAAGGTTCAAGAGTCAGTGCCTCCCACATTGGGAAGTTTAGATAATTGTTTATCAGCATCCCAAAAATGTTTGTATGTTCCTTTGTTTTTGTCTAACCTTGTTTCACTTGCAGCCCGCGGACATGCTGTATTTAACAGTGGGGTATGTGGTGCCCCTGAGGGTTCAGTTGCCACAGAGGTACTGCACCTCCTCCTGAGGTGTGGTACCCCACCATCCAGGTAAGGTGGGGACATCTGACCATACTCCAACACCTGCATCCCACACAACATAGTAGTGTAGCAAAGCACCCTTTGGTGGTTCCCTGCTTGACACACGAAGAGTGCTGGGAGTTGAGTGGAGCTTAGTCTGCATCAAAAGGATTGGGAAGAGTTTAGGATTTGGTCAGTCTGTGAGAGAAGCTCCCCGGAGTGGGATGGATGGAAGGAAGTGCTGCAGCAGACCTCAGTGACCTGGGTCTGCAGGCACAGGAAAGACATTGATGGAAAACCTGACTCTTTATAAGAAAGATAGATTAGAATGGAACGTAAGGAGAAGAGAACTGAGGATTAGGGTTAGAGCAGAACCCTTCCCAAGTTCACAGCGCAAGGCCGGGGTCCAGTCCCCGAGGTTGTATGGATACTAATGGTCCTGCAGCAGACACCGGAGGAATAGAAGTTGTCACCACTTTATTCCCACACGAGACTTGGGGGCACAACAGCAACGTGAGTGAGTCGGGACTTAGTAGCAAGGAGTCCCCGAAGCAGGCTACAGCTGTCTTCCATACAAGTAGAGTTGATAGGAACATCTGTCAGGAGGAACTCCAGTGTAACTCAAAAGGGGAGACGTTCAGAAAAGGCACATGTTGGCGGAGTGCTGGAAGGGAGTACTTCATCTTGCCTGGAGGTTGGCTGAGCCCCTGACCCAGAGGACATGGCACGGATGCGGGCACCTGTATGCACAACAGACTGTGAATAAAGCTTTGGAACTACATGCCCAGGTGTCCTCCACTTATTCCAGCGGTCACACACTCCACACTGCTACATCTCTGTGCCTGGCACTGCATCATCTACGTCTCCTTTCTATCTCCTCACCTACACTGCTCTTGGGACTACTGCCCTACCTGTGGAGGTCCACAACATCATTGCTGCACCACACCATCTGTCCCAGAGGATCTGTTGGAAGTGTCGGCTTAACACCTCTCTTGCCGAACACCACAGGTGGCGTCACGAATCATTCCTATACCAACTTTCAACCATTGCCCACACGTGCAATGAACATTTCCGCTGTCTACAATGGGCGCCCAGGGCCACGGACCGGGTCATAGCTGCCGTGACAAAAACCCCCCTCTTGGAGAACCACCAGCCCGATACCGAGTACCCCACAGCCTTGGGAGGGCGACCCACATACACTGAGTCAGAGGAAGAGGGGGAGTGATGGGAGAGGGAGCATCACATGACACTCTCTCCTCCATAACTGCTTTCAACTGTATCGACATTTATGATGCCGATAAGTTGAACGCGCGTTGTGGGGGAGCAGCACCAGGCCCGTTAGTGGTTTAGTTTTCCACTCCCTGGTGGGTAGTGGTTTTGTTCCCATCCCCTGGTGTGTAGTGATTTTGTTCTCCATTCCCTTGTGTATAGTGGTTTAGTTTTCCAACCCTAGGTGTTTAGTTCTTCAACCCCTTTTGTCTATCAGTTTAGTCCTCCCTCCTCTTCTGTGTAGTGGGTTTGCCCACAGTCAGTTATCCAGGAAAGAAGATGATTTCCACGCTTGCTGATCAATGGTGAGGCACATAACCCAGATTGTCAAATGGATAGTGGTTTATTCTATGCATTTCAAAGTACAAAACATCTTCTTCACCAGGAAAGACCAAGTGGAACTTCACTATCTCCAATCTGTTGGCCATGTAAATGCTGATTTTCCGCTTGGTGTATACAGACACTTTCCGAGAGATGATGCTAATCGCAGTCCCCCAATACTAGTTGCCCAGTTGCCATTACTTACCTAAGAAAGCTGTTCCTGCCAGGGTGCATTTCACCACTGTCACTTGGACGAGTAAGCATGGTCAGGGACTTTACATCTTGTTGACTGGGCAACTTTGGTGGTTGTGGGGACAGGTGGGGAAGGGGTTGCTCTGCAAGTCTTAGAATCCCCAAGGCTTGCAGAGCACTTGGGGTTGGAGAACTAAACCACTACACAGAGGAGGAAAGACTAAACTAATAGACAAAAGGGGTTGAAGAACTACAGTGTCCTTGCAAAAGTATTCTGCCCCCTGGGACTTTTCAACCTTTTCCCACATATCATGCTTCAAACTTAAAGATACCAAATGTAAATTTTTGGTGAAGAATCAACAACAAGTGGAACACAATTGTGAAGTTGAAAGAAATTTATCGGTTATTTAAAATTTTTGTGGAAATTAAAAAACTGAAACGTGGGGTGTGCTACAGAGAGCATGGCCGCTGTGTGCTCAGTTCCACCATTCACACCCCACGGGTCATCGACTTGCATCACTACAAAAGCTAGCTGTTAACTGGAAGTGGAAGCATAGAAGGATGGAGAATGGCTAACGATATCTCAATGTTCCGGACTGTCGCCCTACAAGCAGGTGCCATGAGAGGGTGGATTACAGTGATCAAGGGGGGTCAAGGTACCTGACAATCAGGGGATGAAGAGGATAATGATGCCCTCTGGGTTGTACATGGTTGATGTGAGGGGAAATAGGAAGCAAGCTTGAGTGTTATCCCACTACAAAAGAGACCATGGACTTGGACTGCATGGAAGCACCCAACACATGAGCACCTTCTTGCTGCACTATCTGCAACATGGTGCCCATATTTTTAAGATTAGAAATAGTGCTGACTACTGGGGTGCCACTCTGTTAGATCCATGGTACAAGAGTACATTTTGCCTGATGGCTTCCTGAAAAAGGCCATGCGCATGCTGGAGTATCGAAACACGCTTGTAGATTATCTTAAGAGTGGTTTTCCCCAAGACAACAGTCAGGCATACAGCATGCATCACAGTTATAGACTTCTTCCCCTCTGAACATCGAGTTGTCAATGCAAAAACATTATATAATATAGTATACCGTATTTTTCAGATTATAAGACGTACTTTTTTCCCCAAATATTTGGAGGAAAAATGGGGGTGCGTCTAATAATGCGAATATACCTTACCAGCCGCGGTAGAGCAGGGTGCCAGGATTGCTGCTGGAGGAGGCAAGAGTGGAGCATTGCTGCAGGCCAAAGGCTGTGATCAGGGGGTGTTCTCAGCGCCAAGAAGTCCATCTGTGCATGCGCTGCCCCCCGCAGTCATTGTATAGTAAACCATGGAAGTGCTGGTACTCCCAGCTTTTACAAAATGTCAGCAGAGCCCTCGCACCACCGAACACTCACAGCGTCGCACATCCGAACACCCCTTTCTCCCAATCCTGGGTCCGCAGTATCACTCCACTCTTGCCTCCGCCAGCAGTGTCCCTGGGACTCTGCTTCACCGCAGCCACCACCCCTGATAAGCAATAAGATGCATGGATCATAAGAAGCACCACCATTTTATTAAAAAAAAGTTTTTTCCTATTTTTCTCCTCAAAATTTTGGGTGTGTATTATAATCTGGTGCATCTTATAAACCGCGAAATATGGTAAAATATAATGTGTATAAGAAGCATAAGCAATTTCTATGAATTGTTTCCCACATTTTTTAAACCAGTCTGTGCACCAGCAAAATAGAGTATAAGTCTGACACGTTGTGAAGAACCAGAGAGGATGGTGCAGCAGTATCTCAAGCTCAATATCAATGCCATCAGAGGGAATTTGGACCCTTTAGCATTTTGGTCTTCTAAAATGGAAGAGTGGCCTGAGCTCACCTGTCACGCCTTGGAGACTTTATCATGCTCGGCAGCCAGTGTTCTCTCAGAAAGTGTCTTCAACGCTGCTAGTGGTGAATACACCCGATGGTTCTGAAGGATAAGTGCATCCGGCTTTCCCCTGAAAGTGTAGACCACCTAGCTTTAATCAAAATGAATGTCATGGATCTCCAATCACTTTTGCACTACCGACACAGACTGAGCAGACTTTGTGATGGTGTAGTTTTTAATGTGCTGCATAGATCTCACGTTATTGCAGTCTGTTACTAGAGATGAGCGAATATGTTCCGAAAATGATCGCCAAACATAAATTCGGCACAAATATGGCACATTCAGATTCGTGATCAGAAACACAAACATTGTTATTATTATTATTATTATTATTATTTATTGTTATAGCGCCATTTATTCCATGGCGCTTTACATGTGAGGGGGGTATACATAAAAACAAGTACAATAATCTTAAACAATACAAGTCATAACTGGTACAGGAGGAGAGAGGACCCTGCCCGCGAGGGCTCACAATCTTCAAGGGATGGGTGATAATACAGTAGGCGAGGGTAGAGCTGGTCGTGCAGCGGTTTGGTCGATCGGTGGTTACTGCAGGTTATAGGCTTGTCGGAAGAGGTGGGTCTTCAGGCTCTTTTTGAAGGTTTCGATGGTAGGTGAGAGTCTGATATGTTGTGGTAGAGAGTTCCAGAGTAGGGGTGATGCGCGAGAGAAATCTTGTATGCGATTGTGGGAAGAGGAGATAAGAGGGGAGTAGAGAAGGAGATCTTGTGAGGATCGGAGGTTGCGTGCAGGAAAGTACCGGGAGACGAGGTCACAGATGTATGGAGGAGACAAGTTGTGGATGGCTTTGTATGTCATGGTTAGGGTTTTGTAATGGAGTCTTAAAATCTTATTGTTCTTAAAATCTGTTCTTAAAATCTGAAAAAGTCGGCAAAATTCGGTAAAAGTTCTGAAAATTAATTGCGTTGCCACTAAAGTATTTTAAAGTAGATGACAGATAGAAAGAAAGATAGAAAGTTTAAAAGCCAGCAATTCATCTGCCGCATACAGTTAAATCACAGCGGGACACGACAGGATAGAATAGACAGATTACATACAGGAGAGGGAGGACTGGGAGCTATCTAAAGGATTCATCTTCTGTTATTCATGCTTTAGACAATTTTGTCTGCCAAGAAAATTTCAGTTTTCCCACCTGTGATGTAACCAATTGATATTCTTCAATCCCCCACTCTCTTGCTATTCATGCCATAACTCAATCACATGGACAATTACAGCAATTACTCATATGAATTAAAATCATTCATCATCAGATCGACCACATATCTGCTAAGTCATAATTTTTTTATATTCAACAAATTTTTTTTTCTTCAGATTTTGGGTGCCCCAATGGGGTTAAATTTCTCACCGTCTCTTGCCATATTATATGTTGCTTGGTGGGAAGAACAATTTCTTTTTCATGATTTAAATCCATTTTTTAATGATATTTTTTGGTTTGGCAGATATGTGGACGATCTGATGTTTGTTTGGCAGGGAGATCCCACTGATTTGTCCCTTTTCCACTCCTACCTCAATTCTAACAATTTAAGGCTACTTTCAGACTTGTGTTAGGAGCCGCAGCGCAGGGCTGCCGCTAAGCTCTACCCCCGGCCACGCCTCCTCCAGTCAGCTCCTCCTCTGGGCACATGACGCTGCATGCGACCAGCTTACCCTATATTTAGCGTTGGGTACGCTGGCCGTGCGCTTGTATGTTTTTGCCGGTGCATGCGCCCTTTTTGCGCTGCACCGAGCGCACAAAAATGCAACACGGTGCATTTGGCGCATGTCGGTGCAGCGCAAAGAGGGCACATGCGCTGGCAAAAACATACCAGCGCATGGTCAGCGTGCCCAACGTTAAATAGAGGGTACGCCGGTCGCATGCAGCGTCATGCGCCCAGAGGAGGAGCTGACCGGAGGAGGCGCAGCCAGAGGCGGAGCTTAGCGGTGGCCCTGCGCTGCGCCTCCTAACGCAAGTCTGAAAGTAGCCTAAATGTGTTTTTTTTACCATCAGTGGTATAGGCACTCAAGTATCTTTTCTAGATATATCCCTCACAGGTGATTTTGTTACTGGCAAAGTTCACTACTGTTTTCAAAAAGGAAACCACAGGCAATTCATTATTGCTTTCTTCTTCATGTCACCCCCAACATACCATTAAATCCATCTGCTATGGGGAATTTAATAGGGCTAAACGTCTATGTTCAGATAATGCTCTTTTTCTCCAGGAAAGTAATGTCATTAAGAAAAGGTTATGTGATAGAGGATATGATTATCGCAATGTAAATGATGCGTTTCATAGAGCATCAAATAAACCTAGATTTTCTAATCTTAAAGAAAAACATGTAAATTCAGGTAATTCAACAGTCACCTTTTCGACTCTTTTCAGCCCCCAATTTAATCAAATCAGGGAAATTGTGAAAAAATATTTGCCCGTCATAAACCAAGATGACAAATTGAGAACAAATCTAGCAAATTTTTTATCTCCAAGTGTCTGAAAATCATCTTATGCAATTAATACTTGGTTAGCCTCCACTGTATTCCATAAAAGCGCCGGTTCCAGATGTAATGTGTGCATATATGCCATAGACAAAACTAAATTTATTTTTTCATATCAAGGTTTTTCTCAGCAAATTACGTCTTTCATGACTTGTGATAGCCAATTTGTAGTTTATTGTACAACATGCAAAATTCAATATATTGGTTGCACTATATGAAAAATAAAAAAGAGAATAGCAGAACATGTCAAAAATATTGAACAAAAAAGCTTCTTATTCTGGAGCGTTGAAACACTGTTCAAATTCATCACAGTAACATGGAATCATTTGCATTCTATGGTCTGGAAAAAGTTAATACTCCTGTGCGAGGTGGCGATAGACAGAAATTGCTGAATATACGAGAAGCTTTTTGGATTCTAAAGCTTGATACCAAATTTCCTGGTGGCATGAATTTTAGGAATGATCTGTATTATATTTACTAACTGTCTGTATTTAATTGTATTGTCGCACGTTTTCAGGTGTTGTCACTTTTTCTAATTAATTGTATGTGTTTTCTGATTGGTTCACTACCTCTATATTACTTCTATGTATTTTGTTTTTAATTACCTATGACTAAGGGTGCCTCTTGTGCACCAGAAACGCGTCAGGTGTTTTCTACATTTTAATATGGCATAGTAGCCGAATAAAGTTTTTTCTATTTTCATGGTCGTTGTGCCGAACATTTTTCTCTTCATTACAGATTACATACAGTATATACACATAGAATAGATAGATATATAGATTAGTGATGAGCAAATTTGTTCGGAAAACGATCGCCAAACATTCGTGATCGGAAACACGAGCTAAATTTTATAAAATCGGAAAAAATCATTACGTAAAAAGTGAGAGAAAACATTTGTGTTGCCAAAAAAGTATTTTCGGCACCTTAGCAATGATAATGGTGGTGTATCATGAGCGTTTGGCACGTGTTTGATGAGGGGAGGGGGTTTGCAGAGCTTCTTGTAAACAGTTATTTTTTTTCCTAACTTTGTGTGTGTGGCGCCCCTGAGGGTTCAGTCGCCACAGAGGTACTGCACCTCCTCCTGAGGTGTAGTATCCCACTTCCCAGGTAAGATGGAACACCTGACCAGACTCCACCACTCACATCCAGCACAAACACAGTAGTGTAGCAGAGCAACCTTTGTGGCTCCCTGCTTGGAACACGAAGAGTGCTGGGAGGTGGGTGGAGCTTAGACTGCACATGAGAGCTGGAGAATTTTAGGAAGTGGTCAGTGTGTGAGAGAAGATCCCCGGAGAAGGATGGAGTGAAGGAGGTGCTGCAGCAGACTTCAGTGACCTGGAGCTGCTGGCACGGGAAAGAGCAAGAGAAAGCCTGATTCTTCAGAAGGAAGAAATGTGGCGCCCCTGAGGTTCAGTCGCCACAGAGGTACTGCACCTCCTCCTGAGGTGTGGTATCCCACCATCCAGGTAAGGTGGAGATTCCTGACCACGCTCCAACACCAGCACCCCACACCACAAAGTAGTGTAGCAAAGCACCTTCGGCGGCTCCCTGCTTGGAGTATAGCAAAGCACCCATTGGTGGCTCCCTGCTTGGAACACGAAACATGCTGGGAGGTGGGTGGAGTTAGATTACATTACAAGGAGCGGGAAGAGTTTAGGACAACAGTCAGTCAGTTGGTTAGAGAGTTGGAGAGAAGAAGATCCCTGGAGAGAGGGATAGATGGATGGAAGTGCTGCAGCAGATCCCAGTGACCTGGGTCTGCTGGCACGGGAAAGGAAGAGAGAGAGCAACATAGACTGAAAGCCTGATTCTCCATAGAAAGAAAGACTAGTACGGAACGTGAGGAGTAAAAGGGAACAGAGGACATGGGTTAGAAGAGAGCCCTTCCTAGAAGTTCCAAGCACAAGGCAGGGGCCCGGTCCCCGAGGTTGTATGGATACTAATGGTCCTGCAGCAGACACCGGAGGAATAGAAGTAGTGACCACTTAATTCCCACACAAGACTTGGGGGCACAACAGCAACGTGAGTGAGCCAGGACTTAGTAGCAAGAAGTCCCTGAAGCAGGCTACAGCTGTCTGCCGTACAAGTAGAGTTCATAAGAACATCGGACAGGAGGAACTCCAGTGTAACTCAGTACTAGGAGTACTTCATTTAAAGGTGCTATAAGAGGAGGCGTTCAGAAAGGCACCTGTTGGCGGAGTGTTGGAAAGGAGTATTCCATCTGGCCTGGAGGTTGGCTGGGTCTCTGACCCGGGGGACACGGCACGGAGGCAGGCACCTGTTTGTACAACAGACTGTGAGTAAAGCTTTGGAACTACATGCCCTGGTGTCCTCCACTTATTCCTGCGCCAACCTGCCCAGCACTGCTACATCCCTTGCGCCTGACACTACACCATCTACGTGTCACTTCACCTACTCTGCCCTGGCACTACAGCCCTGCCTGTGGAGGGCTATAACATCATGGCTGCACCACACCATCTGTCCCAGAGGATCTGTCTGCAGCATCGGCTTACATCTCCATTGCCGAACACCACAGGTGACGTCACGACTTACACATTGACACTGAACATTTACAATGGGCGCCCAGGGCCACGGGCCGGGTTCCAGCTACCGTGACATCTCCCATTGAGGACAATCGTGCCCGATACTGAGTACCCCACTGCCCTGGGTGTGAGGGCGTCCCAGAAAGATTAGTGCGGAATGTAGAAGAAGAGAACTAAGGACTAGGGCCAGAGCAGAGCCCTTCCTGAAGTTTGAAGCACATGGCCGGGGTCCGGTCCCCGAGGCTGTTTGTGAAACTAATGTTCCAGCAGCAGACACCAGAGGAATAGGAGCTGTGACCACTCTATTCCCACAAAAGACTCGAAGACACGGTGGCAATCAAAGTGTGAGCCGGGACATGATGCATGGAGTCTCCGAAGCAGGCTACAGTCACTTGTCATGCGAGTAGAGTTCTAAGGAACATCTGAGAGGAGGAACTTGGGTTTAACACACAACTACAAGTACTTCAGTATAAGCGCTAGCGAGGAGACGTTCAGAACAGGCACACAAAAGAGAGAGCTGGAAAGGTTATTTCCATTTGCCTGGGAGTTGGCTGAGCCCCTGATCTGGAGACCGCAGCATTGAAGCGGGCACCTGTCTGTGCCAAGAACGTGAGTAAAAGAACTGGAACTGCATTCATCTGTCTCATTGCCTTCTTCCTGCGCCAACTCACTCAGCACTGCTACATCTCTGTGCCTAACACTGCACCATCTACTTCTCCTCACTATCTCCTCATCTACACCAACCTCATCTTCTCTGCCCTGGGACTACAGCTCCACCTGTGGGGAGCTTCAACATCCGTGCTGCACCACATCATCTGTCCCAGAGAAGCAACCCTGCAGTGCTGGTCAAACTGACCAGAAACCAAAGGAGGCGTCACGAATCATCTCAATGACTTCATCCCCATCACTCTACCCCTTTTACATTGACCGCCTGAGGCCAATGGCTGGGTCATTGCCATTGTGACATCTCCCATTGCAACCAACGGGCCCGGCACCGAGTACCCCACGGCCTCTGGGGGCGAGTCATGTGCACATTGCGGCTAGCCAATCAGGGCGCAGGAAACACCCACAATGTCCTTACACAATGGCTTGCGTCATTGGCTGCTGAAATCACATGTCCGTCTCCATCTAAATAGCGGACATCTTGTTTTAGTGCCATTTTGACACTGTAACAGCACAGAGAGGCTGCTCCTGGTGCTGGCGCTTTTAGGTGCAAGATTTTAGCTGGTCAGTTAGGCAGTTGTATATCAGTCAGATATTGTAGCTAGATACTGTCCAGTGTGGCTGTTAAAATTTACCTTCCAGCATTTTTTTTTGGCCATTAATGAGGTCCACAGACAAATCCAGCAGGGTACATGTCCTACAAGTGTGTTGTGCATTGCTTCTGTTGTGCTCCATGCATGAGTATAGCATTCTAATTAATATTTTTTCAGTAGATAAATGTGAAACAGCAGTATCCCATCTTGTCATTTTGTTCTGTGGTTATTAGTGTTGAGCGATACCTTCCAATATCGTGAAATATCGGATCGGATTGGATCGGACCGATACCCAAAAACTATCGGATATCGCCGATTCCGATACCGGAAACCAATCCAAGTCAATGGGACAGAAATATCGGAATTAAAATAAACCCTTTCTTTCCTTGTAGGTTAATTCTACATGAAGAAAAACAACTAATAATAATGTAGAATGTATTGGGGGAGGTGGAGGAGACATTAAAGGCATAGAGGTTTAGCCCAATCAAATGGAATAGCAGGAATAATTTTTTTTTTTAAGACGTTCGGAGTTACAAAGATATTGACTATGTTAACCTTTTTTATATTTTGTCAGATATGTATGTTTCACTACTTCCATGCTATTCACCTTCTTTTTTACTTCTCCCACACTTTCTCCTTCATGATCCTCAGCAGCAGCAGCATCTTTTTCATCAACTTCTTCTTCACCTTATTCATCTTCTTCTTCTTCACCTTCTTCCTATTATTCTTTTTTTTTACATTCTTCATATTCTTCTTATTCAACTATTATTCTTCTTCATATTCTACTTCTTCATCTTCTTCCTATTCTTCTTCATCATATTCTTATTTGTGACAGGCATTCCTGTAGTTATCTATAAAAGTTTGAAGATTACACCAGCTGTTCTGCCTGTCACAAAAGATTTACAACAGGATTTGCCGCGTTCAGTTTGGCCTGCAGCAGGCATTTTCCAGGGGCACCACGAGGAGGAATGGACTCACCCCCACACACTGCTTAGTCTTCTTCTGCTTATAATTTAGATAATATCTTTTGCTCTGATTTTTAGTCTTATGATTAATGTTCTTCTGCTTTTTGTTCTTCTGCTTCTTTGTCTTCGGTCTCTTGTTCTGTATCTTGGTGGTTGTCTTCATGTTCTTTGCCCTCTTGGTCATCTTCTTCAGGGTCATCTTTTTGGTCTTCTTTGGGGTGGTCTTCAGGGTCGTCGTCAGGGAGATCCAGAGTGATTACCAAAAACCATTTCAAAAAGTTTGAACTTGGAAATGTAGCAGAAGGCATAAGAAGGCTGAGGAACTGCCGAGAACCAGCTGACGGTACTGGAACCCGGATGGGTAGCAGAAGGAACAAGAGCCAATGGAACTACCGAGGACCAGCTGATGGTACTGGAACCCGGTTACTAAGCAGGAGGTACCTGTGCTAGAAAGCACTACCAAGGACCAGCAGACGTTGCTGGAACTCGGATACCGAGAAGGAGGCACCTAAGCCAAAGGCACTGCCGAAAACCAGCTGACGGTGCTGGAACCCGGATGGGTAGCAGAAGGTGCCCATGAAAAACAAAGTTGCAAGGCAACGAGCCGGCCGCAGTTACCGAAACCCACAGTCCTAAAGGGGGTGCTTGTCCTATTGGCACTACGGAACCAGCCTTTATTGCCAGAACCCGCAGCCCTCATAGGAAGCACCTAAACTGCAGGCACCATAGAGTCGGCTAACCCGACCGCAACACGACAGGACAATGTATTGGTGCCAAAGTGACGTTGACACTTCCCTGAAACAGCTGACGGTGCTGGAACCCGGAGGGGCAGCAGAAGGAACAAGAGCCAATGGCACTACCATGGACCAGCTGACGGTACTGGAACCCGGTGACTAAGCAGGAGGTACCTGTGCTAGAAAGCACTACCAAGGACCAGCAGACGTTGCTGGAACTCGGATACCGAGATGGAGGCACCTAAGCCAAAGGCACTGCAGAGAACCAGCTGACAGTGCTGGAACCTGGATGGGCAGCAGAAGGAACAAGAGGCAATGGAACTACCGAGGACCAGCTGACGGTGCTGAAACCCGGATGGGTAGCAGAAGCTGCAAGAGCCAATGGCACTACCGATGACCAGCTGACGGTACTGCAACCCGGTGACTAAGCAGGAGGTACCTGTGCTAGAAAGCACTACCAAGGACCAGCAGACGTTGCTGGAACTCGGATACCGAGATGGAGGCACCTAAGCCAAAGGCACTGCCGAGAATCAGCTGACAGTGCTGGAACCTGGAGGGGCAGCAGAAGGAATAAGAGGCAATGGAACTACCGAGGACCAGCTGATGGTGCTGGAACCCAGATGGGTAGCAGAAGCTACAAGAGCCAATGGCACTACCGAGGACCAGCTGACGGTACTGGAACCCGGTTACTAAGCAGGAGGTACCTGTGCTAGAAAGCACTACCAAGGACCAGCAGACGTTGCTTGAACTCGGATACCGAGAAGGAGGCACCTAAGCCAAAGGCACTGCCGAGAACCAGCTGAAGGTGCTAGAACCCGGATGGGTAGCAGAAGGTACCCATGAAAAACAAAGTTGCAAGGCCGAGAGCCGGCCGCAGTTACCGAAACCCACTGTCCTACAGGGGGTGCTTGTCCTATTGGCACTACGGAACCAGCCTTTATTGCCAGAACCCGCAGCCCACATAGGAAGCACCTAAACTGCAGGCACCATAGAGTCGGCTAACCCGACCGCAACACGAAAAGGCAATGTATTGGTGCCAAAGTGACGCTGACACTTCCCTGAAACAGCTGACGGTGCTGGAACATGGAGGGGAAGCAGAAGGAACAAGAGCCAATGGCACTACCGAGGACCAGCTGACGGTACTGGAACCCGGTGACTAAGCAGGAGGTACCTGTGCAAGAAAGCACTAACAAGGACCAGCAGACGTTGCTGGAACTCTGATACCGAGATGGAGGCACCTAAGCCAAAGGCACTGCCGAGAGCCAGCTGACGGTGCTGGAACCCGGATGGCTAGCAGAAGCTACAAGAGCCAATGGAACTACCGAGGACCAGCTGACGGTGCTGGAACATGGGGGGGCAGCAGAAGGAACAAGAGCCAATGGCACTACCGAGGACCAGCTAATGGTACTGGAACCTGGTTACTCAGCAGGAGGTACCTGTGCCAGAAAGCACTACCAAGGACCAGCAGACGTTCCTGGAACTCGGATACCGAGAAGGAGGCACATAAGCCAAAGGCACTGCCAAGAACCAGCTGACGGTGCTGGAACCCGGATGGGTGGCAGAAGGTACCCATGAAAAACAAAGTCGCAAGGCCGCGAGCCGGCCGCAGTTACCAAAACCCACAGTCCTAAAGGGGGTGCTTGTCCTATTGGCACTACGGAACCAGACTTTATTGCCAGATCCCCAGTCCACATAGGAAGCACCAAAACTGTAGGCACCATCGAGTCGGCTAACCCGACCGCAACATGACAGGACAACGTATTAGTGGCAAAGTGACGTTGACACTACCCGGAAACAGCTGGCGTGCTGGAACCAGGCTGGGCAGGAGGGAGTACCTGTGCCAAAGACACTGCCGAGAACCAGCTGACGGTGCTGGAACCCAGATGGGTAGCAGAAGCTATGGAACCAGCCTTTATTGCCAGTGGGAATGTAGACAGAGCAGGAGAAATTGCCGGACACACAGCAAGGGATCAGCTGACGTTACTGAACCCCAGTAACACAGGAGCAAGTGTCGATTGTGCAGACGGCACTTCTGAGCAGCAACTGGTGGTGTTGGAGCCCAGGGTAAATACTGGAGAAAGAGTGGAGCCAGAGGCCTAATTGGAGCAAGTTTAAAATCAGTAGTAGTGTGAATGTGGACAGAGCAGGAGACGTTGCCGGACACACAGCAGGGGAGCAGCTGACGTTACTGAACCCCACTAACACAGGAGCTAGAGTTTATCTCTGTGCAGACGGCATAGAGGAATTTGTCCCTAGTATTCACTAGATCCCACCACGTGACTCCTTACGTCACGAAGGTCCTGCAGCAATCTAGCAGCCGACGGCACAACGCTGTGTACTGCGCTGCGAAGAACGCTGGCACCCCGTGGGAACAGTGAGTAATCTAAGGAGACTGTCACTGGCCGGGACAGTTCTCCATTAAATAAGTGGTTGAAGTGACTTACTCCGCTCTGCCTTTCATCAACTACACCTTGCGTGGAGCAAGGACAGTTCTACTCCAATCTCCCAGGTAGCGGAACCCTGACTCTGTTGAATTGGAAGAAATGGTGCAGCCTTTTCCTTGTCCTGTGAATATAGCTATGTGATAGACACACCTAAGGTAAAGTGTAAAGGGGTGATTGTTTGAAGTTTTTTCTATGGCACCTATTCACTTTACAGAATTGTAGGTTGTGCTTTCGTTTATTGTTCATCTTTTAATTCACTGTGACCTAATTAAGATTGTGGCGATTTATTGTTTCACTAAGTCCAGGGTAGTGGATATTTCAGCGCAGACATATTTTAACAATTTTAAAATCTGATGTAGTTTGAATGTGGAGGGAGCAGGAGACATTGCCGTACACACAGCAGGGGAGCAGCTGACGTTACTGAACCCCACTAACAGAGGAGCTAGTGTTTTTCTCTGTGCAGACGGCACTTCTGAGCAACAACTGGCGGTGTTGGAGCCCACGGTCAATCATGGAGTAGGCTGAGGCCTACTTGGAGCAAGTTTAAAATCTGATGTAGTTTGAATGTGGAGGGAGCAGGAGATACTGCCGGACACACAGCAGGGGAGCAGCTGGCGTTACTGAACCCCACTAACACAGGAGCTAGTGTTTTTCTCTGTGCAGACGGCACTTCTGAGCAACAACTGGCGGTGTTGGAGCCCAGGGTCAATCATGGAGTAGGCTGAGGCCTACTTCGAGCAAGTTTAAAATCTGATGTAGTTTGAATGTGGAGGGAGCAGGAGATATTGCTGGACACACAGCAGGGGAGCAGCTGGCATTGCTGAACCCCACTAACACAGGAGCTAGTGTTTTTCTCTGTGCAGGCGTCACTTCTGAGCAAAAACTGGCGGTGTTGGAGCCCAGGATCAATCATGGAGTAGGCTGAGGCCTACTTGGAGCAAGTTTAAAATCTGATGTAGTTTGAATGTGGAGGGAGCAGGAAATATTGCCGTACACACAGCAGGGGAGCAGCTGGCGATACTGAACCCCACTAACACAGGAGCTAGTGTGCTATGAATTGGTCACCGAGGAGGAGAAAAGCAACACACGCTAAGTCTCAGAAAACTAGAGAGGTTGGTAACTATGCAGACTGCTGATCCCTGATCTTAACACACAACTAGAAGCAGTCGTGGCGCGTGCCTACGGTGGTCCTGGACGCCTCGTCACAACCGGAGAGCTAAATAAGCCTAAAGTAAGAAAAGAGGAAAACTAACTCCCTAGAGCAGACCCCAAAGGAAAGACAGCCCCCCACATGTATTGACTGTGAAGCAAGATGAAAACACAAACAAAGGCAGAGAAATAGGCCGAGCAAACGATGGGGCCAAACTAACTTGAAAGGACAGGAAAGGAAAGATACTGTCTGCAATCTGCCAAAAAACCCTAACAAAAATAATGTCAAACGCTTCTGATACCAAAATTAACCCTGAAGTCACTAGACTACTCCCACTATATCAGCACTCTGGAATATTTTGAGAAAGAGCAAAAAGAGGCCAATCTAATAAAGGACAAAAAGACAAATTGGCAAATACAGATAAATAAGAGTGGAAATTCAGCACAGCCCAGCCGGGCTGGCTGACCACACAATAACTGAGTTGACCAACAAGAGCAAGTGTGAACATTAGCAAAATACAAACTTAACTTGAGATGACTGGAGCAGAGCTGAAGTCCAAGACCTGAGAAACAGACTGAATCACCAGCAACAGGATAAGGCGTTGGCTGTCTTATATCCAGTCTGATACTCCAGAGATCCAATCACTATCCTCCTCGTCAGGTGGCAGACCATTACCAATTAAACTAACCTCACTACCTCCTGTCACTACCAGAGGGAGAATGGAAGGAGAACTCCCAGTTGGAGGAGCAGAAAATGAGCTCATAACCCTAGTGTTTTTCTCTGTGCAGACGGCACTTCTGAGCAACAACTGGCGGTGTTGGAGCCCAGGGTCAATCATGGAGTAGGCTGAGGCCTACTTGGAGCAATTTTAAAATCTGATGTAGTTTAAATGTGGAGGGAGCAGGAGATATTGCCGTACACACAGCAGGGGAGCAGCTGGTGTTACTGAACCCCACTAATACAGGAGCTAGTGTTTTTCTCTGTGCAGATGGCACTTCTGAGCAACAACTGGCGGTGTTGGAGCCCAGGATCAATCATGGAGTAGGCTGAGGCCTACTTGGAGCAATTTTAAAATCTGATGTAGTTTGAATATGGAGGGAGCAGGAGATATTGCCGGACACACAGCAGGGGAGCAGCTGGCGTTACTGAACCCCACTAACACAGGAGCTAGTGTTTTTCTCTGTGCAGACGGCACTTCTGAGCAACAACTGGCGGTGTTGGAGCCCGGGGATTATAGTTCAGGTGGTAGAAACATGAACACAACAGGAGACCTGGATACTGCTGCCAACCAATTATTTAATCTGGAAGAGGACTGGCAAATTCAGGCGAGATCCAGGCCTTGTTCATTTTCAGAAAAGTAAGCTGGTCAACATTATCGGAGGATAGTCTCATGCGACGGTCTGTTAGTACACCACCTGCGGCACTAAAGACGCGTTCCGATGATACACTAGCAGCAGGGCAAGCCAGCACCTCCAGTGCATACTGGCTAAGCTCTGGCAAGGTATCCAGCTTAGAGACCCAAAACTTGAAGGGGGAAGAGCCGTCTGGGAGTACATTGAGAGGGCAAGACATGTAGTCTGTCACCATCTGATGGAAACGTTGCCTCCTGCTGAGTGGAGACGTCTGTGATGGTGTAGACATTTGTGGTGGGCACACAAAACTTTGCCACATTTTGGCCATACTGGTCTTGCCTTGTGCTGAGGCGCTGCCTCTGCTCCCTCTTTGTGCAGAGCTTCCTCCACTGCCTCGACACACAGAGCTGCTTTGTAAAGCACTAGCAGCACTGCTCTCGGGTGGAATGGAGAACATGATGGAATGCACCAGTGTGTCTTGGTACTCCCGCATTTTACGCTCCCGGTTCAACGGTGTTATGAGGCTTTGTAAGTTGTCCTGGTAGCGAGGATCTAGGAGGGTGTACACCCAATAATCAGCCATGTTGAGAGTGTGGGCGATGCGGCGGTCGTTTCTCAGGCACTGCAGCATGAAATCAACCATGTGCTGCAGACTCACAACTGGCCAAGAAACGCTGTCCCCTGCTTGAGGCGTCATCTCTTCCTGCTCTCCATCCACCTTCACTCTACATACTGACTACTAGAGCATTGTGTACCTCCCTCCTCTGTAGAGATGTCTTCCTCCATTGACTCCTCCTCATCCTCCTCACAAAGTGTCCCTTGCCTAGGCCTTTGTGAGGAGCCACGTTGCGCAGACTGTCCAGAAGCAGATGACATTTGTGACTCCTCATCCTTCACCTCTTCCAAAACCTCCTCCCTTAGTGCTTGCAGTGTTTTTTGAAGCAGGCAGATAAGGGGGACAGTCATGCTGACTAGTACATCATCTGCACTCGCCATCTGCGTGGAATCATCGAAGGCACGCAAAACGTGGCAGATGTCCTTCATAGAGGCCCACTCAGTGGTGGTGAAGTGAGACCGGCGCGCAGTGCGACTTGTTTGCGCCTGATGCAGCTGGTACTCCATTACTGCCGCCTGCTTCTCACACAGCTGCTCCACCATATGTAACGTTGAATTCCACTGGGTGGGTAAGTCACATATGATGCGATGTTCCGGAAGGCGGAATTGGCGCTGCAGAGCTGCAATGCGTGATCTTGCCATGCTGGAACGCCGCAAGTGAGCGCACTCTATGCGGACCTTGTGCAGCAGTTCATCAAGATCCGGATAGTCCCTCAGAAAGCTCTGCACGACCAAGTTGAGCACATGTGCCAGACATGGGATGTGAGTGAGGTTGCCTAGGCCCAGAGCTGCCACCAGATTTCGGCCATTGTCACACACTACCAAGCCTGGCTGGAGATTCGCTGGCACAAACCACACATTGCTCTCCTGCTTGATGGCATTCCAGAGCTCCTGCGCTGTGTGGCTTCAATTCCCCAAAGAAATTAATTTCAGTATGGCCTGTTGATGTTTGGCCACGGCTGTGCTCATATCGGTCGTAATAGATAAGCGTTCACAGGTCCATGTGGAGGTAGACCGTGACGGCTCCTGCAGTACTGATTCTGAGGAACTGGAGTATGAGGAGGAGTCAATGTGTACAGACTGGATTCCTGCAATCCTTGGAGTTGGCAGAACATGTACAGCGCCACTTTCAAGATCTGTACCCAGCTCCACAACATTGACCCAATGGGCAGTGAGGGAAAGGTATCGTCTCTGTCCATGGTTACTGGTCCACGCATCGGTGGTCAGGTGGACCTTGCTACTGACGGCGTTTAGTAGCGCATGTTTAATTTTTCCCTCCACATGCTTTTGCAGTGCAGGGACGGCTTGCCTGCTGAAATAAAAGCGGCTGGGCACGGTGTATTGTGGGACTGCCAATGCCATGAAGTTACGGAAGGTGTCAGTCTCCACCAGCCTGAATGAGAGCATTTCAAGGGCCAGTAGTTTTGCAATGCCAGCATTCAGAGCCTGTGCTTGGGGATGGTTTGCCAAGTATGGCCGCCTTTTCTCCCATGCCTGTGCTACCGATGGCTGTAGAGTGGCCTGGGAGTGTGAGGATGACAGGGAACGTGGTGCTGTGGGTGGAATGTCACTGGGTCTCTGGACAACAGTGCCAGAGGTTCTTCCATGGCGATCCTGTGAGGAAGCCGAACCAGCTGTGTGTGAGCTGGAGGAAGAGGCTACAACACAAGCTGAAGAGGTGGTAGGTGGTGCTGTTTGTTGGCCTACGTCTTCAGTGTGTCTTTGTAACTCCACCACGTGCTTGGTCCGCACATGTTTCCACATATTTGTGGTATTGAAGTTGCTGACACTTTTCCCTCTTTTGACTTTCTGATTACACAGCTTGCATTTGACAAAGCAAATGTCATCTGCAACTGTGTCAAAAAAGGACCACGCACTGCAAGTCCTGGGAGCGCTCGTTTTGGGTTTTGGAATAGGACTGCTCCTAATGGTTGCCAAAGTGGAGGCTACAGGCAACCAAGTCTGCCCCCTCCCTCTCCCTCCTGTTTTGGCCGTTTGGGGAATCTCTTCCTCAGAGCTGCTCCCACCACCTTCCTGTTCCTCACGCCATGATGGGTGAAGGACCTCATCATCTACACTCCCCTCTTCACTCTTCAAACACCTGCTTCTCCTGGGTAGTCTTGCCTGCACAGTATGCACCAGAAAGTGGCACCTGAGTCTCATCATCTGATGCATACTGAGGTGTGCTGACCATAGGCACTGGCCCACCCGCCTCTTCAGATTCAGAGGGACAAAGCAGCTGCGCATCACTGCATACTCCCTCTTCTTCACATTCTAGAATGCTACTTGGCTGGCCCCCTCTTTCCAAGCCAACAAATTCAGAGAACAGAAGTAGAGAATGAGATGGCTCCTGTCCAGGGCTCTCCGACTGCCTGGGCAATTTGGCAGGTGGTGAAGAGACAGATGGTTGCTCTTCAGTGCTCTGGCCCTGAGAGGATGTGGAAGTAATTGAAGTCGATGCGTTAGCTGCCATCCATCCGACAACGGCTTCAATTTGTTTGTCCCGCAGCAGTGGGGTACGGCAAGGTCCTACAAAGCTGCACATAAAGGACTGTTCCTTGGTAAAACTGGGGGATGCTGAGTCACTTGTGCCCGCAGCAGGCACAGAATCCCAACGTCCTCTCCCTGCTGAAACTCCACGCCCACGAACACGTGCCTTACTCCCTGCCTTCTTCATCTTGGTAGACTGATAAAGATAGGCAGGAAAGTACAAAGGGGGGGGCTTAGTGTGCTTATTCCTGAACAGCTGCTAACAGGTATAAGAAACACTAATTTTATAAAGTGTGTGGACTACACTTAAATATGAGCTAATGTGGCCTACACAGCTGTCAAGTGGAGTGTTTGGTGAACTTTAATTACAAGTTTTTTTTTTTCAAAAAACAAAAAGGATGTGATCAAAGATGTGAAAGCGATAGTATCACAAACTTTTTGGAGCTATTACAATGCAGGAAGGTAATCTACAATGCAATATATGAGGCTCCAAAAAATAGGCTAATACTAATCTGGCTGGGGCTGCAGGGCACAAGCCAGAAAAAAGGCTCCTCTATCCACTCCTATATAGTGTTTGCAACCAATCTAGCTGGATACAGATGGAAGCACACTAATAGGAGAAATTCAGGAAAAATAAGCAGCACTACAGCAAAAAAGAACAATGTATAAGGCAGTGACGTACGCTGAGCGGACTACAACCAGAGGTGGCTGCAGAACACACTACAGCGTGAGCTGCACTCACACACAGAGACCTCACAGACAGCCGTCAACAGTGCAGAGAACTGTGCACTAGCACTGAAAGGCTGCAGAAAAGCTCCGCTGTCTACTCCTATATAGTGTTTGCAAACAATGTAGATGGATACGGATGGATGCACACTAATAGGAGAATTAATGAAAAATGAGCAGTAATAAAACAAAAATAAATATGTATGAGGCAGTGACGCACGCTGAGCGGCCTACAACTATAGGTGGCTGCAGGACACAATACAGCATGAGCTGCACTCACACAGACCTTGCAGACAGCTGTGAACAGCGCTGCAAGGCAAAAGAAAGCTTCTCACATGGGTTGATAAACTAGCCTGGGTAAAGCAGAATCTAGCAAATCGATATTTCTAACTGTCCCTCAGAGTCACAAGAGCAGCGTCCTGTCTCTAACTGAATTCACAGCAGAGTGAACCCAAAATGGCAGCAGCGGTGGCTTTTATAGTGCATCATGACATTTCAGCAGCCAATCACAACCATGCCATTAGTTAATATGCCTATCAGGATGTGCCCACACTTCTGAGGATTCCTCATTGGCTGAATCAAATCAAACTGGCTCACAGCATTATGGGAACTTCTGTTTCCGGTATTCGATATGCAAAAAGTATCGGAACTCAGTATTGGAATTCCGATACCGTGAATATCGGCCGATACCCGATATTTGCGGTATTGGAATGCTCAACACTAGTGGTTATATGAAACTGTCTACAGACTTAAGGCACATAGTTTGTATCATCTAGTGTGATATAGAGGCCTGATACAGAGGCCACAAAAATCCTTCTGTTCCTAGTGTTCCTAGAAAAATTATCTTTCACAATTGGTGCAGAATCCAACCAGAGGAGCAGCACTTTTAGACCTAATGTTATCTAATAGACCTGACAGAATAACACATCTGCAGGTTGTTGGGCATCTAGGAAATAGCGACCACAATATTGTACAGTTTCACTTGTTTTTCACTAGGGGGACATGTAAAAAAACACTGAACTTTAGGAAGGCAAGTTTGACCAGTTTAGAGATGCCCTTAATCTGGTTGACTGGGGCAATATCCTCAGAAATAAGAATACAGATAATAAATGGGAAATGTTTAAGAGCATCCTAAATAGCCACTGTAAGCGTTTTATGCCTTGTGGGAACAAAAGGACAAGAAGTAGGGAAAAACCCAATGTGGCTAAACAAAGAAGTAAGAGGGGCAATTAACAGTAAAAAGAAAGCATTTAAACTACTGAATCAGGATGGCACCATGGAAGATCTAAAAAAAAACTATAGGGAGAAAAATACTTTATCTAAAAAACTAATTAAAGCTGCCAAAAAGGAAAGAGAGAAGCAAATTGCTAAGGAGAGTAAAACTAATCCCAAACTGTTCTTCAACTATATCAATAGTAAAATAAACATAAGTGAAAGTGTAGGCCCCTTAAAAAATAGTGGGGAAAGAATGGTTGTAGATGATGAGGAAAAAAGCCAATATATTAAACACCTTCTTCTCCATGGTATTCACGGTGGAAAATGAAATGCTAGGTGAAATGCTGAGAGACAAAGAAGACCCTATATTAAGGGTCACCAATCTAACCCAAGAAGAGGTGCAAAACTGGATAAATAAGATTAAAATAGATAAATCTCAGAGTCCGGATGGCATACACCCATGTGTAGAGAAGTGGACTGACCAAAATGTGCAGTAGATATACTTGACGTGAATTTATATATACATGTGGGGAGACAGCTAGAAATAGTGAAAGATGGTGAAGGACTGGGTTTTGGCCACTAGGGGGAGACAAAGAACAGCAGGAGAAGGAGACGGTGCAGTACTAAGGTTTGGCCACTAGAGGGAGAAAGCAGAGAAAGGACTTAACAGCAGCTAATGCTAAAGAAACCGCAAAGTCATGGTGGGCGGAGTTACAGGGACTCAAGAGGGGAATTCCCAGGGAGGGGAATAAAGGGAGAGAGAGGGAGTCCAGGAAAGCCAGTCCAGGAGGAGGAGTTCAGCGGAGGGGAAGACTGAAGGAGGAAGAGACTAAAAGAGGAAGAGCTCCGGAAGGGACTGAAAGGAGAGACAGTCAAGGGGGTGGTCCTGATAGGAGAGCCGCAGGACAGAGGAAGCCCGGGGGTACTAGACGGACGGACTCGGACAGGCGAAGCGCTGTGGTGGTAGGCCTAGCGCAGCCACAGCGATAGAACCGCGAGGGACGTCAACTGAGGAGAGAGAAGTAGGTGCAGGGTACCTGGGCCTGTGTGTACGGAAGCTGTCGTGCTGCTGTGGTTGTCGGGAGGACGGCCAATAAAGAGGACCTGTTGAACGTACACCAGTTTCTGTCTCCAGTCTGTTCGCAGCGAAAAAGGGACCACCCACAGTCGGCACACGTACCTACACATGAGTACTAAGAGAGCTAAGTAACGTAATAGACAAGCCATTATTTATTATATTTAGGGACTCTATAGCGAATGGGTCTGTTGCACAGGACTGGCGCATGGCAAATGTGGTACCAATATTCAAAAAAGGCTCTAAAAGTGAACCTGGAAATTATAGGCCAGTAAGTCTAACCTCTATTGTTGGTAAAATATTTGAAGGGCTTCTGAGGGATGTTATTCTGGATTATCTCAGTGAAAATAACTGTTTAGTCAGCATGGGTTAATGAGGACTCGCTCCTGTAAAACCAATCTAATCAGTTTTCATGAAGAGGTAAGCTATAGACTGGACCAAGGTGAGTCATTGGACGTGGTATATTTTGATTTTTCCAAAGCATTTGATACCATGCCACACAAGAGGTTGGAACACAAAATGAGAATGCTTAGTGATAGAAAGCAGAGGGTAGTTATAAATGGTATATTCTCTAACTGGGTTACTGTGACCAGTGGGGTACCGCAGGGGTCTGTGTTGGGACCTATTCTCTTCAACATATTTATTAGTGATCTGGTAGTGTTGCGTAGACTTGTCCTGTGTGACGCGACCCGCAGGTCAGTAACTAAAACGACAAGACAAACAAGGGAACACCGGGGACACAGTTACAATGGTGGGCCCTACAATAGGGAAAGGGGACGTGGAGACCTCCTGTACTCCCTGAGTCAGTGTCCCTGAACACTCCTAACGTTCCCTATACAGGCTCTTCACCTGTCGCCGACCAGGATACCTGAATCCCTCACTAGCCCTGCACCTATCCCTTACTAGGGAACTGGTTAGTGCGGACACTGGTCCCACCGCTGTACTAATGTAACATTAGGGAAAACAACATACAGGGAAAACACACAACTTAGCTTTGCTCTGCTGCAATTTCTCCAAGCAACAGAGTAGAGCACCCGGATACAGCTTCCACCTGAACAGCTGATACACCAAAGCTCTGGATGAGCTGAAGAGCACTGCTCCCAATAGCTCCTCTCTCCTCCAAGGTTGGTTGGGGAATGAACAATATCACCAACAGTGATTCAGAGCACCTGACACCTTTTTATAGGAAGGAGGGAAGGGTTAACACCTGCTGGCTAATTTACACATGTAATAACTCCAGCAGCCACTGGGGGCAAAAACCCATTAGCAGCCACTAAGGTTGTAATAATATCGGCGGCCACCGGGGGGGCAAAACTAACATTAAGCCAGAGGCTTGAAGAAAAAAAAGGTTATATGTGAGCCAGATCTGCCACAATCCAAACATGGATTGTGACAGTACCCTCCCTCCCTCAATGGGGGGGCCTCTGGACCCTCAAGACCGCACCTCACCGGAAAACCACCTACAGTGAGGACGCCCAGATCCAGAGTTCACCTCAGCAACTACCCAACTCTCAGGGTTATGGCAAACATGGGCAGATGGAAGTGGCAATGTATGCTCCGGAGGCAGCACAAATCTCCAGAGCGCCGACATGGGGAACGAGTTGTGTATGGGCATATTTGGGGGTAACTCCAGCTGGTAAGTCCTCGGGCCGAGGATGGCCAACACCCGATACGGCCCGATCAACTGAGAACTCCAGACCCCAGCAACACACTTCCACTGAATGTTTTTGGTGGCCACCCATACATACTCGTTCACACACAGGTCCGGACCTGAACGTTTATTGCCACACATTCGTTTGCCACAAGATGGTGAACTCTTTATGGAACTGACAACAGAGGCGCCCCCTGTGTCACCACATTCACACCCCCGCAATTCACAGAGGGAACCACCACCCTCCGGCCCCTCCTACTACGAGGCCTGCGCCTTTCAGGGTTGGCTAATGGCGAGGGTTGAGACTTGCCTCTACTCCCAGGCAGCACCTCTGCTGCCCCACTGGAGAGGAAGGGGACGGTTGTAGAGAGACGGCAGAGACAGTAGTCCCCAGGCAGCAGCCCTCACATGACTGATCCCAGCTGGCTACTTCCCTAGACCGCCAATCTATTACCGGGTTGTGTTTTTTCAACCAAGGGAGGCCTAAAACAATAGGTACTGGCATTCCCTAGACGTAGCATGACAGGGACTTCAAATGATGTCATATACGCAGAGGTATGTTATCCACGACTTGGGTCAACCTCCCTTGGCTCAGTGGGACAGAGTCAACGGCCTGGACGCTTAGGGGATTGACTAGCGTCCTACATCTCAGGCCATGAGTCTGGACAAAGCGAGCATCCACCAGGCTGACTCCTGCTCCACTGTCCACAAGCACAGGTATGCCCTTGGGTACCCCGCCAACCACCACTTCTGCTGACATAGTACCTTGAGAGGGCAAAATGGAGGAAATATACACTCCCTGGTAGTCTCCCTCCACACGACCAGGGGAACACGGCTTCTTAGCTGGAACAGATAATTTGGCGCGCGATGGGCAAGCCTTTAGGACATGATCAGTCTGCCCACAGTAAAAGCATGCCCCCACCACTCCACTAGCCGTAGGCAACACTGTATGAAAACAAGCTCCTCCTACTTGTATGGGTTCGTCTGGAGGTTTGGCAGGCTCCTATGAAATGGCCAGGATTCCCACAGGAAAAACATACCCCCACCCCACAGCGAACCACAGGAAACCCCTTTTTAGCACCAACTACTCTGATCTGCATGGGTTTCTCAGTCCGCACTGGTGTGTCCTCCTCCCTAGCGAGGACTATAAGGGGGCACATTTGGTGTATGTCTCTCCCTGAGGTGTCTATCCACCAGGATGGCAAGGGACATGGCAGCCTCCAGCGACCTGGGGGCAGCATACTGCACCAGAGTATCCTGCAACTTTGGAGACAGACCCTGCACAAAATGACTCCTAAGTGCAGGGTCATTCCACTGCGTGTCAGTGCCCCACCTCCTGAACTCTGAGCAGTACTCCTCAGCAAGCCGGGCTCCCTGCTTGATCCTACGGAGTCTGGTTTCCAAGGGAGACGCCATCAGGATCCCCATACACTAGCGCCAATGTCACAAAGAACTCGTCCACAGATCGTAAGGATGGTGAATCGACCAGCAGGGAGAAGGCCCAGGATTGGGGATCACCCTTAAGAAGGGACATAATGATTCCCACCCGTTGTTCCTCACTCCCTGATGAACGAGGACGAAGCCTGAAGTATAACTTGCAGGCCTGTTATGAATGGGTCACCGAGGAGGATGGCAGGAACAGGCTAAGCCACCAGAAGACCAGAGAGGTTGGTAACTAAGCTGATTGCAGACCACTGATCCTATCCGCACAACTAGCAGTAGCCGTGGAGCGTTCCTACGATGCCCTAGACACTTCATCACAGCCGGAGGACTAACTAAGCCTAAAGACAGATAGATGAAATCTAAACTGCCCCAGAGCAGATCCCCATAGGAATGGACAGCCCCCAAACATTTATTGTCGGTGAGACAAGATGAGACATAAACACAGGCAGAGGACAGACTGAGCAAACGGTGGGGCCCAAGCTGTCTAGACAGGACAGGACAGAAAAAGATACTGTCTGCAATCACGCACAAAACCCTGAAAAAGTCCAACACTTCTGATATACAAAAAAACCTGAGATCACACGATCTCACACCCGCTAGATCAGCACTCTAGTATAAACTGGCAGCAAGCAAAAAGATACTAACATAACAGGGGACTGAACAAGCTGCAACATATGAAGCAAGGCCCAGCGCTGCCCCCAGCAGGGAGCACGCTGAACCCTAACAGCAAAACAGAAAGCAAAAAAAGACACAACCAGATTAGATGCAAAAGATTAGCAAAATAATCACTTAGCTGAACATGCAGATCAGGCAGGGGACAAAAGAGCTCCAAATGCACACAGAGGAAAAAATCACCAGCAACCTTCAAGAGCAGCCAGCTCCATTATAAGCTCCCAGCCAGCAATCCCAGATTCCCAATTATCATTGTCAGGTGGAGAACCTCCATCCACCTGGCCAGCTCCACTACTCTCAGTAACCACCAGAGGGAGCAGAGGGAACTTCGGCTCAGACATTCGAGCAAGGAAGTTCACAACAAGGCCTCCAGGAAAACCAAGAATTTATCTCTCCCTCCAGAAAACCTGTCAGGGAGGGATATCTTGGGTTCTGGCTGAGCCTGCTCCTGAACCAAGCCCCCACAGCCCACCAACATCTGCAGTTGCAGCACAACCTCACCACACAGCACCCTAAGCTCATCAGTGAGGGGCTGAAGCAGTTGGGTAAAGGCCTGTATTTGTTAGGGCTGGTGGAATGCACCAAATTATAAAATAATAGGTGCGTTCGCCGCCCGGGGTCCACCGTGCTGTTGCTAAGTAATGGCAGATGCCCTATATGGAGGTATAAAACACGCGGGTTAAACGTCACCCGGTGTGCACTGGGCGGACTCTGTTACCTCAAAGAGCCGCACTATCGCTAATACACAAATGCCAAGCCTGTTCACACTCACAGCGCTCGGGGATATGAACGCTCGGTATATGGTCACAGAACCCTGGCCCCAGGACAAAAGACCAGCATCCCTCAAGACCTACTGAGTGTGTGGCGTCGCAGCTGCGAACGCCGCTAACTGAAGGTGACTGCCGTGGAGCGACAGTGCTAGGCGTGATACGATGGTGCCCAATGGCAGGCGACACCATCGGACGCTAGTGCTGGGAAGTGACGAGCACTTGTGGCCTATGGCTAGCCACTGACGGCGGTGACTCTGAAACTAGCTCCCTAACCACATACGTAATATCAAAGGGAGGGAATCTTAATGAGTCATTCACCTGGTACATGCATCTGTCATCATCCACACATATAACAACAAGAGTCTATACTAGCGCATGGCCGAGCGGCCATGCGGACCTTTCATAGCCATGCGCTTCCGGGACCTTCCTGATGCTCCAGAAGGACCAATCAGAACAGGAGAAGGACCTGAGCATGTGACTCCCGATCCCCAATGGGAGATCGTCTCATGACATGGTATGTCCATCCACCCAGCTCTCCTGCTCTCCTGCTGTCTGTCTATGAAGGGCACACAGTGCATCACCCAGCTTTGCACATAGACTTGCCTCTGCACCTAGCATTCACATGGTATGTCCATCCACCCAGCTCTCCTGCTCTCCTGCTGTCTGTCTATGAAGGGCACACAGTGCATCACCCAGCTTTGCACATAGACTTGCCTCTGCACCTAGCATTCACATGGTATGTCCATCCACCCAGCTCTCCTGCTGTCTGTCTATGAAGGGCACACAGTGCATCACCCAGCTTTGCACATAGATTTGCCTCTGCACCTAGCAGTCACATGGTATGCCTTTCAGCTAACCCCAGCTTACCCCAGTGTTATTTATGACCTTGTTTACTCTGGCTTGATCATATGCATCTGGTCCACTCTTAATTGTCTGACCAAGATGAGCAGAGACCACTCCTCTCTGCTTCACACCTGACTGCACTTAGTTGTACATATATTGCAGAGCACAAGTCTGCATAAAGACTTCAGTCTGCAGTGTGATTCCTATAAGTGTGTTCTAGAAGTGTGAAGATTAATTTAAGAATTAAAACCAGAATTGAACCAGAAGGGAACTGAAGGTAACTGTACACAGTCACTGTAAACAATGTTTCTGTTTGTTTTCACTTTCACCCCCATAATCCTTCACTTTCTGTTAATTCCCCTAATCCCTACTCCTAGTAAAGAACTGTTCATCTCTTCTTCAATCCTCCCCATCCACCTCACCTCCGCCTCAAAACTGTTCCTTACCATACAATCCTCCAAACACAGACAGCCCCCTCATTCCCTCTCCTGCTCTCACCTGCTAACACTTTTTATGCTCCTTCTCACTGCTGGTGATATCTCTCCAAATCCTGGTCCTCCTCATCACATTCCCACAGTCATTTCTACCTCCCATCCACGCTCTATCTGAACCTTCCGTAACCTCTCCAACCTTATTCCCATTCACCCAGCCCCCACTTCCCCAGTCCCACTAACAGGAGCTCTGTGGAACGCTCGCTCTGTCTGCAACAAGCTTTCCTACATCCATGATCTTTTTGTTACTACCAAACTTTCCTTCCTCGCCATCACTGAAACCTGGCTCACCCCTTCTGACACAGCCTCTCCTGCTGCACTTTCGTATGGCGGCTTCCACCTTTCTCACCCCCCCCCGCCCCAGCAGCAAACATGGCGGAGGAGTTGGTTTTCTCCTGTCAGATACCTGCTCCTTCACCCCAATCCCACTGCCACCCTCTGTTACCCTCCCTTCCTTTGAGGTGCACTCTGTGCGCATCTACTCCCCCTCCAACCTCCAACTGGCTGTCATCTACCGCCCCCCAGGGCCAGCCACCACCTTCTTTGACCACTTCACCACCTAGTTACTTCATTTCCTTTCCGCGGACATCCCTACTATCATCATGGGCGACTTCAACATCCCCATTGACACTTCCCTCTCAGCTGCCACTAAACTCCTATCTCTCACTTCCTCCTTCGGCCTCACTCAATGGTCTTCTACAGCCACCCACAAAGATGGCCACACACTGGACCTCATCTTCACCCGCCTCTGCTCCCTATCTAACTTCTCTAACTCACCTCTTCCTCTCTCTGACCACAACCTTCTCACATTCTCTTCCCTCTTCACTCCATGTCTACAATCCCCACCCCAAAAACTTTCACACCCTCGCAGGAATCTTAAACACCTTGACCTACACTCATTCTCTGAATCCCTCCTCCCTCTTACAGATATAAGTTCCTTACACAATGCAGATGACGCTGCCGCTCTATATAACACCACAATAGCTGTAGCTTTGGAATCCGCTGCCCCACTTACACATACCAAAACTCGCAAAATCAACAGACAGCCCAGGCACACCAGCCTGACCAAAAAGCTGAGGTGAGCTTCCAGGGCTGCTGAGCGCCAATGGAAAAGATCCCACTCCAACGAGCACTTCATCGCATTCAAACAGTCCCTCACTACTTTCAAGACCACACTCGCCACAGCTAAACAAACCTACTTCTCATCTCTCATATCCTCCCTGTCTCACAACCCTAAACAGTTATTCAACACCTTCAATTCTCTCCTCCGCCCCCCAGCACCTCCTCCCTCCCCACTTATCTCAGCTGAAGACTTTGCCTCATTTTTCAAGCAGAAGATTGATAACATCAGAAACAGTTTTGGTCAACAACCCCCAGAGCCCTTCCTCCTGACTTCCCAGCCCTCCACCTTCAAAACCAACTTCTCCACCATTACAGAAGATCGACTCTCCACTCTACTCTCAAGATCACATCTCACCACCTGTGCACTCGACCCGATCCCATCCCACTTCATACCAAACCTCACCACAGTCTTCATCCCAACCCTTACCCATCTCTTCAACCTATCACTAACAACTGGTGTTTTCCCCTCAAGCTTTAAACATGCCTCCATCACACCTATCCTCAAAAAGCCCTCTCTTGACCCATCCTTTGTATCTAGCTATCGCCCTATATCACTTCTCCCCTACGCCTCCAAGCTACTGGAACAACACGTCTACCTTGAACTGTCCTCCCATCTCTCTTCTTGCTCCCTCTTCGACCGCTTACAATCTGGCTTCCGGTCACACCACTCCACTGAAACTGCCCTTACTAAGGTCACCAATGACCTCTTAACCGCCAAGAGCAAGCGACACTACTCTGTCCTTCTCCTGGACCTGTCGGCTGCCTTTGACACAGTGGACCATTCCCTATTATTACAGACCCTCTCATCCCTCGGCATCACAGACTTGGCCCTATCCTGGATCTCATCATACCTAACAGACCGGACATTCAGCGTCTCCCACTAACACACCACCTCCTCACCTCGCCCCCTATCTGTCGGAGTCCCACAAGGTTCAGTCCTTGGGCCCCTGCTGTTCTCTATTTACACCTTTGGCCTGGGACAGCTCATAGAATCTCATGGCTTTCAGTATCATCTCTACGCTGATGACACACAGATCTACATCTCTGGATCAGATATCACCTCCCTACTAACCAGAATCCCTCAATGTCTGTCCACTATTTCATCCTTCTTCTCCGCTAGATTTCTGAAACTCAACATGGACAAAACAGAATTCAACATCTTTCCCCCATCTCAAATGACACCCCCCCCATGAACCTATCAATTACAGTAAATGACTGCCCACTCTCCTCAGTCCCACAAGCTCGCTGCCTCGGTGTAATCCTTGATGCTGATCTCTCCTTCAAACCACACATCCAAGCCCTTTCCACTTCCTGCCGACTTCAACTCAAAAATATTTCACGAATCCGTTCATTCCTCAACCAAGAATCTGCAAAACCCCCTGGTCCATGCCCTCATCATCTCTCGCCTTGACTACTGCAACCTCCTGCTCTGTGGCCTCCCCTCAAACACTCTCGCACCCCTCCAATCTATTCTAAACTCTGCTGCCCGACTAATCCACCTGTCCCCCCGCTATTCCCCAGCTTCTCCCCTCTGTCAATCCCTTCACTGGCTCCCAATTGCCCAGAGACTCCATTACAAAACCCTAACCATGACATACAAAGCCATCCACGACCTGTCTCCTCCATACATCTGTGACCTCGTCTCCCGGTACTTTCCCGCACGCAACCTCCGATCCTCACAAGATCTCCTTCTCTACTCCCCTCTTATCTCCTCTTCCCACAATCGCATACAAGATTTCTCTCGCGCATCACCCTTACTCTGGAACTCTCTACCACAACATATCAGACTCTCACCTACCATCGAAACCTTCAAAAAGAGCCTGAAGACCCACCTCTTCCGACAAGCCTATAACCTGCAGTAACCACCGATCGACCAAACCGCTGCATGACCAGCTCTACCCTCGCCTACTGTATTATCACCCATCCCTTGTAGATTGTGAGCCCTCGCGGGCAGGGTCCTCTCTCCTCCTGTACCAGTTATGACTTGTATTGTTTAAGATTATTGTACTTGTTTTTATGTATACCCCTCCTTACATGTAAAGCGCCATGGAATAAATGGCGCTATAACAATAAATAATAATAATAATGAGCATGCTCAGAGGGCCGAAGGAAAGACTTAGCCTCTGGAGTCTTTTGCTGCTGGCCAGGTTGCATTGCCATAACTGAACCGGAGGTGACAGTAGCAACTGAACCAACAATGCTGGTGTGGGCTGAACGCCGGGATCCAAACATGGATTGTGACAGGTAGAAGGTTTACACATTAAAATATCGATATTTGCAAATGTTACAAAATATGTAAAGCAGTCAATACAAGAGAAGATAGTCTTCTGCTACAGATGGATCTGGATAAGATGGAAAAGTGAGCCGAAAGGTGGCAGATGCGGTTAACAATAATAAATGTAAGGTTATACACATGGGAAGAAGGAATCAATATCACCATTACACACTGAATGGAAAACCACTGGGTAAATCTGACATGGAGAAGGACTTGGGGATCCTAGTTAATGATAAACTTACCTGGAGCAGCCAGTGCCAGGCAGCGGCTGCGAAGGCAAACAGGATCATGGGGTGCATAAAAAGAGGACTGGATACACATGATGAGAGCATTATACCGCCTCTGTACAAATCCCTGGTTAGACTGCACATAGAGTACTGTTTACAGTTTTGGGCACCGGTGCTCAGGAAAGATATAATGGAATTAGAGCGAGTACAAAGGAGGGCGACAAAATTAATAAAGGGGATGGTGGAACTACAATACCTAGAGAGATTAGTAAAATTAGGATTATTTACTCTAGAAAAAAGACGACTGAGGGGCGATCTAATAACCATGTATAAGTATATAAGGGAACAATACAACAAATATCTCTCGGAGGAACTGTTTATACCAAGGAATGTGATCAGGCCCAGATTGCTAATCTTCCCAGCTGGGCAGATGCCCGGTGGGCTGGCGGCTAAGTGGGCCACCGCCGGCCCTTTAAAATGGGTGGGGAACCTCCAGCGATGGGCCACATGCGGTCCACAGGCAGCTCCCCGCAATCTGCAATTTTCCAGCGACATTCCTGCCAGCTGCTGGCCGTTTAACCCCCAAGTGCACACAGCGTTCATTACAGAACGCTGCCAGCACAGGAATGACTATGTCATCGGGGTGAGCGAGGTTAGCGAAGAGGTGTGCGGGATTAGTGTCAGAGTGGACGGGGTTAGTGCCCATTGCTCTCCCGGTCACCAGTCCCGGAATAGGAGCTCAGTGTCTGTCTGCAGGTAATTTCTGTGCCCCAGCTATGTGCCCCCCCAGCTTTGTGGCCCAATATAATCTCTGTGCCCCCAACTATATGCCCCCTGTGATCTGTGCCGCCAACTATATGCCCCCTGTAATCTGCGCCCCCAAGCTATATGCCCTCCTGTGATCTCTGCCCCTCAACTATATGCCCCCTGTGATCTGTGACCCTCAGCAATATGCCCCCTGTGATCTTTGCCCCCCAGCTATATGCACCCCTGTCATCTGTGCCCCCCAGCTATATACCCTCCTGTGATCTGTGCCCCCCAGATATAAGCGCCCCTGTCATCTGTACCCCCCAGCTATATGCCCCTCTGTGGTCTGTGTCCCCAGCTATATGCCCTCCTGTGCTCTGTGCCCCCCAGTTATATGCCCCCTGTGATCTGTGCCCCCCAACTATATGCCCCCTGTGATCTGTGCCCTCCAACTATATGCACCCCTGTGATCTGTGCCCCCCAGCTATATGCCCCCTTTTTATCTGTGCCCCCAGCTATATGCCCCTGTGATCTGTGCTCCCCAACTATATGCACCACTGTGATCTGTGTCCCCCAGCTATATGCCCCCTGTGATCTGTGCCCCCCAACTATATGCACCCCTGTGATATGTGCCCCCAGCTTTAATCCCCCTGTGATCTGTGCCTCCCAGCTATATGCCCCACTGTAATCTGTGCCCCCAGCGCTATGCACCCTGTGATCTGTGTCCCCAGATATATGCAACCCTGTGATCTGTGCCCCCTGTTATACGCCCCCCTGTGATCTGTGCCCCCCAACTATATGCCCCGCTGTGATCTGTACCCCCCAGATATATGCACCCCTGTGATCTGTGCCCCCCAACTATATGCCCCCTGAGATCTGTGCTCCCCAACTATATGCACCCCTGTGATCTGTGTCCCCCATCTATATGCCCCCTGTGATCTGTGCCCCCCAACTATATGCACCCCTGTGATATGTGCCCCCAGCTTTAATCCCCCTGTGATCTGTGCCTCCCAGCTATATGCCCCACTGTAATCTGTGCCCCCAGCGCTATGCCCCCTGTGATCTGTGTCCCCAGATATTTGCAACCCTGTGATCTGTGCCCCCCGTTATATGTCCCCCTGTGATCTGTGCCCCCCAACTATATGCCCCGCTGTGATCTGTGCCCCCAGATATATGCACCCCTGTGATCTGTGCCCCCCAACTATATGCCCCCTGTGAACTGTGCCACCAACTATATTCCCCCTGTGATCTGTGCCCCCAACTATATGACCCCCTGTCATCTGTGCCCCCCATGTTGTGAACTCATTTTCTGGTTTACCTCTGGCTTCTGGTGAGGGTGGTGGAACTGGCTGTGTTGACAGAGGAGTCATGAGTTCTCCATCCGGGCTCCCTCTAGTGGTGACAGTAGGTCATGAAACTGATCTAAATGGCAGAGACCTGCCACCTGAGGAGGAGGACTGTGAGTGGACATCAGGAGTCTCTGACTGGATTTAAGACAGCCGACTCCCTAATTTTGTGCTGGTGATTTTTCCTGCCCTGAGGTTCTGGTTTCCAGTTCTGTTCCTGCCTTCTCAAGCTAAGTGTGCTCTGCTATTTTTTGACATGAGATTTGGTCTGGTTTACTCAGTTTTTGTGGTCAGCCAGCCCCTGCTGGGGCTGTGCTGAATTTCCATTCTGATGTCTCGGTTTATGCCAGTTTGCTTTTTGTCCCTGATCAGATTGATCTCTTTTTGCTCTGTCTTCAGAATATACCAGAGTGCTGATATAGGGAATTGAAGTCTAGCGACTTCAGGGTTTTTGTTCTCAGAAAGTGTTGGACATTTTTTGGCAGGGTTTTGTTAATGATTGCAGACAGCATCTTTCCTTTCCTGTCCTTTTGAGTTAGTGTGGGCCCCATCATTTGCTCAGCCTATTTTTCTATCTGTACCGACAATACATGTTTGGGGGCTGTCTATTGCTTTGGGGTCTGCTCTGGGGCAGTTTAGATTTCCCCTTTTCTTGCTTTAGGCTTATTTAGTTCTCCGGCTGTGACGAGGCATCGAGGATCATCGTAGGCATGCTCCACGGCTACTGCTAGTTGTGTGGATAGGATCAGGGGTCTGCAATCCGCTTAGTTACCAACCTCTCTGGTTTTCTGTGGCTTAGCTTGTTTTTGTTTTTCCTCCTCGGTGACTCATTCATAACACCCCCAGCTATATGTTCCCCTGTCATGTGTGCCCCCAGCTATATGTGCCCCTGTCATCTGTGCCCCCCAGCTATATGCCTTCCTGTGATCTGTGCCCCCCAACTATATGCCCCCTGTGATCTGTGCCCCCCAGCTATATGCACCCCTGTGATCTGTGCCCCCAGATATATGCATCCCTGTGATCTGTGCCCACAGTTATATTCACCCTCTGTGATCTTTGCCCCAACTATATTTGCCCCCTGTGATCTGTGCCCCCCAACTATATGCCCCCCTGTCATCTGTGCCCCCCAGATATATGCCCCCTGTCATCTGTGCCCCCCAGATATATGTCCCTCTGTCATCTGTGCCCCCAAGCAATATGCCCCATCATCTGTACCCCCAGCTATATGTGCCCCTGTCATCTGTGCCTCCCAGCTATATGCCCTACTGTGATCTGTGCCCCCCAGATATACGCATCCCTGTGATCTGTGCCCCTAGCTATATGCCCCCATGATCTATACCCTCCAGATATATGCCCCCCTGTGATCTGTGCCCCCCAGATATATGTGCCCCTGTGATCTGTGCCCCTAGCTATATGCCCCCATGATCTGTGCCCTCCAGATATATGCCCCCTGTGATCTGTGCCCCCCAGATGTATGTGCCCCCTATCATCTGTGCCCCCCAGCTATATGCCCCATGTTATCTGTGCCCCCCAGCTATATGCTCCCTGTGATCTGTGACCCCAACTGTATGCACCCCTGTGATCTGTGCCCCACAGCTATATGCCCCCTGTGATCTGTGCCCCCCAGCTATCTGCACCCCTGTGATCTGTGCCCCAGGTATATGCTCCCCTGTGATCTGTGCCCCCATCTATATGCTCCCTGTGATTTGTGACCCCAACTGTATGCAAACCTGTGATCTGTGCCCCCAACTATATGCACCCCTGTGATATGTGCCCCCAGCTATATTCCCCCTGTGATCTTTGCCCCCATCTATATGCTCCCTGTGATTTGTGACCCCAACTGTATGCAAACCTGTGATCTGTGCCCCCAACTATATGCCCTCTATGATCTGTGCCCCCCAGCTATATGCACCCCTGTGATCTATGTTTCCCAGCTATATGCACCCCTGTGATCTGTGCCCCCCAGCTATATCAACCCCTGTGATCTGTGCCCCCCAGCTATATGCCCCCAGTGATCTGTGACCCCAACTATCTGCACCCCTGTGATATGTGCCCCCCAGCTATATGCCCCCTGTGATCTGTGACACCAACTGTATGCACCCCTGTGATCTGTGCCCCCAGCTATATGCACCCCTGTGATCTGTGCCCCCCAGCTATATGTACCCCTGTTATCTGTGCCCCCCAGCTATATGCAGCCGACACTCGGACCAGAGCGTGAGGCTGCATATATTTCTATGCAGCCGCAGCTCCGGTCCCAAGTGCCAGCCAGCTATATGCCCCCTGTGATCTGTGCTCCACAGATATATGCACCCCTGTGATCTGTGCCCCCCAACTATATGCCCCCTGAGATCTGTGCTCCCCAACTATATGCACCCCTGTGATCTGTGTCCCCCAGCTATATGCCCCCTGTGATCTGTGCCCCCCAACTATATGCACCCCTGTGATATGTGCCCCCAGCTTTAATCCCCCTGTGATCTGTGCCTCCCAGCTATATGCCCCACTGTAATCTGTGCCCCCAGCGCTATGCCCCCTGTGATCTGTGTCCCCAGATATTTGCAACCCTGTGATCTGTGCCCCCCGTTATATGTCCCCCTGTGATCTGTGCCCCCCAACTATATGCCCCACTGTGATCTGTGCCCCCCAGATATATGCACCCCTGTGATCTGTGCCCCCCAACTATATGCCCCCCGTGATCTGTGCCCCCCAACTATATTCCCCCTGTGATCTGTGCCCCCAACTATATGACCCCCTGTCATCTGTGCCCCCCATGTTGTGAACTCATTTTCTGGTTTACCTCTGGCTTCTGGTGAGGGTGGTGGAACTGGCTGTGTTGACAGAGGAGTCATGAGTTCTCCATCCGGGCTCCCTCTAGTGGTGACAGTAGGTCATGAAACTGATCTAAATGGCAGAGACCTGCCACCTGAGGAGGAGGACTGTGAGTGGACATCAGGAGTCTCTGACTGGATTTAAGACAGCCGACTCCCTAATTTTGTGCTGGTGATTTTTCCTGCCCTGAGGTTCTGGTTTCCAGTTCTGTTCCTGCCTTCTCAAGCTAAGTGTGCTCTGCTATTTTTTGACATGAGATTTGGTCTGGTTTACTCAGTTTTTGTGGTCAGCCAGCCCCTGCTGGGGCTGTGCTGAATTTCCATTCTGATGTCTCGGTTTATGCCAGTTTGCTTTTTGTCCCTGATCAGATTGATCTCTTTTTGCTCTGTCTTCAGAATATACCAGAGTGCTGATATAGGGAATTGAAGTCTAGCGACTTCAGGGTTTTTGTTCTCAGAAAGTGTTGGACATTTTTTGGCAGGGTTTTGTGAATGATTGCAGACAGCATCTTTCCTTTCCTGTCCTTTTGAGTTAGTGTGGGCCCCATCATTTGCTCAGCCTATTTTTCTATCTGTACCGACAATACAGTCATATGTAAAAGTTTGGGCACCCCTATTAATGTTAACCTTTTTTCTTTATAACAATTTTGGTTTTTGCAACAGCTATTTCAGTTTCATATATCTAATAACTGATGGACTCAGTTATATTTCTGGATTCAAATGAGGTTTATTGTACTAACAGAAAATGTGCAGTCTGCATTTAAACAAAATTTGACCGGTGCAAAAGTATGGGCACCCTTATCATTTTCTTGATTTGAACACTCCTAACTACTTTTTTCTGACTTCCTGAAGCACTAAATTGGTTTTGTAACCTCATTGAGCTTTGAACTTCATAGCCAGGTGTATCAAATCATGAGAAAAGGTATTTCAAGTGGCCACTTGCAAGTAGTTCTCCTATTTGATTCTCCTATGAAGAGTGGCATCATGGGCTCCTCAAAACAACTCTCAAATGATCTGAAAACAACATAGCTTTTCAGGGGAAGGATACAAAAAGTTGTCTCAGAGATTTAACCTGTCAGTTTCCACTGTGAGGAACATAGTAAGGAAATGGAAGAACACAGGTACAGTTCTTGTTAAGCCCAGAAGTGGCAGGCCAAGAAAAATATCAGAAATACAGAGAAGAAGAATGGTGGGAACAGTCAAGGACAATCCACAGACCACCTCCAAAGACCTGCAGCATCATCTTGCTGCAGATGGTGTCACTGTGCATCGGTCAACAATACAGCGCACTTTGCACAAGGAGAAGCTGTATGGGAGAGTGATGCGAAAGAAGCCGTTTCTGCAAGCACGCCACAAACAGAGTCGCCTGAGGTATGCAAAAGCACATTTGGACAAGCCAGTTACATTTTGGAAGAAGGTCCTGTGGACTGATGAAACAAAGATTGAGTTGTTTGGTCATACAAAAAGGCGTTATGCATGCGCTGTATTGTTGACCGATGCACAGTGACTCCATCTGCAGCAAGATGATGCTGCAGGTCTTTGGAGGTGGTCTGTGGATTGTCCTTGACTGTTCTCACCATTCTTCTTCTCTGCCTTTCTGATATTTTTCTTGGCCTGCCACTTCTGGGCTTAACAAGAACTGTACCTGTGTTCTTCCATTTCCTTACTATGTCCCTCACAGTGGAAACTGACAGGTTAAATCTCTGAGACAACTTTTGTATCCTTCCCCTGAAAAGCTATGTTGAATAATCTTTGTTTTCAGATCATTTGAGAGTTGTTTTGAGGAGCCCATGATGCCACTCTTTATAGGAGAATCAAATAGGAGAACTACTTGCAAGTGGCCACTTTAAATACCTTTTCTCATGATTTGATACACCTGGCTATGAAGTTCAAAGCTCAATGAGGTTACAAAACCAATTTAGTGCTTCAGGAAGTCAGTAAAAAGTAGTTAGGAGTGTTCAAATCAAGAAAATGATAAGGGTGCCCATACTTTTGCACCGGTCAAATTTTGTTTAAATGCAGATTGCACATTTTCTGTTAGTACAATAAACCTCATTTGAATCCAGAAATATAACTGAGTCCATCAGTTATTAGATATATGAAACTGAAATACCTGTTGCAAAAACCAAAATTGTTATAAAGAAAAAAGGTTAACATTAATAGGGGTGCCCAAACTTTTACATATGACTGTACATGTTTGGGGGCTGTCTATTGCTTTGGGGTCTGCTCTGGGGCAGTTTAGATTTCCCCTTTTCTTGCTTTAGGCTTATTTAGTTCTCCGGCTGTGACGAGGCATCGAGGATCATCGTAGGCATGCTCCACGGCTACTGCTAGTTGTGTGGATAGGATCAGGGGTCTGCAATCCGCTTAGTTACCAACCTCTCTGGTTTTCTGTGGCTTAGCTTGTTTTTGTTTTTCCTCCTCGGTGACTCATTCATAACACCCCCAGCTATATGTTCCCCTGTCATGTGTGCCCCCAGCTATATGTGCCCCTGTCATCTGTGCCCCCCAGCTATACGCCTTCCTGTGATCTGTGCCCCCCAACTATATGCCCCCTGTGATCTGTGCCCCCCAGCTATATGCACCCCTGTGATCTGTGCCCCCAGATATATGCATCCCTGTGATCTGTGCCCACAGTTATATGCACCCTCTGTGATCTTTGCCCCCCAACTATATTTGCCCCCTGTGATCTGTGCCCCCCAACTATATGCCCCCCTGTCATCTGTGCCCCCCAGATATATGCCCCCTGTCATCTGTGCCCCCCAGATATATGTCCCTCTGTCATCTGTGCCCCCAAGCAATATGCCCCGTCATCTGTACCCCCAGCTATATGTGCCCCTGTCATCTGTGCCCCCCAGCTATATGCCCTACTGTGATCTGTGCCCCCCAGATATATGCACCCCTGTGATCTGTGCCCCTAGCTATATGCCCCCGTGATCTGTACCCTCCAGATATATGCCCCCCTGTGATCTGTGCCCCCCAGATATATGCGCCCCTGTGATCTGTTCCCCTAGCTATATGCCCCCATGATCTGTGCCCTCCAGATATATTCCCCCTGTGATCTGTGCCCCCCAGATGTATGTGCCCCCTATCATCTGTGCCCCCCAGCTATATGCCCCATGTTATCTGTGCCCCCCAGCTATATGCTCCCTGTGATCTGTGACCCCAACTGTATGCACCCCTGTGATCTGTGCCCCACAGCTATATGCCCCCTGTGATCTGTGTTCCCCCTCCAGCTATATGCACCCCTGTGATCTGTGCCCCAGGTATATGCTCCCCTGTGATCTGTGCCCCCATCTATATGCTCCCTGTGATTTGTGACCCCAACTGTATGCAAACCTGTGATCTGTGCCCCCAACTATATGCACCCCTGTGATATGTGCCCCCAGCTATATTCCCCCTGTGATCTTTGCCCCCATCTATATGCTCCCTGTGATTTGTGACCCCAACTGTATGCAAACCTGTGATCTGTGCCCCCAACTATATGCCCCCTATGATCTGTGCCCCCCAGCTATATGCACCCCTGTGATCTATGTTTCCCAGCTATATGCACCCCTGTGATCTGTGTCCCCCAGCTATATCAACCCCTGTGATCTGTGCCCCCCAGCTATATGCCCCCTGTGATCTGTGACCCCAACTATATGCACCCCTGTGATATGTGCCCCCCAGCTATATGCCCCCTGTGATCTGTGACACCAACTGTACGCACCCCTGTGATCTGTGCCCCCAGCTATATGCACCCCTGTGATCTGTGCCCCCCAGCTATATGTACCCCTGTTATCTGTGCCCCCCAGCTATATGCAGCCGGCACTCGGACCAGAGCGTGAGGCTGCATATATTTCTATGCAGCCGCAGCTCCGGTCCCAAGTGCCAGCCAGCTATATGCCCCCTGTGATCTGTGCTCCACAGATATATGCACCCCTGTGATCTGTGCCCCCAGCTATATGCACCCCTGTGATCTGTGCACCCAGCTATATGCTCCCTGTGACCTGTGACCCCAACTGTATGCACCCCTGTGATCTGTGCCCCCCAGCTATATGCACCCCTGTGATCTGTGCCCCCCAGCTATATTCACCCCTGTGATCTGTGCCCCCCAGCTATATTCACCCCTGTGATCTGTGCCCCCAGCTATATGCCCCCTGTGATCTGTGACCCCAACTATATGCCCCCTGTGATCTGTGACCCCAACTATATGCACCCCTGTGATATGTGCCCCCCAGCTATAAGCCCCCCTGTGATCTGTGTCCCCCAGCTATATGCCCCCTGTGATCTTTGCCTCCCAGCTATATGCCCCACTGTAATCTGTGCCCCCCAACTATATGCCCCCTGTGATCTGTGCCCCAGATATATGCACCCCTGTGATCTGTGCCCCCCAGTTATATGCCCCCCTGTGATCTGTGCCCCCCAACTATATGCCCCCTGTGATCTGTGCCCCCAGATATATGCACCCCTGTGATCTGTGCCCCCTGATATATGCACCCCTGTGATCTTTGCCCCCCAACTATATGCCCCCTGTGATCTGTGTCCCCCAACTATATGACCCCCTGTCATCTGTGCCCCCAGATATATGCCCTCTGTCATCTGTGCCCCCCAGCTATATTGCCCCCTGTCATCTGTGCCCCCCAGATATATGGCCCCCTGTCATCTGTGCCCCAGCTATATGTGCCCCTGTCATCTGTTCCCCCCAGCTATATGCCTTCCTGTGATCTGTGCCTCCCAACTATATGCCCCCTGTCATCTGTGCCCCCAGCTGTATGTACCTCTGTGATCTGTGCCCCCCAGCTATATGTACCCCTGTGATCTGTGCCCCCCCAGCTATATGCCGCTGGCACTCGGACCAGAGCATGAGGCTGCATGTATTTCTATGCAGCTGCAGCTCCGGTCCCAAGTGCCAGCGGCAGCGCCGAGTATTGATGCGAGAGACTCATGCAAGTTTCTCGCATCACACACGCTTGTTATGATGAGTCACCGAAGGAGGAAAAAACAAAATACCAGCTAAGTCCAGAAAAACCAGAGAGGTTGGCAGCTATCGGATTGCAGACCCCTGGACCTATCCACAACAACTAGCAGTAGCCGTGGGGGGTTCCTACGGTGCCCTAGACCCCTTGATCACAGCCGGAGAACTACATAGCCTAAAGACAGAAAGGGGAAAACTAAACTGCCCCAGAGCAGACCCCAAAGCAATAGGCAGCCCCCAACATATAATGACGGTGAAGCAAGATGAAAACACTAACACAGATAGAAAGATAGGTTGAGCAAATGATGGGGCCCAAGCTAACTACATAGGACAGGATAGGAAAGCTGCTGTCTGCCATCCGCAAAAACCCTATCAAAATGAGCCAACCGACTGAGAGGAAAAACAAGCCCTGAAGTCGCTAGGCTTCAAAAGACTATATCAGCACTCAGGTATATTCTGAAGACAGAGCAAAAGATCAACAGATCAGAGACAAAAATGGAATTCAGCTCACCCCCGGCCGGGGATGGCAGAACTCCCAAAAAACAAGGCAAAACAAAAACAAAACTGAAGAGTACAAAGCAGAGCAGAAAAACTTAGCTTTGAGATGCAGGAATCAGACTGGTCTCCAAGAATCCAGCAGGAAAATCACCAGCCAGGAAGAAGGGCGTCGGCAGCCTTATTTCCAGTCCTCAATTCCAGCCACCCAGTCATCATCTAGCTGCCCAGGTGTTTGATAATCAGCCTCACTACCTTCCTTCACCAGAGGAGGGAGTTCATCAGACCTCAATGGTGAAGGGAAAAATGAACTCACAACACACGCTAGTGTGAAACTGGCCTTATAAATACAATATATGGGTGATACTGATGTATATATATTACATAGGTGATACTGCGACTATAAACCCCAGTCACAGTATCACCTATATAATGAATATACAGCAGTCACCTATATAATGTATGCAACATAATGTAGTATAATGGCAGACTCTTTATTAGCCTATGTGGCAACGTTTCACATCCATAACATAACCTTTCTCTCCTATGGAACTGAAATGTTGCCACATGGGCTAATAAAGAGTCCACCCCTCCCCTCTTGCTCAGGGGTCCTGGCACTTGCAATACTTACCTCTACCCGCTCCTCCACTGCGGCGTCTTCTGTCTGTGACATTTCAGGTCAGAGGGTGCAGTGACATCACTTCTGTGCTTCCGCTGCCTGAATGGTCACAGTGCAGAGATCTGGAAGAAGATGACATTGAAGAGTCCGGAGAAGAGCAGCGGCCAGCGAGGAGAGGGGAGGATTTCCTTTTTTTTCATTTTTGAGCAATATATGGGGCTCATCATATACTGGAGCATCATATGGAGCATCATATGGGGACCATTATATATTGGAGCATCATATGGAGCATCATATGGGGCCCATTATATATGGAGCATCATATGGGGCCCATTATATATGGAGCATCATATGGGGCCCTTTATACTGAAGCATAATATGGGGCTTATTATATACTGGAGCATCATATGGGGCCCATTATATATGTTGCATCATATGGGGCCCATTATACTGAAGCATAATATGGGGCCCATTATATACTGGAGCATCATATGGGGCCCACTATACTGAAGCATAGCATGGGGCCCATTATATACTGGAGCATCATATGTGACCCATTATATATGGAGCATCATATGGGGCCCATAATATATGGAGCATCATATGGGGATCATTATATTTGGAGCCTCATATGGGGCCCATAATATGTGGAGCATTATACGGGGCCCATTCTGTTTACATTTTGGATCAATATATAGGGCCCATCATGTACTGTTTGGAGCATTATATGGGGCCCATCATATTCTGTATGGAGCATTGCATGGGGCCAATTCTGTATGGAGCAAGGTATGGAGCTCATTATACTGTATGGAGTATTATATGGGGTGCATTATACTGTTTGTAGCATTATATGGGGTGCATTATACTGTTTTTAGCATTATATTGGGCTCATTATACTGTTTGGAGCATTATATGGGGCTCATTATACTGTATGGAGCAATATATGGGGCTCGTTATTTTGTATGGAGCAATATATGGGGCATGTTATTCTGTACCGAGCAATATATGGGGCTCATTACACTGTATGGAGCAATATATGGGGCTCATAATTCTGTCTGGAGCAATATATGGGGCTCTGTTGTGGGTTCATTTTCCCCTTCACCATTGAGGTCTGATGAACTCCCTCTTCTGGTGAAGGAAGGTAGTGAGGCTGATTACAAAGCACCTGGGCAGGATGATGACTGGGTGACGGGAATTGCTGACTGGATATAAGGCAACCGACGCCCTTCTGCCTTGCTGGTGATCTCTCTGAGGGATTCTAGGAGACCAGTCTGATTCCTGCTCCTCAAAAGCTAAGTTTTCTGCTCTTCTTTTTGCATTTGTGTTTTGGTTTTGTTCTGCCTTGTTTTTTCTGGAATTCTGCCATTCCCTGCTGGGGTGAGCTGAATTCCTTTTTGCTCTGTCTTCAGAAAATACCTGAGTGCTGATATAGTCTTTTTGAAGCCTAGAGTCTTCAGGGCCTTTTTCCTATCAGCCTGTTGGCTCTTGTTTTGATAGGGTTTTGTCGGATCGCAGACAGCAGCTTTCCTATCCTGTCCTGTTTAGTTAGCTTGGGCCCCATCATTTGCTCAGCCTATCTTTCTATCTGTGTGTGTTTTTTCATCTTGCTTCACCGTCATTATATGTTGGGGGCTGCCTATTGCTTTGGGGTCTGCTCTGGGGCAGTTTAGTTTTCCCTTTCTGTCTTTAGGCTTATGTAGTTCTCCGGCTGTGATCGAGGGGTCTAGGGCACCGTAGGAACCCCCCACGGCTACTGCTAGTTGTTGTTGATAGGTTCAGGGGTCTGCAATCCGATAGCTGCCAACTTCTCTGGTTTTCTGGACTTAGCTAGTATTTCTGTTTTTGCCTCCTACGGTGACTCATTCATAACAGAATCACCAGCCATACCACAGATCCTAGGGTACTCAATAGCAGGAAAGAATTGTAAAAAAAAAAAAAAGAGTGTGCATATTTTTTCCTCTATATCTCTGAGGCCGTAGGGGGAATTTTTTTTTTTTTTTCTCTCAATGGAGATAAAGCAATTGTCTGATCGTGTGGAGCAGCTCGCTGTGGAAGTGCGGGGAATTTCCATCTACCTTGCTCATTCACATGCTGCTGAACCAAAGATCCCCACTCCTGATGTGTTTTTTGGGGATCGGTCTAAATTTTTGAATTTCAAAAATAATTGTAAATTATTTTTTGCCTTGATGCCTAACTCGTCAGGGAGCTCCGCGCAGCAGGTTAAAATTGTCATCTCTTTGCTGCGCGGTGATCCCCAGGATTGGGCATTTTCTTTGAAACCAGATGATCCTATTCTGACTAATGTGAATGCATTTTTTCAAGCCTTGGGGTTATTGTATGACGAACCTAATGCTATTGATCAGGCTGAAAAGACCCTGTTGGCATTGAGCCAGGGTCGAGATTCTGCAGAATTGTACTGTCAAAAATTCCGAAAGTGGGCGGTCCTTATTACCTGGAATGATAATGCCTTGGCAGCTCTCTTTCGGAAGGGTTTGTCAGAAGCCGTAAAAGATACTATGGTGGGATTTCCTGTTCCCTCTGGTCTTGACGATTCTATGTCATTAGCCATTCAGGTTGATCGGCGTTTACGTGAACGCAGGACTGCACGAGAGGTGTTGGCACCTGTTGAACAAGTGTCTGAACCTATGCAATGTGATAGAGTTTTGTCCAGGGAGGAGTTCAGAAGGCGTAATAAGCTGTGTTTTTTTTTGTGGAGATGCCTCGCATATTATTTCTGTCTGTCCTAAACGAGAGAATCATTTTGCACACACGTTTTCTGTGGGTGGTGTTCAACCTAAGTTTCTTCTGGCAATTACTCTGATCTGCTCCCTGTCCACATTTTCCGCCAAGGCTTTTGTGGATTCGGGAGCAGCCCTGAACCTAATGGACTTGGATATTGCTAAACGTTGTGGATTTCCGATGACACCTCTGCAGACGTCTATCCCTTTGAGGGTGATTGATGCCACTCCTTTGGCGAAAAATAAACCTCAGTTTTGGACCCAGGTGGTAATGCAGGTCCCCCCAGACAATCAAGAAAATTGCAGATTTTTGGTGTTACATAATTTACATGATACCATTGTTCTGGGGTTTCCCTGGTTGCAAATTCATAATCCAGTTTTGGATTGGAAATCTGTGTCTGTGGTGAGTTGGGGTTGTCGGTGTGCCCTTAGTGAGGCTCCGGTTTTTTCCACCTCTCCTCAGTCGCATGATGTTCCTGACTATTTGGCGGACTTTTATGATGTATTTAGTGAGAATGAGTCTGCGTCCTTGCCTCCTCATAGGAGTTATGACTGTGCAATTGAACTGAGCCCGGGGTGTAAATTTCCCAAGGGTCGGCTCTTCAATTTATCTGTACCCGAGCATGAGGCTATGCGATCCTATATTAAGGAGGCGTTGGAGAAGGGTCATATTAGACCATCCTCTTCACCCTTAGGTGCTGGGGGTTTTTTCGTGGCCAAAAAGGATGGTTCATTAAGGCCTTGTATTGATTATCGTGCCCTCAACAAAATTGCTATTAAATATCAGTATCAGTTACCCCTGATTTCGGATCTTTTCTCCAGAGTTAAAGGTGCTTGCTAGTTTACCAAGCTTAACCTTAGGGGGGCGTATAATCTTATCCGCATTAAGCATGGGGATGAATGGAAGACGGCGTTTAATACTCCGGAGGGACATTTTGAGTACCTGCTGATGCCTTTTGGGCTCACTAATGCCCCTTCTGTCTTCCAGTGCTTCATGAACGACATTTTCCGAGACTTTGTGGATACATTTTTGATTATCTATCTGGATGATATTTTGATCTTCTCCAAGGATTGGGATTCTCATGTGGAACATGTTCGGACTGTGTTCCGGATCTTGAGGGAGAATTCCCTGTATGTCAAAGGATCGAAATGCCTTTTTGGGGTACAGAGGATTTATTTTTTGGGATTTATTTTGTCTCCGTCAACTATTGAAATGGACCCGGCCAAGGTACAGGCTATTCATGATTGGGTTCAGCCCACTTCTTTGAAGGCCCTCCAGAAGTTTTTGGGTTTTGCTAATTTTTATCGGAAATTTATAGCAAAATTTTCTAGTATTGCCAAGCCATTGACTGATCTGACTAAGAAGGGTGCTGATGTGTTGAATTGGTCTCCGGAGGCTGTTTCCTACTTCCAGGAGCTGAAGCGAAGATTCACTTCTGCCCCGGTTTTGCGCAACCTGATGTCTCACTCCCGTTCCAGGTAGAGGTGGACGCTTCTGAGATTGGTGCAGGAGCTGTTTTGTCCCAAAAGGATCCTGTAACATCTAAAATGAATCCCTGTGCTTTTTTTTCCCGAAAGTTCTCTCCATCTGAACGTAACTATGATGTGGGGAATCGGGAACTGTTAGCGATGAAATGGGCATTTGAGGAGTGGAGACATTGGTTGGAGGGAGCTAAACATCAAGTCGTGGTCCTCACTGACCACAAGAATTTGATTTACCTTGAGTCGGCCAAACGCTTGAACCCTAGACAAGCTAGGTGGGCCTTGTTTTTTACACGTTTTGATTTTGTGGTCTCTTTTCTTCCTGGCACTAAGAATGTCAAGGCTGACCCTCTCTCTAGGAGCTTCTTTGCTGATTCTCCTGTGGTGACCAAGCCTGCTACCATCTTAGGCGAAGGGGGAGTTCTTTCTGCCATCTCGCCCGATTTGAGACATGCTCTGGAAGAGTTCCAGGAGGAAAAACCTGAGCATTGTCCCAGTGGAAAGTTGTATGTTCCTAACCAGTGGAAGAAGAGAGTGATATCTGAAGTTCATTGCTCTGCATTGGCTGGTTATCCAGGTATTTTTGGTACTAGAGATCTGGTGAGTCGGTCTTTTTGGTGGCCCGCCTTGTCTCGTGATGTCAGGAATTTTGTGCAGTCCTGTGGGACTTGCTCCCGGTCTAAACCTTGTTCTCGCTCTAGTGGGTTGTTGATGCCTTTGCCGGTCCCCAGGAGGCCATGGACCCATATTTCAATGGATTTCATCTCTGATATGCCTGTCTCTCAGAGAATGACTGTTATTTGGGTGATTTGTGATAGGTTCTCTAAGATGGTTCATCTTGTACCACTCCCTAAGTTGCCATCTTCCTCTGAGTTGGTGCCCCTATTTTTGCAACAGGTGGTTCGCTTAAACGGGATTCCTGATTACATTGTATCTGACAGAGGAGTTCAGTTTGTGTCTAGATTTTGGAGGACTTTCTGGTCCAAGCTGGGAATTCAGTTGTCCTTCTCCTCTGCTTTTCACCCTCAGACCAATGGGCAGACGGAGAGAACAAACCAGACCTTGGAGTCGTATTTGAGATGTTTTATTTCCGCTAATCAGGATGATTGGGTTTCATTTTTGCCCTTGGCCAAATTTGCTTTAAATAATAGAGCTAGTTCTGCCACTTTGATGTCACCTTTTTTTTGTAACTTTGGGTTTCATCCTCGACTTTCTTCAGGGCAGGTGGAGCCTTCTGCCTGCCCAGGTGTTGACACTGTGGTGGAGAGAATGCACCAGATCTGGGACCAAGTGGTGGATAAGTTATCTCTCTCCCAGGAAAAGGCCCAGCGGTTTTCCAACTGACATAGGACCATTGGTCCCCAGTTTAAGGTTGGTGACATGGTTTGGTTATCATCAAAAAATATCGCTATGAAGGTGGCTTCTCCTGAGCTTAAGCCTAGATTTATTGGACCTTACAAGATTTTGGAGATTATTAATCCGGTCTCTTTTCGTTTGGCTCTTCCTGTCACATTTAAAATCCATAATGTGTTTCATAACTCCTTGTTGAAGAGGTTTGTTAAACCAGTAGTTCCTGGGGTGGCACCTCCTGACCCTGTATTGGTTGAAGGTAACATGGAATATGAGGTAGAGAAGATACTGGATTCCCGTCTGGCTAGACGGAGACTCCAGTATTTGGTTAAGTGGAAGAAGGGTTATGGCCAGGAGGATAATTCCTGGGTCTCTGCCTCTGATATTCATGCCAAAAGATTGGTGCGTGCCTTTCATCGGGCTCACCCTGATCGCCCTGGTGGCGTGGATGAGGGTTCGGTGACCCCTCCTCAAGGGGGAGGTACTGTTGTGAGTTCATTTTCCCCTTCACCATTGAGGTCTGATGAACTCCCTCTTCTGGTGAAGGATGGTAGTGAGGCTGATTACCAAGCACCTGGGCAGGATGATGAGTGGGTGACGGGAATTGCTGACTGGATATAAGGCAGTCGACGCCCTTCTGCCTTGCTGGTGATCTCTCTGAGGGATTCTAGGAGACCAGTCTGATTCCTGCTCCTCAAAAGCTAAGTTTTCTGCTCTTCTTTTTGCATTTGTTTTTATTTTTTGTTCTGCCTTGTTTTTTCTGGAATTCTGCCATTCCCTGCTGGGGTGAGCTGAATTCCTTTTTGCTCTGTCTTCAGAAAATACCTGAGTGCTGATATAGTCTTTTTGAAGCCTAGCATCTTCAGGGCCTTTTTCCTATCAGCCTGTTGGCTCTTGTTTTGATAGGGTTTTGGCGGATCGCAGACAGCAGCTTTCCTATCTTGTCCTGTTTAGTTAGCTTGGGCCCCATCATTTGCTCAGCCTATCTTTCTATCTGTGTGTGTTTTTTCATCTTGCTTCACCGTCATTATATGTTGGGGGCTGCCTATTGCTTTGGGGTCTGCTCTGGGGCAGTTTAGTTTTCCCTTTCTGTCTTTAGGCTTATGTAGTTCTCCGGCTGTGATCGAGGGGTCTAGGGCACCGTAGGAACCCCCCATGGCTACTGCTAGTTGTTGTTGATAGGTTCAGGGGTCTGCAATCCGATAGCTGCCAACTTCTCTGGTTTTCTGGACTTAGCTAGTATTTCTGTTTTTGCCTCCTACGGTAATTCATTCATAACAGGACTCATTATACTGTACGGAGCAATATATGGGCTCATACTGTTTGGAGCAATACATGGGCCTCATTATACTATATGGAGCAATATATGGGCCTCATTATACTGTATGGAGCAATATATGGGGCTCATTATACTGTATGGAGCAATCTATGGAGCTCATTGTACTGTATGGAGCAATATGTAGGGCATGTTATTTCTGTATAAAGCCCTATGTGGTGCTCATAATACTGTATGGAGGACTATACTGTCTGATTTATGACCTATTGAAGAATGAACAATAGTTATCACTCATGTAATGTAAGAAGTGAAATCTTTGGCATTGTATACCTATATTTGTCTGCTGTATCTGTGCATTATGAATTGTGGTACGCGTTAAATGGGCCCACTGAGCCTTTCACCCAGGGCCCACAAAAACCTGGAGCTGGCCCTGTAGGCACTGCACAGTACCACTTCTCCTGTCCTGTTGTCGAAAAGGCAACATTGGACTTTGGGAGGGTAAATATTGGTTTAGTATTTTCAATATTACTATGGCCAAATAAAAATAAAATATTGGAAAAGCTGTTTAAATGGATTATCCAAAGTAATCCTCTCTCCTCTGGATAGGGAATAACTTTCCAATTCCTGGAGATCGGACTGCTGGGACCCCCATGATCCTGAAAATCGGAGCTCTGTAGAGCACCGTGTAAATGAAGCTGTGGTCGATCATACGCACTGTGGCGCCATTCACATGTGGCTCTTCAACTTTCTCCTTTTACGAGAGTGAGGGGAACGACAAAGTAAAGCAAAATTTACTGATCGGGGTGAGGAGTGTTATAGTTTGTGGGCTGGTGGGGTTTGTGTAGCAGGGCTGATTTTTTGTCCCACTCCGGCCCTGAATGTGATGGTCACAAGAGGGCATTCTCTGCATCTGGAGAGAAGGTTTTTCCACTAACATAGAAGAGGATTCTTTACTGTTAGGACAGTGAGAATCTGGAATTCCTTGCCTGAGAAGGTCGTGATGCGAACTCAGTCGAGGGGTTCAAGAGAGGCCTGGATGTCTTCCTGGAGCGCAACAATATTACAGTTATTAGGTTCTTTAGAAGAACGTAGTCTGGGGATTTCTTCTGACGGAATATAGGCTGCACTGGATGGACAAATGTCTCTTTTTCAGCCTTTTTTCGAGACTGTGACCGTGTTATGTGATGAGACGCTCCCCTGTAGTGAAGTGGCATTCAGTAACGGGGCTGTGACCGGTACAGAGAGAATGAGCCCTGTACATGGTTGCGGTGACCTGTGTGCTTACGTATAGCCCCTGATTCCGGTGGAAGTACACCGCGGCGGAGCGAGAGAGAAAGACTTGGAGCTAAGGGGAATATCGTTAGTCTCATACCCCCCTGGCTCCCGTGTTAACCCCTCATACCCCGGCTGGACGACGTCAAGGGCCCTCGAGACAGAGGACTGTAAGCGCCGTTGGTGCCTCGGTGCCATCGTTGGACAAGAGTGATCCCTTCAAGCAAGATCCCTGAGGACTGATAAGTTCCCCCATAGGAAAATAACGTTTATACTGTTTGAATTCCGTTTATGCTTTTCTGCCGCTAGTTTAACCTGTTCATATCATATTCTTTCTGATACTGTTTATTTTACCAGTATTATCCCCTGTAAATAAACCTCCCCTTTAACTGTTGGTCCATCTGTTCCGTGGTGACATATTTCCATTCCTGCACGCTTTTACACATATACTGGTCTTAGGGGTTTAGAGATGTTTTAGGTATGGTACGCTGGAGGATGGTACTACCTGTTTAGAGGAGGTGCTCAAAGCTGGATGTGACAGTGTGTTGGGAGTCCTTTAGGAGAGAATACTGAATGGGGGGATTATGGGAACCCCTGGATCTCAGTGTACTGTTTTGGAGTGATTTCTGTGGAAAAGCTTAGGTTATCATTATACCTGTAATGGGGGCTTTTGCTGACTCTACTTTGAAGGGGGTGGGAGCTAGATGTGGTTCGCGACCCTCTCTCAGTGCGGAATGTGGCTCTTAAGGTCAGAAAGGTTGGGGACCATGGCAGTAGGGGCACTGACTTTCAAATAGTTTGCAGCATCTAGAGTGTAATAGAGGCCTGATACAGAGTCCACAAAAAAATCTTCTATTCCTAGTGTCATACAGTAGGTGACCTGACTTTCAAATAGTTAGAAACCACTGGAGCCATAGGCGGAGGAGGACATGACTTCGGGATGGGTGGACCTTTACTCCTGCAGCTTTTTTGGTATAGTGGTGTAGATTTTAAGCAAGAGTGATGTTGCTTTCAGCGTAAGAAGCACAGTATGTATGTGCCTGGTGGGTTACTGTGAGGAGGGTGGGGCTTATATAGAACAGGAAATCTGTCTCTCTCCCTCTTTCTTACACAGGATGAACAGGGGGAAGCATTTCCCGCCCTCCCGCCCCTGTTTATGATCATTAACCTTAAACGTTTTAATTATTGCTTGCATGATGAATGCTTTATTGTATTTTTGAAATTACCATTGTATATTTTGTTCTATTAACTAATAGAGGATGTACAACCTCATATGGGGGAACAGCCTCGGCTTTGGTGGCCAGCCTCAAGGACGTTGTAATGGTAACGTCAATCAGGGACGGGCACAGTGGTTAAGCACAGGAGTGAGGATAATAGGGTCATTGGTGCCCTGAAAGTTTACTGGCTCTGCTTGAATGGCAAGCCAGTGCGTGCCGCCCCTTTATGGCTGTCTGTCCTGGTTCTGTATGTCAGACATCTGGGGATATCACAGTACTTGTGAATCCCAATGTACTAGCACTTCATCTGACTCCTACTGTGCTTGTTTTAATCCTGTGATTTAAATAAAGCTGTGGCCATTTTGACAACCAAAATAATGTGTTGTGTATTTATTCTAGTGCCTAGGTTTACTGTAGTTATGGTGGTTTTAAGATGGAGTGTGGGTCCGTCCCATATCCATAAGTCATGTAGCATCTAGTGTGTTATAGAGGTCTGATACAGAGGCCACAAAAAAATCTTCTGTTCCTAGTGTTATACTGTAGAGGACCTGACTTTGAAATAGTTTGTAGCATCTACTGTGTTATAAAGGCCTGATACAGAGGCCACCAAAAAATCCTTCTGTTCCTAGCGTCATTCATGAGGGGCCCTGACTTTTAGTTTGTAGTATCTAGTGTGTTATAGAGGCCTGATGCAGAGGCCATACAAAATACTTCTGTTGCTAGTGTCATACAGAAGGAGATCTGACTTTCAACTAGTTTGCAGCAACTAATGTGTTATAGAGGCCTGATCCAAAGACCACAAAAAATTCTTCTGTTCCTAGTGTCATACAGTAGGGCACAACTCCCATTTAAATAGCTTATAGGAGGGGACCTGACTTTCAAATAGTTTGCAGCATCTAGTATGTTATAGAGGTTAGTGATGAGCAAATTAGTTCGGAAAATGATCGCCAATCATAAATTCGGCATGAATATGGATTCGTGATCGGAAACACAAGCTAAATTTTATAAAATCGGAAAAAATCGGTAACATTCGGTAAAAAGTGCTGCAACATTTCCGTTGCCACAAAATTATTTTCAGCACTTTAGCAACGGTAATGGTGGTGTATCATGAGCGTTTGCCATGAGCATTTGCCACATGTTTGATGAGGGGAGGGGGTTTGCAGAGTGGTGTTCTTGTAAGCAGATCATTTTTCTTTTCCTAACTTTATGTGTGCACATTGCGGCTAACCAATCAGGGCGCAGGAAAACCCACAACATCCTGACACAACGGCTTGTGTCATTGGCTGCTGAAATCACAAGCCCCACTCCATATAAATAGAGGGCATCTTGTTTTAACACCATTTTGACACTGTAACAGCGCAGAGGGGCTGCTCCTGACGCTGGCACTGTTAGCAGCAAGATTTTAGCTAGTTAAGCCACCGTCACACACAACGATCTCGCTAGCAAGATCGCTGCTGAGTCACAAGTTTTGTGATGCAACAGCGATCTCACCAGCGAGATCGCTGTATGTTACATCTATCAGCGATCGCCCCCCCGCCGAGTATCGCTGATCGTTCTTGAAAGCTCTGGACTTTTTTTGGGTCGTTGGTCTCCCGCTGGCCAGCACGCATGGCTGCGTGTAGCAGGTGGGAGAGCAACGATCAGCGAGCAGGAGCTAGTATCCAAGGTAAACAGCGGGTTTCTAAGCGCCGCGCGGTGCTTAGAAACCCTCTGTGTACCTTAGTTACCAGCGCGCTAGTGCAGGGAGCTGGTATCCAAGGTAAACAGCGGGTTTCTAAGTGCTGCGCGGCGCTTAGAAACCCGCTGTTTACCTTGGTTACCAGATCCCTGCACCAGCGCGCTGGTATCTAAGGTACACAGCGACGCGCCCGCTCGTCGTCGCTGGTGCTGATCGCTGCTGAGATCTGCCTGTTTGGCAGCTCACCAGATATCATGTAGCAACACACCAGCAATCCTGACAAGGTCGAATCGTTGTCGGGATCGCTGGTGAGTCACTATGTGTGACGGGGCCCTTAGTTAGGTGGTTGTATATCAGTCAGATAGTGTAGCAAGATGGTGTCCAGTGTGGCTGTTAAATTTTCCTTCCAGCACTTTTTTTTTGCAATTACTGAGGTCCACAGACAAAGCCAGCAGGGAACATGTCCTACAAGTGTGTTGTGCACTGCTTCTGGGTCACCCTCACACCCAGGGCAGTGGGGTACTCAGTACCTGGCCCGATGGTCTTCAGTGGGAGATGTCACGGTAGCTGGAACCCGGTCCGTGGCCCTGGGCGCCCATTGTAAATGTTCAGTGTCAATGTGTAAGTCGTGACGCCACCTGTGGTGTTCGGCAATGAAGATGTAAGCCGACGCTGCAGACAGACCCTCTGGGACAGATGGTGTGGTGCAGTAGGGATGTTATAGCCCTCCACAGGCAGGGCTGTAGTCCCAGGGCAGAGTAGGTGAAGTGACACGTAGATGGTGTAGTGTCAGGCGCCTCCTCTTATAGCGCCTTTAAATGAAGTACTCCTAGTACTGAGTTACACTGGAGTTCCTCCTGTCCGATGTTCTTATGAACTCTACTTGTACGGCAGACAGTTGTAGCCTGCTTCGGGGACTTCTTGCTACTAAGTCCTAGCTTACTATCCAGTTGCTGTTGTGCCCCCAAGTCTTGTGTGGGAATAAAGTGGTCACTACTTCTATTCCTCCGGTGTCTGCTGCAGGACCATTAGTATCCATACAACCTCGGGGACCGGGCCCCAGCCTTGCGCTTGTAACTTCTAGGAAGGGTTCTCTTCTAACCCACGTCCTCTGTTCCCTTTTTCTCCTCACGTTCCGTACTAATCTTTCTTTCTATGGAGAGTCAGGCTTTCAGTCTATGTTGCTCTCCTTCCTTTCCCGTGCCAGCAGACCCAGGTCACTGGGATCTGCTGCAGCACTTCCATCCATCTATTCTTCTCTCCAGGGATCTTCTTCTCTCCAACGCTCTAACCAACCGACTGACTGACTTAAACTCTTCCCGCTACTTGTAATGCAATCTAAGTCCACCCACCTCCCAGCACGTTTCTTGTTCCAAGCAGGGAGCCACCAATGGGTGCTTTGCTATACTCCAAGCAGGGAGCCGCCGAATGTGCTTTGCTACACTACTTTGTGGTGTGGGGTGCAGGTGTTGGAGCGTGGTCAGGAGTCCCCACCTTACCTGGATGGTGAGATACCACACCTCAGGAGGAGGTGCAGTACCTCTGTGACGACTGAGCCTCAGGGGCGCCACACTTCTATTGCGCTCCATGCACGAGTATAGCATTCTTTCTTTTAAACATCTTTTTATTGATCTTAACACAATAACAATGTTACTAATAACGGCGTGTCACAGATTATAAATTGCATCTTGGTTAGCTATCAGTTATATTAAACAACTGTGACAGACTCTTGCTTGAACACCTCTCCTTGATGAGAACAATAGTTATCTCTTGGCGTATCTGCCATCAGGGAGGATGTTATAACTGTACATATTAATCTATTTACCTTAACTAAATAAGAAAGGATAGACAAAGTAGATATAAGAAGTGAGAGGGAGGAGGGGTCTTTTTTAACAAGAGGAAATGACAATATGGCGGACGTATCTTTTCTGTTTTGTGAGTTCAGTCAGTGAACCGTTAACACAGAATAGAGATATTAATCATCAACTAATTTGTGAGTTTGGCTGTTGGCCCAGTAATTCGAGGTATTCATCATTATCTCTAAATAATTTCCATGGGGCCCAGGTCGCCTTAAATTATCTTTAGTAAAGTGTGTGTAAGCTATTATTTCCTCTATGTAGTAAAGTTGGTTGACTTTATGTATCCAGTCTGATCTGGTTCGGGCAGCTCTTGGAGAGCCATTGCAAAGGGATAAGTAATTTGGTTGCAGCTATCAGGAGCATGACCGCATATGGCGACTTCAGTTTTACCTTCTCCTTGATACCTCACCGCCTCCTATCATCCCCCTCTTTCCCTTCTCCTGAGAATAAGACATGGTACAATTTAAATTCTTTGGATAATTTTGGCCACAGCGGCCAATTTTATTAACAAACATTAACAATAAACATTAAATAATTCAAAATTATGAGGGGAGGGTTCTTGGAGCTAGAAAGATCTGGCTATAAACTTATTTCCACCATGTTACCCCCAGCCGTCCAGCACAGCTCGAGGGCACCGTAACTCCCCTTCTGGGAGACCAACCACCATAGCTCCCGAGGTAAAACCCCGTCCAGAGCCCATACCCAAAAGCCAGATCCCCCATACCATTTTAAACTGTCGGGAATGTTACTTCCGAATCCTTCCCCGACCAATCACCGTCAACTCCAAGAACCCCACCCCCCGCCCCACAGCCACTGTGACAAGAGCAACAACAACGCCTCGTATAAACCCTGACAAGAATCTATATCCCGATCACCTTTTTTTTTTTTTTTTTTTTTGAAACGTACATCCCCTAGCAGCCCCCAACATGCTACCCAAAACAGGGAGGGTGGGTGGGACTTCTCTCCTCTGCTCCTGGCTGGTGAGTGCGGTTTTTCCCGCACTTTTTCCCTAATACAGGCTGTCCCCACCTTAAACCCCTCCCCCGGCCCCGTCCCGGCCAACCATTTCAAACTGGCACAACACCAGTTCAAAACTTCCCGCCCATAGCAGTCATGGGGGGCTTCCCCTAGGCTGTGCCCTTCCCCAGCCCCCTTCTTTAATAAGGGTTTGTGTTTAAACTGTGAAATATCACTTGATCTGTTTAGAAAACTACGTTTCGGAGACAGGGGGCCTGTGAGCTCACAAATTTTAGTTATCATTTTCAAAACACTTTTCCAAAACGTCTGAATCTTATCACATGACCACCACATGTGCGAGAACGTTCCTATGTCTCTAGAGCATCTCCAGCAGGTTGAGGGTATGATAGAATACTGTAAATGTGTCGCTACTGGGGTAGTGTACCATCTGGTAATAATCTTGTATGAATTTTCTTGATCTCTTACACACTCAGATGGGCCATCTGAATTTTTATAAATATGTTCCACCTCCCAGTCTTGCAGTTTGATATTCAGTTCTTTTTCCCACTGTGAGATAAAAGCCTGTTTAGTTGGGATTGAGCTAGTCAAGAGTATCTGGTATAATTTAGCCAGTACACCTCTTGGTTTTTTATGTTGAGTTATCAATGTTTCGAAGGTCGTTAACTCCCTGTACGGGACCCCAATTTGTAAATAAGATCTTATGGATTTTTTGAGCCTGTTGTAGTGAGGAAAATTAATATGGTAATGCGGGAACTTATGGTAATGTGGGAGTGTGCAACGTTGTTACAAATAGTTGAATAATCAGCAATAGAGGAGTGCGCAATGGATTTGCAAGTAGTGGTATAATCAGCTGAGGAGTTATGAGTAGTGGATGAGTTACAAGTAGTGGAGTAATCGGCGGTGTAGGAGGAGTGACTTTCAGAGATACAAGTAGCCGAGTAATCAGCAGTGGACGAGTGTTCAGGGGAGTTACTAGTAGTGAAGTAAACAGCAGTGGAGGAGTGTGAGGTGGTGCTACAAGAAGTGAAGTAATCAGGGGTGGAGGAGTGTGCTGTTGGATTATGAATATCAGAGTAATCGGCGTTGTAGGAGTGTGCGATGGAGTTAGTAGTGGATTAATCAGTGGTTAAGTAGTGTGCGATGGAGTTGCAAGTAGTAGAGTAAGCGGAAATGGATAAGTGTGCTGTAGAGTTATGAGTAATAGCGAAGTAATCATGGTGGATAAGTGTGTGGTGGATTTACGAGTACCGCAGTGATCAGCAGTGGAATAGTGTGTGATGGAGTTACAAGTAGTGGAGCAATGTGCATCAGAATTACAAATAGTGGCGTAATCAGTGGTGGAAGAGTTTGCGACGGAGTTGCAAGTAGTCGCGTAATCGGTAGTGGAGGAATGTGTGGCATAATTACTAGTAGTGGAGTTGCTGTGGAGTAGTGTGCGGTGGAGTTTCAAGTAGTGGAGTAATCTGCCATGGAGTAGCAAGTAGTCAAGCATTCGGTAGTGGAGGAGTTGAGGTGGAGTTATGAGTAATGGAGTAATCAGCAGTGGAGGAGTGTGCGTTGACATTATAAGTAGTGGAGTAATCCACGGTGGAGGAGTGTGCAGCAGAGTTATGATAAGCAGAGTAATCGGTGGTGGAGGAGTGTGTGGCGGATTTACGAGTAGTGAAGTAATCAGAGTTGGAGTAGTGTGCAACAGAGTTGCAAGTAGTGGAGTTATTGGTGATAGAGTAGTGTGTGATGGAGTTACAAGTAGTGGAGTAGAGTGCAGCGGAGATACAAATAGCAGAGTAATCGATGGTGGAGGAGTTTGCGATGTAGTTGCAAGTAGTGGCTTAATCGGTGGTGGAGAGTGTGCAGCATAGTTTTAAGTATTGGAGTTATCAACTGTTGAGTAGTATGCAGTGGAGTTGCAATTAGTGAAGTAATCTAACTTTTAATTACTTCACTAAAAAAGTACATATAAAAGGGTAAAAAAACAGCACACAACTACCACCAACATATCATGTAGACACTAGTAGAGATACCATAGGGAGATGCCTATCCCTATTAAGAATCTGAACCACCCTACCTACCAGCGGAGGTTGGCACCCTATACCTGCACAATTGCGCCCAAGCTCATCGACAGCTCACCCTGCTGGCCCTATAGGCCCTGTGTGGAACAGGTGAACAGAAAAGTACTTGAAGAGAACGATGGAAGAAAGTATAATGTAGGATATATCAAAGCCCAGTGTCCCACGCGAGTCTCTCGCCTTAGTCGGGACCGGAGTGTGCGGCTGCATGTATTTCTATGCAGCTAAATGCTCCAGTCCGAACTGCCAGCAGCAGTGCCGGGTATTGAGGCGAGAAACTTGCTCAAGTTTATTGTATTGCAGTTACAATTGGGATACTGCCCAAAGAGAGATGGCATGATAACAAATGTATGGCACTCAGAACGTAAAGTCTATTTGTTTTCTAGTAGACGATCTATATAGCGACGTGTATGTACTGGCATATATATATAGTATCACCAGGGGGAGTATAGATATGAGAATGTCACATAAAATGTTTCTATATGTTTTACCCTGCCTATCAGCTGGGGATGGCACCCTTTGTATAGCGAGAATGGCCCCCCCGCTCTTCAGCGGCTGTCCCTCCTATCCCTCACTAGGTGTTGGAGGGTTGAATAGACAAAGGAGGAGACAGTAAGTAAAGTGCTTAGTGCCTTACAAAAAAAGTGAAGGGAGTGGAAATTATTTTATCCATAACCCTCATACATGGAGTACTTCAGCAAAAAAATACACAGCATTAATAGTATAATGATATGCAAGGAAGGATTCCAATATGGAAATCAAAAAAATTGTGAAACAGTTAGTTATAGAGAGATCCTGAGAAAAAAAAGGGGCTATGTACTGTGATGTAGCGCTGTCATTCAAGTAGGGGATACTCGCTCAGCAGCCACAAAATCAGATCCGGCACGGGTTTTGACAAACTCATAACAGTTCAGCATCATAAACCATCAAAGCAACAGGAAACAGCATATAGTCAGCATAGCGTCCATTACAGAGTTCAGCTCTGTTACCCTGTAGTCATACAAGTTATGCACTGTTCAATGCGCAGGCTTTCTAGCCACCAGGTTATCTCACCCACATCAGGGTTTCCTCATGCTGCTTCACCATGCATCACACGTTCTTTCCCTCCAGGGAACTAACAGGCACACATTGCCATTATTCACAGCCACTTCACAGGCTGTTAGCCAGGAAGCCCCATCTCAGCGGGACCTTCCACACTGGACCAACCGGGTCCCAGCATTCACCACATGTCCACCCTGGCCACCACATGGTCACTACCCTGGCCACCATATATGGTCCGTAGCCACGCCTACCGGATCACATGGCTATGACCTCATCACAGGTCCTTCACACTCTCATACACACTCTACCATAGTGTTCTAAACACACCCCCTGGGTGGGTTGGTAGGTAACTAGGCTCGCCCATCTCCCTAGTTACATGGAGACTTCTCCCTTACACATTGAAACAACACCTCAGCAATATCATTGCTGATCAACACACACACATAAGTCTCCATCTCAAGGCCACCCACCTTGAGATACATAACGGTTCTTCAGGATTCTGCCACTCATCCTCTCTCTTGGGACATCCACACAGCGCCCCCTAGCGGACACAGTGGTCACTACCCCACAGTACGTTTAAATTTACACCAGGCCTATCATTTAAGTAAATGATTAAGATACGTCTTTTATGATAATAGCCACCTTAAGGAGTGGAAAATAGCACAGTCTGTGCAATAACTTGGGCCTTATTTACAATTCATGAAAAAATGATACACAGTAACAACATAGCCACAAGGAGAAATCTATAACACCATCGAACTGTGTGAGACTATAACACTCAACACATTTCCCTTCTCTGGAGGTTCATCGGGAGTGAATTAGTGGTACAGCAAAGACTACTTAGCAGTTGGTTGTTCATCATGATGTATGGCACAGTGTTCATATGGTCCAGGTCATACAGGGTCAATCCCCGTTGATGGAATGCCTGTGTGCTGTTGCATTTTGAGTAGCAGAGTAATTGATAGTGCAGAAGTGTGCAATGGAGTTATGAGTAATGGAGTAATCAGCAGTGGAGTAGTGTGCGATGGAGTTACGAGTAGTGGAGTACTCAGCGGTGGAGTAATGTGCGATGGAGTTACGAGTAGTGGAGTAATCAACGGTGGAGTAGTGTGCAATGGAGTTGCGAGTAGTGGAGTAATCAGCGGTGGAATAGTGTGCAGCGGAGTTGCAAGTTGTGGAGTAATCAGCGGTGGAGGAGTTTGGGGCAGACTTGCAAGTAGTGGACTAATAAGTGGTGCAATAGTTTATGATTATGGTATAGTGAATTGTGGAGTTGAGTTATGACTGTGTAAGGGTCGGCCAGGGTGGTAGTCGTGGCCGAGGACTCCGGGGCAGCGGTGTCCTGGCCTCCCCTCACATAGACATGACAGTTCTCTGTCAGCATACCTGTTGCTCCATTCTTCTCACCTTCAGGGCCTTCCCCAGGAGGTTGCACATTTTTTCCATCTCTTTTGGCAAAAACGAAGACACAGTCCAATTCCAACTTTAAACAAGAAAATTTACTCTTTTGTATTCTCGGTCTGTTCTCTTCAGTTACAGCATTTACATCAGGTAACACACAATTTGCCGTCTTCACTTTCCTTTGTTTCTCACTGTTACCTTCCAGAAGATTCCCGGGTCGTCCCGTCCCAGTCAGCATCACATTATCCTCCCTGTCCAGCTTCACCATATTTGGGAGCTCCCCCATCTCTTTCGCCCCAGACAAAAGGGCATCTGCCCATGCAGCAAGCTGCCTCATAATGAGCGATCTGTGCTGCCGTACCGCTGCCAACTGTCTCACTACCATCTGCAGTGTGGTGCTCGGTACTGCAATGTTCTGCACTGCTGTCATCTGTGGCCCTCAGGCCCTGAACGGCTGGGCTCGTGTCCTTAAACCTTACGGGGCTACCTGCCCTGTCAGGGCTAATAAGCCCAACTGACTAAAATGCCAAATGCTCCCTGGCTTAACCACAGTTATCCCCTTCTACATTAACTATTTACACTCTGAGCTTAAATATATCCCCATCTAGTGGGCCAACTAGGGAACTACACTTGCCCTACATTAATACAATAATAGCAAACAATACGGAGAATTATATGGTGGACATTAATCAACATTGAATATATATTAATATATGCACATCTCTACAGTACAGTCTCGTTAACCCCTTACAACTGCATCAAGGGTAGGTAGAGAAAGTGATCTCCTAGGATGATACAATCTGTAGCCATATCTCTGTCTTTGCATGGGGTGTATGAGTGGAGGTCATGGCTTGGATCAGAAAAAGGTAGAGCAGGCTATCCGGCTAGGATGATAAAATCTGTAGATAACTCTGTCTTTACACCCGGGCTTGAGTGCTAGTTAATGCTGTTGATACCAGACAAATTATTTTGGAATCAATGGTATCAGGATCTGACTGCAATTAGCACTTCATTGTAGAGCTGAGAATGGCGGGGGCGCAGTTTAAAACTATTGCTACATGTACCAAGAGAGTTTGTCTTGTGTCACCAGTGATTGAGAGATTGCTTTCTGTCTGATCTGAAACCTAAGCTCGGTATCACTCTCTATAGTGGAGGAGAGAGAGATATTGCACAAGGTTTGTGGTTTCCCAGCGCGTTCTTGGCTTCTCTCATTTTTACCTTTCAAGGCTGCTGTGTGGTGAAGAATTTGCAACAATGACTGATTATTAATTTTGTGGTTGGCCATTAGCATATAGTGGTTGTTTCTTTTCTTTAAAGTCAGGAAGTCAAGTAAGTAGTGTTCTTATAAAACAGGAAGATATCTTCTATAAACGGTAATGTGACAAGTCCAACATGAAGTCAGCTCCATCTGTGACCTCATTAAGCTATCAATTTGCATGGGTCTGTCAGAGGTGTAGCATAGCATGGGGTTCAGCTCATATGACCATGCTGTTTCTGAAAATCTGTATACAATGATGAAGATTGATATTACCACCATACGGTGACCATACAATGCATTGAAAATGTATTCATACTCTTTTACCAATTTACACACTTTTCACGTTATACCCACAAACTTACTTGTATTTGATTGGGATTTTATGTGATAGCAACAAAAAGTAAAAAGTATTTGTGAAATCTAAATGAAATGGTATAGGGTTTACTAAATATTTAGATACAGGAAAGATGTATATCTTTGTACCGTGTTAGCCAGTGGATAGAAAAATATTCAGGATTGAGAGTCCTCAGTAGTTGATACCTTTTAATGGCTAACTGAAAAGATGGTAATACATTGCAAGCTTTCGAGACTACTCAGGTCTCTTCATCAGGCTAGACTAATACAAAATCTGAAGTCACATATTTATGCACAATACAGCCTAGAGAAAATGCAATAGATAAGACAAGTGACGTGAAGCAGAACTATCAATATGGGATAGGGAGAAACATAAATATAAACATTGGACCAGTTCATAGATAAGGAGTCTGGATGTTTTATGGTCCTCTGATTGGGGTCTAGTTCTGTGTTGCCCCGCAAGGTTTTAAAAGGAAATTCCTTAATTGATGTAAAAAGACATAAATCCATGCGACACATTCATTCCAGCACTGAGAGTGTCAAAGTTCGTCATAAATTTGTACTCCCAAACTCGTCTCTCTCTCTGAGATGTGAAGTTACCTTTCAATACCAGTAATTTCATATCCATGCTGCTGTGATCAGGGATACAGAAATGTTTTGCCACAGGTAGATCCATTCTTTTTTCTCTTATTGTGTGACGATTAGCATTCATCCTTGTTCTAAGCTTTTGCCCTGTCTCCCCCACATACAGACCCCCAGTTGGACATTTAGTACAAATAATTAAGTACACCACATTAGATGTAATGCAGGTGAAAGTACCTGGGATCTTGTAGTCCTGATGTGAATTGGGGATCTTTATCTTGTCCGTGGTCATTATAAATGGACAGGTTTTACATTTTTTCTGGTTGCAAGGAAAGGTTCCTCCAGCTGTTGGAGAGGACAGGGAGCTTCTGACAATGATGCTTCTTAAATTTGGGGGCTGCCTAAAACACAGAAGTGGGGGGTCTGGAAAAATGGATTTTAATCGGGCATCTTTTTGTAGTAAAGGTTGTAATTTCCGTGCAGCTCCCCTTAGCACCTCCAGATTTGGGTTGTAGGTGACTACTAGAGGCACTCGGTTATTTTCTTCTTTAGCTTTGTAATGTAGCAGGTGATTCCTTGACAATCTGGTGGCTCTTGTAATTTGGTTTTCAATTGTTCTTGGATGGTAACCCTGATTCAAAAAGGTCTTTTTGAGGCGACCAAGGTGTTTGTCTCTATCCATGGGGTTGGAACATATACGATTGTATCTGATGGCTTGGCTATAGATAATAGAGTTCTTTATGTGTTTTGGATGGAAACTGTCCCATTTAAGGTATGTTGGACGGTCGATTGGCTTCTGATACAGGGATGTCTCTATTTCATTGTTTTTTAGCTTAATGATGGTGTCCAAAAAATTAATCTCGGTACTGGAGTAGTTGAGTGTTAAATTGATGGTGGGATGAAATTGATTAAACTGTTCGTGGAACGTCTTTAGCTGTTGCTCAGACTCCGTCCAGATGATTAAAATATCATCAATGAAGCGGTAGTAGGCCAGGGGCCTGATGGGGCATGAGGACAAAAAATCGCTTTCAAGCTTGGCCATGAAAAGATTTGCATACTGTGGAGCCATTTTACTTCCCATAGCTGTGCCAGTCTCCTGTAGATAGATCCTGTTGTCAAATTCAAAGTAATTGTGGGTGAGGATGAATTTTATAAGTTTCACCACAGCATCAGCATCAGTCCCTGTGTTTTCCATGAAGAATTTGCAGGCATGTAAACCATCTTGGTGTGGGATATTAGAGTACAAAGATTCCACATCCATGGTGGCCAGGATGGTTCCTTCTGGTAGAGGACCTATTGCTGCTAGTTTATTCAATAGGTCAGTTGTGTCCTGAATGTAGCTGGATGTATCCTTCACCAGTGGTTTAAGAATACCCTCTACCCATCCAGATACCTGCTCAGTGAGGGTGCCCACACATGAAATAATTGGTCTTCCTGGATTTCCAGATTTGTGGATTTTGGGAAGCATGTAGAATGTCCCTATTCTTGGAGTCTCTGGTATCAGGTCATCGCCAGCTCTTATGGACTGGTCAGGCAGATAAGAAACCAACTTGTTTAGTTCCTTGTAATAGTCCTGTGTAGGATCCGACTCCAATTTTCTATAGTAGCATGTGTCCATAAGTTGCCTGTTTGCTTCCTTCATGTAGTCTGACGTATTCATCATGACTATTGCACCTCCCTTGTCAGCAGGTTTAATGATGATTTCTTTGTTGGTTTTTAAAGACTGTATGGCCTTTCTCTCCTGGGCACTGATGTTGGATGCTTGTCTCCTGTTAGTGTCTATGATTGTGGATTTTATCAAATGTCTGAAGGAGTCTATATATTTATCCAAATGAGGGTTGCGTCCAGGTGGAGGTGTCCAGTCTGACCTTTTCCTAGTTGTTACGATCCCTTTTCCTTCGGTCTGAGTGTTTTCTGAATCTTCTGTATCATTGAAATATTCCCTCAGGCGCAGTCTCCAAATTACAAGAGCCACCAGATTGTCAAGGAATCACCTGCTACATTACAAAGCTAAAGAAGAAAATAACCGAGTGCCTCTAGTAGTCACCTACAACCCAAATCTGGAGGTGCTAAGGGGAGCTGCACAGAAATTACAACCTTTACTACAAAAAGATGCCCGATTAAAATCCATTTTTCCAGACCCCCCACTTCTGTGTTTTAGGCAGCCCCCAAATTTAAGAAGCATCATTGTCAGAAGCTCCCTGTCCTCTCCAACAGCTGGAGGAACCTTTCCTTGCAACCAGAAAAAATGTAAAACCTGTCCATTTATAATGACCACGGACAAGATAAAGATCCCCAATTCACATCAGGACTACAAGATCCCAGGTACTTTCACCTGCATTACATCTAATGTGGTGTACTTAATTATTTGTACTAAATGTCCAACTGGGGGTCTGTATGTGGGGGAGACAGGGCAAAAGCTTAGAACAAGGATGAATGCTAATCGTCACACAATAAGAGAAAAAAGAATGGATCTACCTGTGGCAAAACATTTCTGTATCACTGATCACAGCAGCATGGATATGAAATTACTGGTATTGAAAGGTAACTTCACATCTCAGAGAAAGAGACGAGTTTGGGAGTACAAATTTATGACGAACTTTGACACTCTCAGTGCTGGAATGAATGTGTCGCATGGATTTATGTCTTTTTACATAAATTAAGGAATTTCCTTTTAAAACCTTGCGGGGCAACACAGAACTAGACCCCAATCAGAGGACCATAAAACATCCAGACTCCTTATCTATGAACTGGTCCAATGTTTATATTTATGTTTCTCCCTCTCCCATATTGATAGTTCTGCTTCACGTCACTTGTCTTATCTATTGCATTTTCTCTAGGCTGTATTGTGCATAAATATGTGACTTCAGATTTTGTATTAGTCTAGCCTGATGAAGAGACCTGAGTAGTCTCGAAAGCTTGCAATGTATTACCATCTTTTCAGTTAGCCATTAAAAGGTATCAAGTACTGAGGACTCTCAATCCTGAATATTTTACTAAATATTTAGAAATCTAAATCTGAAAACTGTGATGGTCAATTGTATTCAGTCAACTGATTTCAGCACCAATCCCCATCTATTCCCAACTTGCATAAGCTCCATGTCACGATTCCATCCCTCAGTGTGTCTGCTGTGCAGTAACTGATGACTCAGCTGTCCAGTCTGGTGCAGAGGCATTCTGAGCTGTCTGTGTTTTGATTGACAGATCGGCTGTCCAAACTGAGACTGGGAGGTGCTGGCTGTCTCCAGGTGTTCATTGTCCCAGGTGATTCCCTGGCTACTTAGGTGGGCTGTTAGTCTAGAACTCTGCCAAATGTAGCTTCAGATAAGTGTGGTTAGTTTTCTCTGTGCCTAGTTGTCACAGTGGTTACAGCAACAGAGAGGAGCCAGAAAACTGCAGCTTCTGATTGCTCCTACTCCTGTCGCTGAAAAGAAGCACTTCACCTTCTTTTCAAATGGTGTTTATTTCTTTGGCCAGATCAGGGGATAATCGGCATTGCTGGAAACTGGGAGTATGAGCTCTCAGCTGAGCTCGGTTAGCCACTCCCATCCCCTTTATATTCTGGGTCCTGATTCAAAGCCATGTCAGAGCTAACCTTTGCTTCATGGCTTGGAGGAGAGGTGTTTATATGAGAAGGAATTTTGGAGGAGTGATCTGTGACTGTTGCATGGTTTGTAAGTGTGATAATTCCCTTCCCTCCTCTTACTTTGGTTATTCCCCCGTCCTCCCCTCCCTGGTGCATCCCTATGTTATATGTGATTGAATATTTGTATGATTGGTATTTTCAGTTTACCCTTGTTTGTGTTGCCTCGTTTGTCGGGTTCCCTGGGTGGGGGAAGAGAACATTCGGAGGGCTGATTCAGGAAATAAGTCAAGGGTGGAGGCATCTTCACCTTCAGAAGTATCCTTGGGATTAGGGATAGCTAGGGTGCACCCTAGTGATAGGGACAATGAACAAGCCCCTGATCCCAGGTCACCCGACAGCTAGGTCATGACCCTAGTTTTTTGTTTGATGATCTTTTGTTGCCTGACCTTGGACCGTGTTCTGAACCTCCATCTGTTTAACTCCTTAGTTCTGATACACTGTCCTACTGGTATTCTGACCTTGGACCGTTAACTGACTACGCTTTTGTCTCTTCCCTCTGTTTATACGTATCCTCCTGGTTATTGACCGCGAACTGCTTTACTATCCCGACTCACAGCTTGTCTGTGAGTAAATCATCATCACACACCTCGTCCCAATGCTGAGCTTCTGTTTCTGTACAGCTCTGGCAAAAATTAAGAGACCACCACATCAAAATCCTGTTATGGGCAGCCCATTCTCCACACCTGAACCCCATTGAAAACCTCTGGAATGTAATCAAGAGAATGATGGATAGTCACAAGCCATCAAACTAAAAAGAACTGCTTAAATGTTTTGCGCCAGAAGCAGTGTGAAAGACTGGTGGTAAGCATGCCAAGACGCATGAAAGCTCTTTTAAAAATCATGGTTACTCCACAAAATATTGATTTCTGAACTCTTCCTGAGTTAAAACGTTAGTATTGTTGTTTCTAAATTAGTATGAACTTATTTTATTTGCATTATTTGAGGTCTGAAAGCACTGTTTTTTTTTCATTTTGACCATTTCTACTTTTCAGAAAAAAAACAACAAAATTTATTGTTTGGAAATTTGGAGACATGTTGTCAGAAGTTTGTAGACTAAAAGAACAATTTACATTTTACTCATAAATATAATTATAAAGAGAAAAATCAGATAAACTGAACATTTGGAAGTGGTCTCTTCATTTTTGCCAGAACTGTATGTGTCCTTTCTGTGTGGCAAGAAAAAGTGCTCCTTTAAGTTCTCCAAATATTAATACCCACAACTGTGCCAGTTACAAAGCAATATACCTTTATTGTGCACTCAAGGTGATAAAATTGCCTCCTAGAAAATATTAATGCACTGTGCAAGTGCCCTAGAAAATGTGCCCACATTTTGCCCCCTAGAAAGTAATAACGCCCCATGGGAACGTTTGATGGTCACAATACTGTGAGTTATTCAAACATGCGTTTTTTTATTGTTTCTACACATTTCAAAATGTCAAGCTCTTCTTCAGTAAATGACATTTGAATACGCTCTTGAGTACTGACGTCTTCCATATACAGCAGCGCAGGTTTTACGACCCGTGGATCCGCAGCAGCTGTACAGTCATGGCCAAAAGTTTTGAGAATGACACAAATATTTATTTTTACAAAGTCTACTGCTTCATTTTTTCTAATGGCAATTTGCATATACTCCAGAATGTTATAAAGAGTGATCAGCTTAACAGCAATTACTTGCAAAGTCAATATTTGCCTAGAAAATGAACTTTATCCCCCAAAACACATTTCAACATCATTGCAGCCCTGCCTTAAAAGGACCAGCTAACATCGTTTCAGTGATTGCTCCATTAACACAGGTGTGGGTGTTGATGAGGACAGGGCTGGAGATCAATCTGTCATAATTAAGTAAGAATGATACCACTGGACACTTTAAAAGGAGGCTGGTGCTTGGCATCATTGTTTCTCTTCTGTTAACCATGGTTATCTCTAAAGAAACACGTGCAGTCATCATTGCACTGCACAAAAATGGCCTAACAGGGAAGAGTATCGCTGCTAGAAAGATTGCACCTCAGTCAACAATCTATCGCATCATCAAGAACTTCAAGGAGAGAGTTTCCCTTGTTGCCAAAAAGGCTCCAGGGCACCCAAGAAAGACCAGCAAGCGCCAGGACCATCTCTTAAAAGTGTTTCAGCTGCGGGATCGGGCTACCAGCAGTGCAGAGCTTGCTCAGGAATGGCAGCAGGCAGGTGTGAGTGCATCTGCACGCGCTGTGAGGCGGAGACTCTTGGAGCAAGGCCTGGTCTCAAGGAGGGCAGCAAAGAAGCCACTTCTCTCCGGGAAAAACATCATGGACAGACTGATATTCTGCAAGAGGTACAGGGTGTGGACTTCTGAGGACTGGGGTAAAGTCATTTTCTCTGATGAATCCCCTTTTCGATTGTTTGGGACATCTGGAAAACGGCTTATTCGGAGAAGACCAGGTGAGCGCTAGCACCAGTCTTGTCTCATGCCAACTGTCAAGCATCCTGAAACCATTCATGTGTGTGGTTGCATCTCAGCCAAGGGAATGGGCTCTCTCTCAGTCTTGCCTAAAAACACAGCCATGAATAAAGAATGGTACCAGAATGTCCTCCAAGAGCAACTTCTCTCAACCGTCCAAGAGCAGTTTGGCGATCAACAATGCCTTTTTCAACATGATGGAGCACCTTGCCATAAAGCAAAGGTGATAACTAAATAGCTCAGGGAACAAAACATAGAGATTTTGGGACCATGGCCTGGAAACTCCCCAGATCTTAATCCCATTGAGAACTTGTGGTCAATCATCAAGAGACGGGTGGACAAACAAAAACCTTCAAATTCAGACAAAATAAAAGCATTGATTTTGCAAGAATGGACTGCTATCAGTCAGGATTTGATCCAGAAGTTGATTGAGAGCATGCCAGGGAGAATTGCTGAGGTCCTGAAGAAGAAGGGTCAACACTGCAAATATTGACTTGCTGCATTAACTCATTCTGTCAATATAACCTTTTGTTACTCATAATATGATTGCAATTATATTTCTGTATGTGATAAAAACATCTGACAAACACACATAAAAACCAGAGGCCAGCAGATCATGTGAAAATATGATATTTGTGTCATTCTCAAAACTTTTGGCCATGACTGTACAATGATTTAAAATGCTTTTAACTCATCAATCAGGTTAGCATAATCTGAACAATAACTTTATATGTATGTCAGATAAGACCCTATTTGCACTACTTTTCGCCATAATGTTTTATCTCTTATTTCAGTAATGGGAAAGTCTTCACTGAATACGGATTTTGGTAATGAGTAATCAATTTAATCAGAGAAGGAAGCAGGTTTCTTTAGTAAAATATATTACAAAGTTGCTTATTTTTATGTGAACTATTAATTTATGAAATAAAAATGAAAACAACGGTTACTCTGTAACCCCTTCACTCCGAAGCCTGTTTTCACCTTCCTGACCAGACCAATTTTTTCAATTCTGACCACTGTCACATTATGATGTAATATGTGACGCTAGTCACTTTTCACTGCCAAGCCATGAGTAAAGGTGGTCAAGGTGTCCAAGGTCAGAAGCCACCAGGAGGGTACATCAAACAGAAGGAAGAGACAAAAGCATAGTCAGGTAACGTTCCGAGGTCAGAGTACCGGGGGACAACTGATCAGAGATGAAGGGGTTAAACAGGCGGATGGTCAGAACAAAGTCCAAGGTCAGGCAACAGATCAAGCTTACAGAAATCAAGGCACAGGAGAAAAAACCTCACAAGCTGAATATACATCTGGCAGAGTCTGTGAGACACAGCTCAGTTAAGTAGCATGCCAATTACCTGGAATAATGAACACTTGGAGACAGCCGATGCCTCGATGTCTCAGATTGGATAGTCAATCAACACACTGGCAGCTCAGCACCCCCCTGTACCAGATTGCACAGCCGAGCTGTCAGTAACTGCATCCCAGACACACTGAGGGGTGGAACAGTGACATAAAAACTCTGGAATGCTTCATCGGATCCCACTGATTCTGAGAATGTTTTTTTGTGACGTATTGTACTTCATGATAGTCATAAAATATGTTCAATACAACTTGCATTTATTTGTGAAAACATTGGAAATTTGGCAAAATTTTAAAAATTTCACAGTTTTCAAACTTTTCATTTTTATGCACTCAAACCAGAGTTATGTCACATAAAATAGTTTATGATAAAACTTCAGGAGAAATTGGCGCAGATAGGGTCTTATCCAGTGGATATATAGAACATACACTCAGATTCTATTAACCTGGTACAGGCTTTTGGTAAGGCATGCAAATACCATAGAGATATCAGCTGCAGCAGATCCATGGGTCAGCAGGTGACCATATCAAAGATAAATTAAAAGAAATTCTGTGTATATAATTTGCGCTGTTGAATGAAATATAGGTCCAGACGTGTTTCAAATAGAAGATGTTGATTTAATCTACGCGTTTCAAAGTCCAAATGACTTCTTCATCAGGAAATTAACACATACGTCAGAATAGTTTATAATATTTCCCACATGTTTACTTTACAACAGAACAATTTTTGAAGCTTTTTTTTTTTGGTTATGAAGTTAGAAGGGTTAAAAGTTTCTCATTTTTCAAATATCATTTACAAAACCACTTTTTAAGGGACCACATCACATTTGAAGAGAGTTTGAGGGATCAGTATGACAGAAGATACTCCAAATTGACAAACTGCACCCTTCAAGGTGCTCAAAACCACATTCAAGAAGTCTATTAGCCCTTAGGGTGAGTGCACACAGTGAGGATTCACCTGCGGGTTTTCAGGTAAAACCGCATGTAAAGTGACCTGCAGTTTTCCTGCGGATTTGCCAGCGGTTTTCCACTGCGGTTTGACACCTGAACAATGGAACAGATGTCAAACCGCTGCGGAATCCGCAGAAAGAACTGACATGCTGCGGATTTAAAACCACAGCAAATCTGCAGCATGTGCACTGCAGTTTTGAAATCCCATTGGCTAACATGGTACTGTACATTGCATGCGGATCTGCTGCAGATCCGCAGGGCCAAATCCGCTGCGGATCAGCAGCAGAATCCGCAGCGTGTGCACATACCCTTAAGGTGCTTCACCGGAACTGAAGTAATGTGAGAGGGGAAAAAAAAGGAACATTTAACTTTTTTCAACAAAAACAAGAGAAAATGGACTCCAAACATTATTGTGCAATGTCCCCTGAGTATACTGTTATCCCATATGAGATGCAAAAACTAAAGTTTGGGCGTACATCAGGGCTCTGAAGGGAGTGACGGTCTGGAAAGCAGACTTTGATGGAATGATCTGTATGCGCCATGTTGTGTGTGGAAAGCCCCTGATGTGCCAAAATAATGGAAATACCCCACAAGTGACCCCATTTTGGAAACTACACTCCTCCATGAATTTATATAGAGGCATAGTTTTATAGTGATGATTACAATGCTTTTGGTTTTACTGGTGTATTAATTTATCATGTGGTGGTTTGTGTAACTTGAGTGGAGTAAATCAGATTATAAAAGTGTCAATAGGGTTAAAACAAATTTTATTAATTTGTGGACGTGTGGTACGCTTTGAAACAATCCTTAATGCAAAGGCCAGGTTTCTCAGGGCAGGTTTCACAACGGTGTCTTTTCGTGGTCCCCTCTTGGAGCACACTCTGCACCTTTTTTGTGATCTTCCCTTCTTTGCTGTTTAGAGAACCTCTCCAGGAAATGTTGACATGGTACAATACTGATACTATCAGTTTCAGAAGTACTGGGACCCTCTGTTAAGGGCTGGCGGAACGCACCAAATAAAAAAGGTGGTATGAGGTGCGTTTGCAGCCCGGGGTCCACCGTGCAGAGATGGAAACCTGCTGCTCAGTAATGGCGGAGACTATACGGCAAATAATAAAGAAACACATGCGGGATAGAGTCACCTGGTGTGTACGGGAGCGAGTTCTGCTGATTCACAGAACCGCGGTGCCGCACAATGTAAATGCCGAAGCCTGTTAAACTTACAGGGCTCGGCCGAATGAGCGCTAGTATACGGACACAGGACTCTGCCTCAAGGACACAGGGTTAGAGTCCCTCTAGTTCAATAGTGCTCGGCGCTGCTGCAGTGGAGCCAGCAAGAGACCAACAGAGAAATAATGCACCAGTGTGCACTGCACCGTTGTGGCGTACGCCACTAATCATCCAGAGTGGAGAGGAAAGCGCTAGAGTTGCCTACGGCGCCGCACTGGTGGCTACTGCTACCTGGCGCGGTACGACAGTGCCCTGAGCAGAGAGGCACAATCGGACACTAGCAAGTGCAGAGGACTGGGATGCACTGTGGCATATAGCCTAGCCACTGACAGGCGCTAACTCTAACCACTAGACCCTAACAACATACACAACCAAGGGTAGGGGTTTCATAATGAGTCAGTCGCAGTATCAAGCAACCGCCATCATACATACCATAAGCCACAAGAGTCTATACTAGCGCATGGTCGAGCCATGCGACTATTTTATAGCGGCATCCTTCCGGGACCTTCCCAGTGGACCAATCCGAGCAGGAATGAGACCTGCGCATGTGACCTCCAACCTCCAATTAGAGGTCATACCATGGGCATGCTCAGTAGGGGAAACGCAGGACTTAGTCCCAGGAGCATCTGCTTGCTGCTGACTGACGCATGATACAATAGCAGAGCCAGGAGGAGCAACCAGACACCTAGCATTAGCCTGGGCAAGGCGTTGGGACTGACGTCTCTGCTGAGCAGCCTCCTCTCCGGCTGGAGAGGAATGGAAGACTGCAGAAGGCAAGGCTCGAGTTCCCTCCTGTGTAGAGGCAGGAACCCGACACCTAGCACCCTCAGCTTCCTAAGTGTCAACCATTAGGGCCTTGATGATGTAATGGTCTGGGTGGTGGAACCACTGAGCCATGGCCCAAGGAAAGCCTGGAGGACTAGGAGCCTCACTTAGTCTGACCATGGATACACAACAGCATAAAATACCATGATCCGAGGAAAGACCAAGGAGGTGGACCAGGTGCTACACCGGGACTGACCTTGGGTAGATGTAAAATAAAGTACAGTGAATGCAGGCAGGTGCCGTAAAACAAGCGGACCCACGAATGAAGATGGGACTGGCTGACCTAGAGATGAGCATTTGGCAAGTGTAGCGGGACTGGCTGATGTAGAGATGAGCACTGGCAGGTGCAGCGTAATGGAATACGAGCAAACTTACAACATTGCACATGCACCTCCGTGTTGGAGGAGGTGCCTTAAATATTAAGTGTCCTCCAGCTGTGGACACTTTTAGGGAATGTGCATGGCCCCTTTAAGAAAGGATTCTTGAAGAAAGAACTGAGGATAACAAGTTTGAGAAGAGACACAAGGAATGTTTTGGGGATATGTAAAGAGACAAGTAGTTTGAGTTTGTAGAGTACTGGATTAATTTGTTTCAACACCTCGAAGGGACCGAAGAAACGAGGACTCACTTTATAGGATGGTATTTTTTGACGGGCATACTTAGATGATAGACAGAGGCGAATCCAGATGTTTCTTATGTTTGTGTCTTTTCACTATGAGGATTTAATCTTTATAATGATCTTTATTTCTAATATAGCGCCAACATATTCCGCAGCGCTTTACAGTTCGCACAGATTATCTTCGCTGTCCCCGATGGGGCTCACAATCTAAATTCCCTATCAGTATGTCTTTGGAGTGTGGGAGGAAACTGGAGGACCCAGAGGAAACCCACGCAAACACGGGGAGAACATGCAAACTCCTTGCAGATATTGTCCTTGGTGGGATTTGAACCCAGGCTTCCAGTGCTGCAAGACTGCAGTGCTAACCACTGAGCCACCGAGCTGCCTGGATTTCACTAAGGAAGCCATAGTGTCCTCAATGATGATTTCAGAAAGTTACTGATGAGGGATTCATCAGCAGGAATATCGGAGGTCATAGCCACAGGAAATTGGACCTTAGGGTGTTGACCGTAGACTAGAAAAAACAGAGATTTGGCAGAAGATTTGCTCACATGGTTATTGTATGAGAATTCGGCCTAAGGCAGTTGTTCAGCCCAGTCATTGAGGTGGGCAATGACAAAGTGTCGAAGGTCAAGATTAGTCAGGTTTTCATTGACTCATCCCACTTGGCCATTGGACTGATGATGGTAGGATGAAGAGTAATCCAAGGTAACATTCAGAAGCTTACAGGTGGCCATCCAGAAACGAGAGGTAAACTGAACACCTCTATCGGAGACTATGTTAAGCTGTTGCCCATGGAGGTGAAAAATATGAAGAATAAATTCTTTTGCCAGTACTGGAGCAGATGGAAGACCGGATAGCAGATAAGCAGGGCATCGTGGAGAAGCGATCCACAACCACCAAGATGAAAGTACTCCTGGATGATACAGATAAATCTGTAATAAAATCCATGGAAATATGCTGCCAGGGAGCAGATGGTATGGGCAAGGGAAGAAACTGACAGGTCAGAAGCTGTTTGGTATGTGTCAAGTATAGCGTGGCACTACCACAAGGTGCACAAGTAGGTTATCCAGACCCAAGTGAATAATGATAAAGTAACTTGGCACTCAACTGAATTGTCCTTTTTAAGTGAAGTTTTTATTTATGTGCAGTCCTACAAAAAGACGTTTCGGCCTACACTTGGCCTTTGTCAGTCCGACTGCTGTCTATATAGTATGAACAAACGTATGTCCACGAGCAAAATAATTTTTTTGTAAGTTCCTGCTTCCAAATATGGTGTAGGCATATAGCAGGCTTCCAGCTACCCTTAAGGTGTGCTGTGCTGGTAATTCAATTAGATGCAATATATTCCATAAGGAAATGAGGAGAGGTTCCCGCTGGATTGCTGAAGCAATTTGCCTGTGGAAGATGTCTGTACTGAGACCGGTGTAAAAATATACCTGTAGAAAATGTCTATACTGAGACCGGTAGCAAAAGGCCCGTATGGGGCATATAATAGTAGCTTGCAGGTGTGCAGGTGAGACTGGCAGCCTAAGGCTAATATGGGGTTTATAGAAGTAGGTTGCAAGTGTGCAGGGCTGAACGCGGTATCCAGTATAGACATTTTCTACAGGTATATTTTTACACCGCACCGCACCACTCACACACACAGCACCACACCACATACACACACAGCACCCCACCACTCTCTCTCACACACATACACAGCACCGCATCATATACATACTGTTAGGAGTCAGGTTCCTGCGTCTGCTCTGCAGGAATCCAGACCCTTACATTCTGCAGTCTCTTGCTCTTTATCTACCGCAGAGGAGATTGCCTTGCAGCAAATCTCTCCAGGGGCTAAGTCCCTCTGTCCTCCTACTGAGCATGCTCATGAGATGGTTTCCCATTGGAGATCGGGAGTCATGTGCTCAGGTCCTGCTCCAGATCTCATTGGTCCATCTCGGAGATCTGGAAGCTTCTGGAAGGTCCCGGCTGCTATAAAAAGCGCGCATGGCCGTTCCGCCATGCGCTAGAGACTATACTGCTATGTGTGAATGGTGATGGATGTATGATTCTGGTGACTGACTTATTATGAAACCCCTTCCCTCTGATATTACGCATGTGGTTAGGGAATTAGTTTAGTAGTCAGCACCAGTCAGTGGCAAGCCTTAAGCCACTGTGCTCACCGCATCGCTACGCTAGCGTCCGACATCGCGCTTGCTTTCTGCTTTGTCGTCGAGCGGCAGTGTCCTACGCCACGCTGCAGTTGCAGCCCTCCTTGGCGTCCGCAGAAGCGACGCTGCACACACAGTAGGTCTAGTGGGACGCAGCTTTCTTCTTTTTTTGCTTCACATTGAAATATTCATGTTTTCTCATGCAAGCACCTCCATTTTTTGACTGAATTATATGCCGGGGGGTTCAAAGTGCTCACCACACATCTAAATAAGCTCCTTTGGGGGTCTAGTTTCCAAAATGGGGTCACTTGTGGGGGGTTTCTACTGTTTAGGCACATCAGGGGCTCTGCAAGCACAACATGACGCCAACAGACCATTCCATCAAAGTCTGCATTCCAAAACGGCGCTCCTTCCCTTCCGAGCTCCGCCATGCGCCAAAACAGTGGATCCACCCCACATATGGGGTATCATCGTACTCAGGACAAATTACACAACAACTATTGGGGTCCTATTTCTCCTTTTATCCTTGTGAAAATAAAAATTGGGGGGCAAAAAGATTATTTTTGTGGAAAAAAATGATTTTTTTATTTTCAGAGCTCTACGTTATAAACTTCTGTGAAGCACTTTGGGGCTCAAAGTGCTCACCACACATCTAGATAAGTTCTTTAAGGGGTCTAGCTTCCAAAATGGTGTCATTTGTGGGGGGTTTCCACTGTTTAGGCACATCAGGGGCTCTCCAAATGCGACATGGCGTCTGATCTCAATTCCAGCCAAAAAAGTCAAATGGCGCTCGTTCCCTTCCGAGCTCTGCCATGCGCCCAAATAGTGGTTAACCCCCGCATATGATGTATCAAAGTACTCAGGACAAATTGCACAGTAACTTTTTGGGTCCTGTTACCCTTGAAAAAATAAAAATTGGGGGTGAAAAGATCATTTTTGTGGAAAAAATATGAATTTTTAATTTTACGGCTCTACGTTATAACCTTCTGTGAAGTCCTTGGGGGTTCAAAGTGCTCACCGCACATTTAGATAAGTTCCTTGGGGGGTCTAGTTTCCAAAATGGGGTCACATATGGAGGGTTTCCACTGTTTAGGTACATCAGGGACTCTCCAAATGCGACATGGCATCTGCTCTCGATTCCAGCCAATTTGACATTCAAAATCTCAAATGATGCTCCTTCCCTTCTGAGAACTGCCGTGCGCCTAAAGATTGGTCTTCCTCCACTTATGGGGTATCGGTGTACTCAGGAGAAATTGCACAACAAATGTTGTGGTTCATTTTCTCCTGATACCCTTGACAAAATAAAAAAAATTGTGTACGAAGAAAAATTTTGGGGAAAAAAGTTAAATTTTCATTTTTTCCTTCCACATTGCTTCAATTCTTGTGAAGTACCTAAAGTTTTTAGAATGGTGTCACTTTTGGGTATTTTCTGTCATATTGACCCCTCAAAGTGACTTCAAATGTGAGGTGGTCCCTAAAAAAAATGGTTTTGTAAATTTTGTTGGAAAAATGAGAAATCACTGGTCAACTTTTAACCCTTATAACTTCCTAACAAAAAAAGTTTGGTTCGAAAATTGTGCTGATGTAAAGTAAACATGTGGGAAATGTTATTTATTAACTATTTTGTGTGACATATCTCTCTGATTTAAGGGCATAAAAATTAAAAGTTTGAAAATTGCAAAATTTTAAAAATTTTCGTCATATTTCCGTTTTTTTCATAAGTAAACACAAGTCATATCGAATAAATTTTACCACTAGCATGAAGTACAATGTGTCACGAAAAATCATTCTCAGAATCAGCAGGATCCATTGAAGCGTTCCAGAGTTATAACCACATAAAGTGACAGTGGTCCGATTTCAAAATTAAGGCCTGGTCATTAACTTACAAAGTGGCTTGGTCCTTAAGTGGTTTAATCACAGAGGACAACGACCTCTGTGATATGTGATACATACAGTGGGGCAAAAAAGTATTTAGTCAGTCAGCAATAGTGCAAGTTCCACCACTTAAAAAGATGAGAGGCGTCTGTAATTTACATCATAGGTAGACCTCAACTATGGGAGACAAACTGAGAAAAAAAAATCCAGAAAATCACATTGTCTGTTTTTTTTTCATTTTATTTGCATATTATGGTGGAAAATAAGTATTTGGTCAGAAACAAAATTTCATCTCAATACTTTGTGATATATCCTCTGTTGGCAATGACAGAGGTCAAACGTTTTCTGTAAGTCTTCACAAGGTTGGCACACACTGTTGTTGGTATGTTGGCCCATTCCTCCATGCAGATCTCCTCTAGAGCAGTGATGTTTTTGGCTTTTCGCTTGGCAACACGGACTTTCAACTCCCTCCAAAGGTTTTCTATAGGGTTGAGATCTGGAGACTGGCTAGGCCACTCCAGGACCTTGAAATGCTTCTTACGAAGCCACTCCTTCGTTGCCCTGGCGGTGTGCTTTGGATCATTGTCATGTTGAAAGACCCAGCCACGTTTCATCTTCAATGCCCTTGCTGATGGAAGGAGGTTTGCACTCAAAATCTCACGATACATGGCCCCATTCATTCTTTCATGTACCCGGATCAGTCGTCCTGGCCCCTTTGCAGAGAAACAGCCCCAATGCATGATGTTTCCACCATCATGCTTTACAGTAGGTATGGTGTTTGATGGATGCAACTCAGTATTCTTTTTCCTCCAAACACGACAAGTTGTGTTTCTACCAAACAGTTCCAGTTTGGTTTCATCAGACCATAGGACATTCTCCCAAAACTCCTCTGGATCATCCAAATGCTCTCTAGCAAACTTCAGACGGGCCCAGACATGTACAGGCTTAAGCAGTGGGACACGTCTGGCACTGCAGGATCTGAGTCCATGGTGGCGTAGTGTGTTACTTATGGTAGGCCTTGTTACATTGGTCCCAGCTCTCTGCAGTTCATTCACTAGGTCCCCCCGCATGGTTCTGGGATTTTTGCTCACCGTTCTTGTGATCATTCTGACCCCACGGGGTGGGATTTTGCGTGGAGCACCAGATCGAGGGAGATTATCAGTGGTCTTGTATGTCTTCCATTTTCTAATTATTGCTCCCACAGTTGATTTCTTCACTCCAAGCTGGTTGGCTATTGCAGATTCAGTCTTCCCAGCCTGGTGCAGGGCTACAATTTTGTTTCTGGTGTCCTTTGACAGCTCTTTGGTCTTCACCATAGTGGAGTTTGGAGTCAGACTGTTTGAGGGTGTGCACAGGTGTCTTTTTATACTGATAACAAGTTTAAACAGGTGCCATTACTACAGGTAATGAGTGGAGGAAAGAGGAGACTCTTAAAGAAGAAGTTACAGGTCTGTGAGAGCCAGAAATCTTGATTGCTTGTTTCTGACCAAATACTTATTTTCCATCATAATATGCAAATAAAATGAAAAAAAACCAGACAATGTGATTTTCTGGATTTTTTTTTTTCAGTTTGTCTCCCATAGTTGAGGTCTACCTATGATGTAAATTACAGACGCCTCTCATCTTTTTAAGTGGTGGAACTTGCACTATTGCTGACTGACTAAATACTTTTTTGCCCCACTGTACCTCCCATCAACTATGTGTCCAATAGCCAAACTATAGCTATTATTATTTAGGTGCCTAGTATAAAGGCATTATTTACTTGTCCAGTATGGTGGCACTATTTTGGTTCCAGTATGGAGGTATTATTTAGGTGCCCAGTATGGAGGCATTATTTAGCTGTCCAGTATGGAAGCATTATTTAGGTGCCCAGTATGGAGACATTATTTAGGTGTCCAGTATGGAGGCATTATTTTGGTGTCCAGTATCGATGCATTATTTAGGTTTCCAGTATGGAAGCATTATTTGGATGCCCTGTATGGAGGCATTCTTTAGGTGCCCAGTTTGGATGCAGTGTTGAGGTGCACAGTATAGGTGAACTATGTATGTTCAATATGGAAGCATTATTTAGGTTCCGAGTATGGAAGCATTTCTTAGGTGCCCAATATGGAGGCATTATTTAGGTGCTCATTATGGAGGCATTATTTAGGTGCTCATTATGGAGGCATTATTTAGGTGCCCAGTATGGAGGCATTATTTAGGTGCCCAGTATGGATGCAGTGTTGAGGTGCACAGTATAGGTGCACTATTCGTGTTCAATATGGAAGTATTATTTAGGTGACCAGTATGGAGGCATTATTTATCTGTACAGTTTGGAGGCATTATTTATCTGTCCAGCATGGAAACATTTTTTAGGTGCCCAGTATGGAGGCATTATTTAGTTGCCCAGTATGGATGCAGTGTTGAGGTGCACAGTATAGCACCACTATTTGTGTTCAATATGGAAGCATTATTTAAGTGCCCAGTAGGAAGGCATTATTTAGGTGCCCAGTATGGATGCAGTGTTGAGGTGCACAGTATAGCACCACTATTTGTGTTCAATATGAAAGCATTATTTAGGTGCCCAGTATGGAGGCATTATTTAGGTGCTCAGTATGAAAGCATTTAGGTGCCCAGTATGGATGCAGTGTTGAGGTGCACAATATAGCAGCACTATTTGTGTTCAGTATGGAAGCATTTTATAGGTGACTAGTATGGAGGCATTATTTAGGTGCTCAGTATAGAGGCATTATTTAGATGCCCAGTATGGTGGGATTATTTAGGTGTCGAGTATGGCAGCTTTATTTTGGTGTCCAGTATGGATGTACAGTTGTGGCAAAAAGTATTGACACCCCTGCAATTCTGTCAGATAATACTCAGTTTCTTCCTGAAAATGATTGCAAACACAAATTCTTTGGTATTATTATCTTCATTTAATTTGTCTTAAATGAAAAAGCACAAAAGAGAATGAAGCAAAAAGCAAAACATTGATCATTTCACACAAAACTCCAAAAATGGGCCAGACAAAAGTATTGGCACCCTCAGCCTAATACTTGGTTGCACCACCTTTAGCCAAAATAACTGCGACCAACCGCTTCCAGTAACCATCAATGAGTTTCTTACAATGCTCTGCTGGAATTTTAGACCATTCTTCTTTGGCAAACTGCTCCAGGTCCCTGATATTTGAAGGGTGCCTTCTCCAAACTGCCATTTTTAGATCTCTCCACAGGTGTTCTATGGGATTCAGGTCTGGACTCATTGCTGGCCACCTTAGAAGTCTCCAGTGCTTTCTCTCAAACCATTTTCTAGTGCTTTTTGAAGTGTGTTTTGGGTCATTGTCCTGCTGGAAGACCCATGACCTCTGAGGGAGACCCAGCTTTCTCACACTGGGCCCTACATTATGCTGCAAAATTTGTTGGTAGTCTTCAGACTTCATAATGCCATGCACACGGTCAAGCAGTCCAGTGCCAGAGGCAGCAAAGCAACCCCAAAACATCAGGGAACCTCCACCATGTTTGACTGTAGGGACCATGTTCTTTTCTTTGAATGCCTCTTTTTTTCTCCTGTAAACTCTATGTTGATGCCTTTGCCCAAAAAGCTCTACTTTTGTCTCATCTGACCAGAGAACATTCTTCCAAAACGTTTTAGGCTTTTTCAGGTAAGTTTTGGCAAACTCCAGCCTGGCTTTTTTATGTCTCGGGGTAAGAAGTGAGGTCTTCCTGGGTCTCCTACCATACAGTCCCTTTTCATTCAGATGCCGACGGATAGTACGGGTTGACACTGTTGTACCCTCGGACTGCAGGGCAGCTTGAACTTGTTTGGATGTTAGTCGAGGTTCTTTATCCAACATCCGCACAATCTTGCGTTGAAATCTCTTGTCAATTTTTCTTTACAATCCACATCTAGGGAGGTTAGCCACAGTGCCATGGGCTTTAAACTTCTTGGTGACACTGCGCACGGTAGACACAGGAAAATTCAGGTCTTTGGAGATGGACTTGTAGCCTTGAGATTGCTCATGCTTCCTCACAATTTGGTTTCTCAAGTCCTCAGACAGTTCTTTGGTCTTCTTTCTTTTCTCCATGCTCAATGTGGTACACACAAGGACACAGGACAGAGGTTGAGTCAACTTTAATCCATGTCAACTGGCTGCAAGTGTGATTTAGTTATTGCCAACACCTGTTAGGTGCCACAGGTAAGTTACAGGTGCTGTTAATTACACAAATTAGAGAAGCATCACATGATTTTTCAAACAGTGCCAATACTTTTGTCCACCCTCTTTTTTATGTTTGGTGTGGAATTATATCCAATTTGGCTTTAGGACAATTCTTTTTGTGTTTTTTCATTTAAGACAAATTAAATGCAGATAATAATACCAAAGAATTTGTGTTTGCAATCATTTTCAGGAAGAAACTGAGTATTATCTGACAGAATTGCAGGGGTGTCAATACTTTTGGCCACAACTGTATTATTTAGGTTTCCAGTATGGAAGCGTTTTTTGTCTATCCAGTATGGAGGCATTATTTAGATGTCCAGTATGGAAGCATTTTTCAGGAGCCCAGTATGGAGGCATTTTTTAGGTGCTCTTTATGGAGGCATTTTTAGGTGCTCATAATGGAGGCATTATTTAGGTGCCCAGTATAGATGTAGTTTTGAGGTGCACAATATAGCAGCACTATTTGTGTTCAGTATGGAACCAATTTTTAGGTACCAGTATGGCGGCATTATTTTGGTGTCTTTATGGATTCATTAATTAGGTTTCCAGTATGGAAGCGTTATTTAGGTGCCCAGAATGGAGGCATTATTTATGTGTCCTGTATGGAAGCATTATTTAGGTGCCCAGTATGAAGGCATTATTTAGCTGTCAAGTATGGAAGCATTATTTAGGTGCCCAGTATGGATGCAGTGTTGAGGTGCACAGTAAAGCACTACTATTTGTGTCAAGTATGGAAGCATTATTTAGGTACCTAGTATGGAAGCATTATTTAGGTGCCCAGTATGGAGGCATTATTTACAGCTACAGCACTCTAGAATACATCGTGTTTTTTCTCCTCTTCTATGACTTTTTTGCTAGTGGTGCTTGTTTAGGTGCAGGAAGTTACTCATCATGGGTTCACGTAAATAGGTGCTGAGAAGGCTAAAATACATCTAGACTGCAGACAAGCAGAAATACAGCTGAAGCGTCTGACTCTGCTCAACAACATTCTCCAGCAGCGGTAAGTGACAATCATGATTCTTACACTTTTCCTTCACCCCTAGGTGCTCATTCCCAATTGAACCAACCATACACCATTACTCTAAACTTTCTAGCCTGAAGTCTGTATCACAACTAATCTACATGAATAGGGTATTGCTGAGCTGGTGTATCTACTATTGATGGGCGAGCAATAAAATGCTTGGGTGCTCGTTGCTTGGGTCGAGCAAATTGGAATGCTCGGTTGCTCGACTGGAGCAATGAGCCTAATGTAAGTCTATGGGAAACTCGGGGGTCTTTAGAGGGACTAGAAATTGTGGAAAATGATGGGAACAGTGCTCAAATGGCATGGGAACGTCATGGGGAAGACCCCTGGAAGCATTTCTGACTCCCAGGTTGCTGCTGTGAACAATGTTGTCAGAGTCTTACGCCACTTTTACAGACTCACAATAAAACATACAATTACAAAACCAAAATGGATTTTCCTGGGAAATATGTTAAAGAACATCCTTTCCAGGGTAATGACTTGTATATAAGGCAAAATAAATAACCAAAAACAAAAATGTTCCTCCACACCTTGGACTATGTTCACACATAGCGTTTTTGATGCGTTTTTGAACTTTAGCATTGCTTTCAACTAAGACAAAAGCATTCACTGGGAAATGTAATTTTAACTTTTTTCAACCTTAGCTGGCCATGTGGTGTGTGACACATCATCAGACACATCCTGTTTCATTTATGAAGGATGGTCTCTGAAAGTTACAAAGCCTATTTTTATAGGGCCATCAAGTGGCCTTTACTATTAATCCATCAGCCGGCTATGCTTTGTTGTTCCCATTATTAAACAGTGGGTCTCCTATACTGTTCTTGGCTATGCAGTGTATGGCAGGGCTGCCAAAAATTAGGATGCACCTCAATACCTCTTTGATGAGATGTACAGGAGGGTCTCCTGAGAACAATGTTTCCATTATTATGAAGTGGTTTTCCTAACTGTTTGCCTATGCAGTGAATGCAAGGCCTGGCCAAAATTTAGACGCACACCAATAACACTTTGAAGCCATGTATGGGAGGGCCACCTGAAAGCAATGTTCCATTAGGAAGTTGGTACTCCCAAACTGTTTGCCTATCCACTGAATGCAAGGCCTGCCCTGCACCAAATTTAGACTCACCCTAATACCCCTTTGAAGAGCTTTACAGTATGCCACCTGAAAGCAGTGTTCCCATTATTATGAAGTTGGTACTCCCATACTGGTTGCCTATGCAGTGAGTGCAAGGCCTGCCCCAAATTTGGGCGCACCCCAAATAACCGTTTGAACATACGAACAGGAGGGCCACCTGAAAGCAATGTTCCCATTATTAGGAAGTTGGTACTCCCATACTGTTTGCCTATGCACTGAATACAAGGCCTGCCCTGCACCAAATTGAGACGCACTCCAATAACCCTGTTGTGAGTTCATTTTCCACTTCACCTTTGATGTCTGATGAACTCCCTCTGCTGGTGAAGAGAGGTAGTGAAATTGATTGGGATGGGAAGAACCTGTTATCTGAACAGGCGGAGTGTGATTGGACATCTGGAATTTCTGAGTGGATATAAGGCAGCCGACGCCCTGCAAGGTTTGCTGGCGATCCTTTCTGCTCTGAGCTCTGGCATCCAGTTTTAGTTCCTGTTTTGCCCTGCTATTGTTCCATGAGATTTTGTCTGGTTTCCTTGGTGTTTGTATACAGCCAGTCCTGGTTTGGACTGGCTGAATTCCATTTTTGTCTCTGATCAGTTGATCTCTTTGCTCTGTTTTCAGAATATACCTGAGTGCTGATATAGTGATTTTGAAGTCTAGCGACTTCAGGGCCTTTTTTCCTATCAGACGGTTGGGACATTTTTGTAGGGTTTTTTGCGGATTGCAGCCAGCATCTTTTCTGTCCTGTCCTATCTAGTTAGTTGGGCCCCATCATTTGCTCTGCCAGTCTTTCTGTCTGTGTTTGTGTTTTCATCTGTTTTTCACCGACAATACATGTTGGGGGCTGTCTATTGCTTTGGGGTCTGCTCTAGGGCAGTTTAGATTTCCCCTTTCTTTCTTTAGGCTTATGTAGTTCTCCAGCTGTGACGAGGGGTCTAGGGCACCGTAGGAACCCCCCACGGCTACTGTTAGTTGTGGTGAATAGGATCAGGGGTCTGCAATCCGATAGCTACCAACCTCTCCGGTTTTCTGGACTTAGCTTGTATTTTTGTTTTCTCCTCCTCTGGTGACTCATTCATAACAGAATCACCAGCCATACCGCAGATCCTAGGGTACTCAATTGCAGGAAAGAATTGTAAAAAAAAAAAAAAAGTGTCAGAATTTTTTTTAGTGTATGTTTTTTCCTCTATTTCTTTGAGGCCGTAGGAGGAATTTTTTCTCAATGGAGATTGATCGGTTGTCTGATCGTGTGGAGCGGCTTGCTGCTGAAGTGCGGGGAATTTCCGCCTATCTTGCTCATTCACATGCTGCAGAACTAAAGATCCCTACTCCTGATGTGTTTTTTGGGGATCGGTCTAAATTTCTGAATTTTAAGAATAATTGTAAATTATTTTTTGCCTTGAAGCCTAACTCATCGGGGAGCTCCGCGCAGCAGGTTAAAATTGTCATCTCTTTGCTGCGCGGCGATCCCCAGGATTGGGCGTTTTCTTTGAAACCTGATGATCCTATTCTGACTAATGTGGATGCATTTTTTCAGGCCTTGGGGTTGTTGTATGATGAACCTAATGCTATTGTTCAGGCTGAAAAGGCCCTGTTGGCATTGAGCTAGGGTCAGGATTCTGCAGAGTTGTACTGTCAAAAATTCCGAAAGTGGGCGGTCCTTACTACCTGGAATGATGGTGCCTTGGCAGCTCTCTTTCGGAAGGGTTTGTCAGAAACCGTAAAAGATACTATGGTGGGATTTCCTGTTCCCTCTGGTCTTGACGATTCTATGTCATTAGCCATTCAGGTTGATCGGCGTTGGCGTGAACGTAAAACTGTACGAGAGGTGTTGCCACCTGTTGAACGAATGTCTGAACCTATGCAATGTGATAGAGTTTTGTCTAGGGAGCAATGTCGGGAGTTCAGAAGGCGCAATAAGCTGTGTTTTTTCTGTGGAGATGCCTCTCATATGATTTCTGTCTGCCTTAAATGAGAGAAACGTTTTGCACACACATTTGCTGTGGGTGGTGTTCAACCTAAGTTTCTTCTGGCAATTACTCTGATCTGCTCCCTGTCCACATTTTCTGCTAAGGCTTTTGTGGATTCGGGAGCAGCTCTGAACCTGATGGACTTGGATTTTGCTAAACGTTGTGGGTTTCCTATGACACCTCTGCAGACGCCTATCCCTTTGAGGGGTATTGATGCTACTCCTTTGGCGAAGAATAAACCTCAGTTTTGGACCCAAGGGTCGACTTTTCAATTTATCTGTACCCGAGCACGAGGCTATTCGATCCTATATTAAGGAGTCGTTGGAGAAGGGTCATATTAGACCATCCTCTTCACCCTTAGGTGCTGTTTTTTTTTTGTGGCCAAGAAAGATGGTTCATTAAGGACTTGTATTGACTATCGTTCCCGCAACAAAATTACTGTTAAATATCAGTATCCGTTACCCCTGATTTCTGATCTATTCTCCAGAGTTAAAGGTGCTTGCTGGTTTACCAAGCTTGACCTCAGGGGGGCGTATAATCTTATTCGCATTAAACAGGGGGATGAATGGAAGACGGCATTTAATACTCCGGAGGTACATTTTGAGTACCTGGTGATGCCTTTTGGGCTCACTAATGCCCCTTCTGTCTTCCAGTGCTTCATGAATGATATTTTCCGAGACTTTGTGGATACATTTTTGATCATCTATCTGGATGATATTTTGATCATTTCCAAGGACTGGGACTCTCATGTGGAACATGTTCGTACTGTGTTCCGGATTTTGAGGGAGAATTCCCTGTATGTCAAGGGATCGAAATGCCTTTTTGGTGTACAGAGGATTTCATTTTTGGGATTTATTTTGTATCCGTCAACTATTGAAATGGACCCGGCCAAGGTACAGGCTATTTATGATTGGGTTGAGCCCACTTCTTTGAAGGCCCTCCAGAAGTTTTTGGGTTTTGCTAATTTTTATCGTAAATTTATAGCTAATTTTTCTGGTATTGCCAAACCATTGACTGATTTGACTAAGAAGGGTGCTGATGTGCTGAATTGGTCTCCGGAGGCTGTTTCTACCTTTCAGGAGCTGAAGCGAAGGTTCACTTCTGCCCTGGTTTTGCGGCAACCTGATGTCTCACTCCCGTTTCAGGTAGAGGTGGACACTTCTGAGATTGGTGCAGGAGCTGTTTTGTCCCAAAAAGATCCTGTAACATCTAAAATGAATCCCTGTGCTTTCTTTTCCCGAAAGTTCTCTCCATCCGAACGTAACTATGATGTGGGGAATCGGGAACTGTTAGCCATGAAATGGGCATTTGAGGAGTAGAGACATTGGTTGGAGGGAGCTAAACATCAAGTCGTGGTCCTTACTGACCACAAGAATTTGATTTACCTGGAGTCGGCCAAACGCTTGAATCCTAGACAGGCTAGGTGGGCCTTGTTTTTCACACGTTTTGATTTTGTGGTCTCTTTTCTTCCGGGCACTAAGAATGTCAAGGCAGACGCCCTCTCTAGGAGTTTCTTTGCTGATTCTCCTATTGTGACCAAGCCTGCTACCATCTTAGGTGAGGGGGTAGTTCTTTCTGCCATCTTGCCCGATTTGAGACGTGCTCTGGAAGAATTTTAGGAGGACAAACCTGAGCGTTGTCCCATTGGAAAATTGTATGTTCCTGACCAGTGGAGGAAGAGAGTGATGTCTGAGGTTCATTGCTCTGCATTGGCTGGTCATCCAGGTATTTTTGGTACTAGAGATTTGATGAGTCGGTCTTTTTGGTGGCCCGCCTTGTCTCGTGATGTCAGGAATTTTGTGCATTCCTGTGGGACTTGCTCTCAGTCTAAACCTTGTTCTCGCTCTAGTGGGTTGTTGATGCCTTTGCCGGTGCCCAGGAGGCCATGGACCCATATTTCAATGGATTTTATCTCTGATATGCCTGTCTCTCAGAGGATGACTGTTATTTGGGTGATTTGTGATAGATTCTCTAAGATGGTCCATCTTGTACCACTCCCTAAGTTGCCATCTTCCTCAGAGTTGGTGCCCTTGTTTTTGCAACAGGTGGTTCGCTTGCACGGGATTCCTGAGAACATTGTATCTGACAGAGGAGTTCAATTTGTGTCTAGATTTTGGAGGACTTTCTGATCCAAGCTAGGAAATCGGTTGTCCTTCTCCTCTGCGTTTCACCCTCAGACCAATGGGCAGACGGAGAGAACAAACCAGACTTTGGAGTCATATTTGAGATGTTTTATTTCTGCTGATCAGGATGATTGGGTTTCATTTTTGCCCTTGGCCGAATTTGCTTTAAATAATAGAGCTAGTTCTGCTACTTTGATGTCACCTTTTTTTTGTAACTTTGGGTTTCATCCTCGATTCTCTTCAGGGCAGGTGGAGTCTTCTGCCTGCCCAGGTGTTGACACTGTGGTGGAGAGAATGCACCAGATCTGGGACCAAGTGGTGGATAAGTTGTCTCTCTCCCAGGAAAAGGCCCAGCAGTTTTCCAACCGGCATAGGACCATTGGTCCCCGGTTTAAGGTGGGTGATATGGTTTGGTTGTCATCAAAGAATATCTCTATGAAGGTGGCTTCTCCGAAGTTGAAACCTAGATTTATTGGACCTTACAAGATTTTGGACATTCTTAATCCGGTCTCTTTTCGATTGGCTTTTCCTGTTACATTCAAGATCCATAACGTGTTTCATAAGTCTCTGTTAAAGAGGTTTGTTGAGCCAGTAGTTTCTGTGGTGGCACCTCCTGACCCTGTATTAGTTGAAGGTAATGTGGAATATGAGGTTGAGAAGATACTGGATTCTCGTCTGGTTAGACGGAGACTCCAGTATTTGGTTAAATGGAAGGGTTATGGCCAGGAGGATAATTCTTGGGTCCCTGCATCCGATATTCATGCCGAAAGATTGGTTTGTGCTTTTCATCGGGCCCATCCTGATCGCCCTGGTGGCGTGGATGAGGGATCGGTGACCCCTCCTCAAGGGGGAGGTACTGTTGTGAGTTCATTTTCCCCTTCACCTTTGATGTCTGATGAACTCCCTCTGCTGGTGAAGAGAGGTAGTGAGATTGATTGGGATGGGAAGAACCTGTTATCTGAACAGGCGGAGTGTGATTGGACATCTGGAATTTCTGAGTGGATATAAGGCAGCCGACGTCCTGCAGGGTTTGCTGGTGATCCTTTCTGCTCTGAGCTCTGGCATCCAGTTTTTTAGTTCCTGTTCTACTAAAAGCTAAGTTTTGCCCTGCTATTGTTCCATGAGATTTTGTCTGGTTTCCTTGGTGTTTGTATACAGCCAGTCCTGGTTTGGACTGGCTGAATTCCATTTTTATCTCTGATCAGTTGATCTCTTTGCTCTGTTTTCAGAATATACCTGAGTGCTGATATAGTGATTTTGAAGTCTAGCGACTTCAGGGCCTTTTTTCCTATCAGACGGTTGGGACATTTTTGTAGGGTTTTTTGCGGATTGCAGCCAGCATCTTTTCTGTCCTGTCCTATCTAGTTAGTTGGGCCCCATCGTTTGCTCTGCCTGTCTTTCTGTCTGTGTTTGTATTTTCATCTGTTTTTCACCGACAATACATGTTGGGGGCTGTCTATTGCTTTGGGGTCTGCTCTGAGGCAGTTTAAATTTCCCCTTTCTTTCTTTAGGCTTATGTAGTTCTCCGTCTGTGACGAGGGGTCTAGGGCACCGTAGGAACCCCCCACGGCTACTGTTAGTTGTGGTGAATAGGATCAGGGGTCTGCAATCTGATAGCTACCAACCTCTCCGGTTTTCTGGACTTAGCTTGTATTTTTGTTTTCTCCTCCTCCGGTGACTCATTCATAACAAACCCTTTGAAGAGCCGTAGAGGAGAGCCACCTGAAAGCAATGTTCCCATTATTAGGAAGGCACCAAATTTAGATGCACCCCAATACCCCTTTCAAGACCGTACAGGATGGCCACATGAAAACAATGTTCCCATTATTAGCAATTTCATAAAATACCCTGAGGATAGGTGATATAAAAGGGACAGCACTGCACAGGATCTAAGTGCAAAATTAAAAATATCACAAATAAAAGTGCAGAGCTGATACACTCACCAGACTTAGGTTAAAGAAACAGCGTATTGGCCCTGGGGGAGAATCCCAACCAAGGTCCTAGTTACCCGGTCTGCTGCACAGCTCCTGGTCCACGAGGCGATCCTCAATCTTCTCTTCTTGACTTCTGACCTGCTCATCCGTCTTCCGTTCCTGTTTTGGATTGTTCTCTCTGGCTCTGACCTTTGGCATGTTTCTGGCTGTGATTTTGTGTGTCCTCTTGTTACCGCGCTCCAGACCAGCTTTTAGACCTCTGGCTTGCTTCAGACCTTGCTCCTGCCTTCCCCTCTGATGCTGTGTTCCTGGCTGTTGCTGACTTGGCTTATACGACCTCTCTACTGCCCCCTAGCGGTGTTTGCTCGGCTCTACAGGTCTTTGGTTGAGGTGAGCTCCTGTTACCTCCCTTCCTCATCCTCTGGTGGTTGTCCCTGTATTGCACGACAGCTGGTACTTCTTTATCAGGGCCTGCTTGATGGCCTCATAGTCTCCATCTTGGTCTGGTGGGAGAGAAGCAAACGCCTCCAGGGCTTTTCCTCTGAGCCCTGGGGTTAGGTATCAGGCCCATTGGTCCCCAGGCAGCTGGTACTGTCTGTAGGCTTTCTCAAATCCCCACAGAAAAATGTCCAAGTTCCCGTCCTTTTCCATCACAGGAAAATTCTCTGGCCGGGGTTTAGGGAACTGAGCGTTGCTGGACTCACTGCCAACTGCAGTTCATGGTCTCTCCGAGCTTGGGCCTCGGCGGCCTCTCATTGGGCTTGGGCCTGTCACTCGGCTCTCTCGGACTCTCACTGGGCTTAGGCCTGTCACTCACCCCTCTCCTGGTTTTGCTGGATCAGCTGCAGATGTCCATCATGATCGTCTGCATGGAGTTGCTCCAAGGCCATCCACGGGTGGGGGTCCACACTACCCTGGCTGTGAGTAGGGCTTGCAGTCACCAGTTGGACCTCTGCAGCAGCACCACTTGCTCTTGGGCCACATTCTGGGTCACCAGGGCTTTGGTGACGGACTGGCTCTGCGGCACATTGCATCAGTGCAGCAACCAGTTGGCCCTTGGTTTTGCCCATGGAGTCAATCCATTCGTGCAAGCTGTCATGAACAGAGTTGTTTGGTTGCCCCTAGTTCGTCAGGGATCCTATTTTATGACCCCACTCCAGTTCCTGTTTTGGAACTTGCGGCTCTCTGGTGCCCCCTCACCCTCAGGTCAGTTAGGGAACTGCACCTAGGGTAATCAGTTGGCAGATGGGCAGCCTGGATGTGTACTGGCTATTAGGCACCCTGCAGCAAGGGAAATATAACTACTCCCAGCTGGAGCCAGGCAATGCACTTATAAAACCCGTTCCATCACTGCAAACTTTGCCCAACAAGCCCAGGACATGGCACCGCCACCAGCTCCTATTTCTATTATTAGTAATGGGTTAGGTGCCAACCCAATTAGTAGCGAATTTAGCCTCAGAGGACGTTAATGTACGTTATAGAGCAAGGAGAAACTAAGCTAGTAATTTTATAGATTTTACTTCAAAAGGTAGGCAGTGTTTACAAAAGGTATAAAAAGATATTATAAAGGGAGACAATCATATATATAAGTGATCACAAAATAACAGGGATTAAAAGAAGAAAAACACTTACAGTTGCTTAAATCATTTCATAGCAGACCATGTGGTGTGGGGGAGGGGCAATACATCAAAATGCATCACAGAGCCTCTCTGTATCAGGCTTCAAGGGCAAAGACCCCTGCAAAATGAGATCCCACGATCTTATACCCCCTGGTCGTGACATCACTGAGGGGGCTGAGTTATGGAAGCACTCCTCTTTTTTCAGAGAGACTAACACGTACTGAAAAATCATAAGTATCATATCTCAGGGAGGGAACCACGTAGAGCAATGACGGAACTACCATCCTTCTGAGCACAAGCCTGGTGTTAATTTGAGCCCAAACACGAAGTACCTGTATGGACCATTTAAGTAGGAATCCATTTCTTGGAGTCCGCTGAAGCTGGAGTCTAGAAAACTAAAGGGTGCGTAGCTCTATCGAAGCATATCCCAAATATGTAACTTTTATACGTATAACACCAACTAGGGCAAGATATGCCCTAATATTTAGATCTTAGATCAACTCTATCTTAGACAAAAGAGCAAATGTTTCCCCAACTGCCTTCAGCCAGCGTAGAGCCATAACCTAGTATCACATTACACAGTGTGGAGCTAGAAGGAGCTGGGAGGAGAAGGGGTCAAAAAGCCCACAGCGTGTGTCTTTCACAGACCTAATATATGTAGCAGAGTTCAGTGTGTGTGTGTGTGTGTGAATGGAAAGTTCTAGAAGGGTACTTTGAATGTGAGCATTTTCGTAGTATCATTACACAAGCAAAGGGCAATAATAAATAATAATAATAATAAATTTTATTTCTATAGCGCCGACATATTCCACAGCACTTTACATTTCAGAGGGGATTTGTACAGACAATAGACATTACAGCATAACAATAATCACATAGATTATAACAAATACCAAGAGGAAAGAGGGCCCTGCTCGCAAGCTTACAGTCTATGAGGAAAGAGGTAGACACGAAAGGTGGGTGGTAACAGTTGCCCTGATTGTATGGACCAGCCATAATGTTAAGTGTGTAACAGTACAAACACAGAGGGCTAATGGATGCATAAAGCATGTGGAAACATGATGCGGGAAATCTGGTTATGGTAAAACTTTTGGCTGTGCCACATAGGGATAGATTATGTTAATATATTGAGGCGGTAGGCCAGTCTGAATAAATGCGTTTTCAGGGCACGCTTAAAATTGTCGGGATTGGGGACTAATCGTATTGACCTGGGAAGTGCATTCCAAAGAATTGGCACAGCACGTGTAAAGTCTTGGAGACGGGAGTGGGAGGTTCTGACTATTGAGGATGCTAACCTCAGGTCATCAGCAGAACGGAGGGTGCGGGTAGGGTGGTATACTGAAACAAGGGAGGAGATGTAGGGTGGTGCTGAGCCATGGAGGGCTTTGTGGGTGAGGGTAATAAGTTTATACTGAATTCTGGAGTGGATGGGTAGCCAGTGTAATGACTGGCACAAGGTAGAGGCATCAGTGTAATGATTGGTGAGGAATATGATCCTGGCTGCAGCATTCAAGACAGATTGGAGAGGGGAGAGTTTGGTAAGAGGGAGACCGATTAGAAGAGAGTTACAATAGTCGAGACGAGAAAGAATAAGAGAAACAGTAAGTGTTTTTGCAGAGTCGAAAAGGTCGAATTCTAGAAATGTTTTTGAGGTGCAGATGACAAGAGCGAGCCAGTGATCGAATGTGGGGGGCAAAGGAAAGCTCGGAATCAAGTATGACCCCAAGACAGCGGGCCTGTTGCTGGGGAGTAATGGTGGAACCACACAAAGAAATGGCAATGTCGGGTATAGGTACATTAGTAGAGGGAGGAAACACCAGGAGTTCAGTCTTTGACAGGTTCAGTTTCAGATATAGTGAGTACATGATGTTAGACACAGCGTTTAGACAATCGCCGGTGTTTTCTAGAAAGGCTGGCGTGATGTCAGGAGAGGAAGCGTATAATTGGGTGTCATCAGCATAGAGATGGTACTGGAAACCAAATCTATTGTTTGACCAATAGGGGCAGTGTACAAGGAGAAGAGGAGGGGGCCTAGAACCGATCCTTGAGGAACCCCAACAGTGAGGAGAAGGTGAGAGGAGGAGGAACCGGCAAAAGATACAGTAAAGGAGCGGTCAGAGAGATAGGAGGAGAACCATGAGAGAACGGTGTCCTTGAGGCCAATGGAACGGAGCATAGTGAGGAGGAGCTGATGATCCACAGTGTCGAATGCTGCAGAGAGATCCAAGAGAATTAGCATGGAGTAATGACCATTTGATTTAGCTGTTAGTAGATCATTAGAGACTTTAGTGAGGGCAGTTTCAGTAGAGTGTAGAGAGCGGAAACCGGATTGGAGAGGGTCAAGAAGAGAGTTATCAAAGCGATAGCGGATAAGACGGAAGTGGACCAGGCGTTCCAGGAGTTTAGAGATGAAGGGAAGATTAGAGACAGGTCTATAGTTAGCGGCACAGTTTTGGTCGAGGGATGGTTTTTTAAGTAGTGGATGTATGATGGCATGCTTAAATGAGGAGGGAAAGATACCAGAAGAGAGAGAGGTCAAATATTTTAGTTAGGTGAGGTGTGACAGCAGGGGAAATCGACTGGAGGAGATGTGACGGAAATGGGTCACTGGTGCAAGTGGTTGGGCGAGAAGATGCAAGGAGCCTGCTTACTTCTTCTTCTGTGACTGGTTCAAAATCAGAGAGTGAGCTAGATGCAGTGGGGGAGGGAGGACAGTGCATGGTATGAGATGATTGGGAGATAATTTCCTGTTGAATCTGGTCAATTTTTTCTTTGAAGTAATTGGCCAGATCGTCAGCTCGGAGCTCCGTGGTTGGGGCCTGTACTCTTGGGTTGAGTAGAGAATGAAAAGTGTCAAAAAGACGTTTCGGGTTATTGAACAGTGAGGTGATGAGGGTGTTGAAATAGGCTTGTTTGGAGAGGTGAAGGGCAGTGTTGTATGTTCTAAGCATAAACTTAAAATGGATGAAATCTTTGTGTAGATTGGATTTTCTCCACAGACGTTCGGCGCACCTGGAGCACCGCTGCAGGAAACGTGTTTGCACCGTGTGCCAAGGTTGTCGCCGTCTGCGTTTTGGTGTTCTATTTATAGGGGGTGCAAATTCATCCAGGACACTTTGAAGTGTTTCATTGTAATGCTTCAATGCAGAATCAGGACATGAGAGGGAGGAGATAGGGGCCAATGAAGACTGCAAGTTCTTCAGAAGTTTCTGGGTGTTAATGGTATGTTTCTATAAGTATGGACAGTGGGGGTGACCTGAGCAGCCTGGCAGTTCTTGATAGAGAATGAAAGAAGATTGTGGTCAGAGAGTGGGAGGGGGGAGTTTGCAAAATCATCCACTGCACAAAGCTGAGAGAAGACCAAGTCGAGGGAGTTTCCGTCTTCATGCGTTGGAGAATTAGTAAGCTGCGAAAGGCCAAATGAGGAGGATAGAGATAAAAGGTGAGTAGTAGATGGGGAGAGGGGAAGAGCAATGGGGATGTTGAAATCTCCCATGATGAGGGTAGGGATGTCACAGGAGAGAAAATGTGGAAGCCAAGTGGCAAAATGATCCAAGAACTGATAGGAGGGGCCGAGACAATGATACACCACCGCCACTCGAATGGAGAAGGGGGTGTAGAGTCTGACGGCATGGACCTCAAAAGAAGGGAAGACTAGTGAGGGTAGTTGAGGGATAACCTGAAAGGTACATTTTGGTGATAGGAGCAGACCAACGCCACCACCTGCTCTATTGTCTGATCTTGGGGTATGAGAGAAGTGTAGTCCCCCGTATGAAAGAGCAGCAGCGGTAGAGTCTGACTGCTTGATCCAGGTTTCAGTAAGAGCCAGGAGGTTAAGAGAATTAGAAAGGAAAAAGTCATGAGTGAAGGAGAGTTTGTTACACACTGAGTGAGAATTCCAAAGTGCACAATTAAGAGAGACAGACGGCATGCAGGGAATATTAATAAGATTAGAGGGGTTTCTGAGTGTAGCAGTTGGGGGGTTTGACTTTCTATAACATGGGGGACCTGGGACTAGGAGAAGGAGGATAGAAAGAGTGAGCAGATGGTTAAGTGATTTGTGAGAGCGTCTCTTATGTTGAATGGTAGGACTGACTGGATCTGTGCAATTTAACAATGTGAAAAGAGCGTGAGTGTTATACATGGGAGAGGAAAGGAGCGAGGGGCCGATATGGATGGAGTGTAGAGAGTTAATGCCAGGGTGGTGGATGTGTGTAAATGCAGCGGCCAGGATATAAATTACACAAATGCATATGGTATATATTTGTTGTACTCCTGCCCTGTCTCCTGCCCTGTCTAACTGCCATGTTATATAAGAGTGTCCTTGGACTGCTGCTTATACCAGGCCTCTCCAAACATAGCCATAGTTGCCAAATGAAAGATAGCAGAGAATAATGAATAGAAGGGGAGGGGGTAACTCCTATACACACCGTATTGTGTCAGCACCAATAAACACTGAGTTCATTCTCCAAAACGTTTTGTGCATGGTCCTCGCAAGAACCGTGCAAGTTTTTAGTGAGTGGAATGATTGCTCAAACCAGATCACCAATGCTCTACTATCCCTCCACTCTGCCACCAATATGTCATGAACCGGGGGGGTGTAGTTGCCCCCAGTTTGTCAGGGATTTATTATATTCCACTGTCCAATTCTGGTTTGGAACTTGCAGCTCTCTGGCGCCCCCCTTACCCTCAAGTCAGTCAGGGAACTACACCTAGGATAAGTAGTCGCCAGAAGACTGCTTTTCTGTGTACTGGCTATTGGGCACTCTGCAGGGAGGGCGGTATGTATATCCCCAGTCTCAGGCAGGAAATACACATGTAAATCCTACATTCCGTCACTGCCAGAATCTCCCAAATACCCCAGAACACACTTTGCTGCCACCAGCTCCTCGTTCAACAATTAAAATCAATATCGGGTCAGGAGTCAACCCACACGGTAGCATAGTTTTAGCACGGAGGTCGTGAAAATATATTTATAGACCAAGGAAAATGAAACTAGTAAATTTTATAGATTTACTCCAGAAAATATAGACAGTGTTTACAAAAGTATAAAAGATGTTACAAACGGGACGAGCTACAGTATATACAGGCAATTACACAATAAAAATGGATTAAAAGAAGAACTTAAACTTATGTCAAGTCAATGGCACGCCATGTGGAGGAGGGGGGAGGGGAACCTTCCCAGTGCAACAGGTCAAAATGTACAGCTTTCCATAACTGCTTCCCCGGGCAAAAGACTCCCCTTTGTCTGGGCGTATGAGCTTTAAACCTTTGCCAAGAACTAAGGATGACCTCACAGGGTGGCTGGTTATGCCCCCTTTAGAAAGTTATTAGGAAGTTAAAGTTAAGTCTAAACATGCTGTGGTTGTGTGGCTCAGTCAGGTAGAAATCAGTTTCTCGGATTCTGGTGATTGCCGAAGTTTCAAAACCCACCTGTGGATAGCTTTTATTATGTAAATTCCAAATATATACGTTTCCAGCCTCTATGCCTAATCTGTATTATTATATTCACATTGAAATGAACAAAGGAACTTCCAAAACCATGTGTTTCTAACTTTCTGCTTCTGGCTTGAGCCGGCCATAACAGGGTCTCACGTTACACAAAGCTGGAGTAGGTAGAGGGAGGGGAAATGTTGGTGAGCTCAGTGTCCTTTACAAAACAATGGGGGGAGGGAAAGTGAGCATTGGCTGCAGCCAGTGCTCTGTAGGTAAAATTGGAACAAAAAGAATTACGTAATATTTCCTGACAGAGACAGGCTGAAGTTTGCCAAAGACCATAAGGATTGGAACAAAGAAGACTGAAGTAAGGTATTCTTCTCTGATGAGTCTAATTTTCAGCTTTGTCCAACACCTGGTTGTCTAATGGTTAGACGGAGACCTGGAGAGGCGTAAAACCCACAGTGTCTTGCACCCATTGTGAAATTTGGTAGAGGACCGGTGATGATCTGGGGATGCTTCAGCAAGGTTGGAATTGGGCAGGTTAATCTTTGTGAAGGACGTATGAATCAAACCACATACAAGGCTATCCTGGAAAAACAGTTGATTCCTTCTGCTCATGCAATGTTACCCAACTCTGAGGACTGTTTTTTTCCAGCAGGACAATGCGCCATGCCAAACAGCTAGGTCAGTCAATGTGTGGATGAAGGACCACCACATCAAATCCCAGTCATGGCAAGCCCAATATCCAGACCTGAACCCCATTGAAAACCTCTGGAATGTAATCAAGAGGATGATGGATAGTCACAAGCCATCAAACAAAGAACTGCTTAAATTTTTGTGTCAGGAGTGGCGTAAGGTCACCCAAAAGCAGTGTGAAAGACTGGTGGAAAGCATGCCAAGACGCATGAAAGCTGTGATTAAAAATCATGGTTATTCCACAAAATATTGATTTCTGAACTCTTCCTGAGTTAAAACATTAGTGTTTTGCCTTCATACACGTTGACACGGTGTGCAATCTAGCATACAGCATAAACCACTGTTCTGTGTTCCAAATAAGCAGACTGTTTTCTGTAGTCTAACTTGTTTATTGGTGAACAGTATAGAACATGCGCGGTAAAACTATAAGAAATAAAAACAACATGAGTAAGTATTGGGAAAGTGTGCAGTGATGCAAACATTACATAGGAATACATAAGTCTCTGATTACATTCACTGTGAACTGGCAGCTAAACACTTAATGACATCTCATAACATCTCCTGACTGCTAAACAGTAACTACACCTCTCTAAATCACTGCATTGCAAGAAAACACTGATTCTTACCAGATATGCTTTACCCAATGTGAGAATCGTGTGGGAATAGTGGATGAGGGCAGGTATATCTCACCCAGATTCCTTTCCTATGTGGCCTAGTCTGGTCAGTATCGCACCTGCTTGCTAATGAATAATGGGAGGTGGATATAAAAAGGATGCCAGGTGGTTATGTGAGTGTCTCAGCCTGGGAACACAGAGAGCCTGTCTGTGTGAGAGACACACGTGAGTGAAAGCAGTGCCCACTGCAACTGTGGTATGGCTGGATGGGAGAAGCCCGCCAGTTGGTAGTTAGGTTGTCCATTGTTTAGTTAGTGCCGGACAGGCAAGGATTTGTTTTATGTTTTATTTCCTTTTGCATTGCTCTCACCGTTAATAAACCTGACCCAGAGTCAGTTACACCCGAATCCCAGCTCTGCGCCTGAGTTTCATGCTGAACGCACGTGACCTATGACCCCAGCAAAGCCGATCCCGGAGTGTTTTATCACATTGTGGTGGAAAACGCGGGCATCAAGTTGCAAGCATGAGCATGGAGGACGTGGTGAAAGCGCTGGTACAGTCCACCGCCGTCCAGCAAGAAGCTAATCGGGTGATGATGGCCCAGCTGAAGGAGTTGGTGGACATGACAGCTACCGATCGTTCGCTTCTCCAGCAGGTGGCGCAGCGCCTGGCAAGCCTGCATGAGGTTAACCTGGAAGCCGAGTCGAGAGTGATTCACGCGAGTCGGTACTGGCAGAAGATGACGACCGAAGATGACGTCGAGGCATACCTGACCAGTGACCACGTTTGAACGGATGGCGGTGCGAGAAAAATGGCCGAAGGCACGATGGCCGGCCTGATTGCCCCGTTTCTTTCCGGTGAGGCCCAAAAGGCATATTATGACTTGGAACCTGAAGCTGCGCAGTACTTTGACAAATTGAAAGCCGAGATCTTGGCCCGGCTGGGAGTGACGACTGCTGTCCGTGCACAGAGAGTGCATCAATGGACTTATCAGCCGGATAAACCACCGCGGTCACAGATGTTCGACCTGACCCACGTGACGAAGAAGTGGCTACAACCCGAGGTGTTGACAGCGCCAGAGATAATCCAGAGAGTCGTCATGGACAAGTACCTGAGAGCTCTACCGCCAGCCCTGAGGAAGTGGGTAAGCCATGGAAATCCTACGACGGCAGATCAACTGGTGGATCTGGTTGAACGTTACTCCGTGGTGGATGGACTCCGAGACGATGCTACCCCACCTCGCTCTTCATCATCTCCACATGGAACCGGTAAGACTGTTCCAGGGAGTAGGGGAGATGGAAAAATCCCTAAGACAGTGGGGGAGGAAAACGGGACTGCCCGCACTGCAAGGCCAAGAGTAACGAACTATGGTCTAAGCAAGGGGCCCGTTAGGTGTTTCCGCTGACAAGAGATGGGACATATTGCTGCGAACTGTCCGGTCACTACTGAACCCATGCAGTGCGACGTCACAGACTCTAAAAACCGCATGTCTATGGTTGCACGGGTAGTGAGTGTGAATGCCGGTCAAAAGGATGTGGAAAAACACTTGTGTGATTTAACTTTTGATGGCAAAAATGTGGTGGCATTGTTAGACTCGGGAAGTGTGGTGACTCTGGTGAAGGCCAGTCTGGTGTCAGCCCCGACTGGACCATCAGACAAATTTTCTGTAACGTGTGTGCATGGAGACACCTGTTCGTACCTCACCACGGTCATATGCATTACTACTTCCTATGGGTCTGTGCAACATAAAGTGGGACTCGTCCCGGCGTTATTGCATGATGTTATCCTGGGCCGGGATTTTCACCACTTCTGGCAATTGTGGGAGAATCAGTTGATACCCCAGGATAATAATGTACATGATTTGTCTCCCCGGGCGCGTGTGGGTCCCGAACCCCTGGAAGAGGTCCCCGTTTGCCGGATTTAGAAGTTCAGAAAGATGACTTCCAAAGCGAGCAAATAAAGGATCCTACCCTTTCTCAGGCTAGGACAAATGTAAAAGTGATAAATGGGGTACCCGTAGAACCTGGCTCTAGGCTGGCATATCCTTACATGGTTCTGGAGAATGATTTACTCTATCAGATAGAGAAAAAGGGGGAAGACACGGTACAACTATTAGTCGTGCCAAAACCCTACCGGAGGCAGGTGCTAGACCTGGCCCACGGACATGTGATGGGAGGTCACCTGGGTGTCCAGAAAACCACCAAAAGGATATTACACTGTTTTGTTTGGCCCGGCATTCATCACGATGTTCGTGTATATTGTGAGTCTTGTCCTGACTGCCAAGCCTCTGCACCTAAGCCCCGGTTCTGTAGCCCTTTGGTACCCCTACCTATTATTGAAGTCCCGTTTGAGAGGATTGGGATGGATTTAGTTGGGCCCCTTCCACGGTCTGCACATGGACACCAACATATCCTGGTCATCTTGGATTATGCCACTCATTACCCGGAGGCCATACCTTTGCGTAACACGGCCACCAAGACGATTGCCAAGGAACTGGTGCATGTGTTTAGTCGGGTCGGTATACCAAAACAGATACTCACCGACCAGGGGACCCCCTTTATGTCCAGGGTAATGAAGGAGCTCTGCCGATTGTTACAAATCGAACCGTTACGCACATCCGTGTATCACCCTCAAACAGACGGGTTGGTCGAACGGTTCAATAAAACTCTGAAGCAGATGCTGAGAAAGGCGATAGACAAGGATGGGAAGAACTGGGACTATTTACTTCCGTATTTGCTTTTTGCCATCAGGGAAGTGCCCCAGTCTTCCACGGGGTTCTTGCCTTTCGAGTTATTGTACGCCCGACGTCCTCGCGGACTGTTAGACGTTGCAAAAGAAACCTGGGAGGGTCAGGTCACTCCGTTTAAAACGGTGATAGATCACGTCACACAAATGCAGGACCGTATTGCGGCTGTTATACCTATCGTCAAAGAACACATGATACAGGCTCAAGGAGCCCAAAAAAGAATCTATGATAGGGGCGCCAAGATCCGTACGTTTGCACCCGGAGATAGGGTGTTGATCCTGGTCCCCACGGTGGACAGTAAGTTCCTGGCAAAGTGGCAGGGCCCCTTTGAGATCAAGGAAAGAGTTGGTGAAGTAAACTACAAAGTATACCAGGCAGGTAAACGGAAACCTGAACAGATTTATCATGTAAATCTGATAAAGCCCTGGAAGGATCAGTCTGCCTTGTCAGCGGAGCTGGCCCGTCCTGTCTGCTCGCATACCGTACATGAGGTACAGGTTGCAGAGACTCTCTCGGAGCGGCAAAAGACTGAGGTCAGGCAGTTTCTACTTCACAACCAAAAGTTTTTCTCAGAAAAACCCGGGCAGACTATGCTAATGAAACATGACATCGTAACGGAACCTGGTGTCACAGTTCACGTAAAGCCCTACCGAATCCCGGAAGCGCGCCGTGAAGCCGTTTCCCGAGAAGTGAAGGCAATGTTAGAGTTAGGAGTCATTGAGGAATCGCACAGTGCATGGTCCAGCCCAATTGTGCTAATTCCTAAACCGGACGGCACCATCCGGTTCTGCAATGACTTCAGGAAACTGAATGCGGTCTCAAAATTTGATGCCTATCCTATGCCCCGGGTCGACGAGTTAATAGATCGGTTAGGAAAAGCCCGGTATATTACGACCCTAGATCTAGCAAAGGGGTATTGGCAGATCCCTCTGGCTGAGGCTGCCAGAGAAAAGACGGCATTTGCTACGCCGGAAGGTTTATTTCAGTATGTGTATATGCCGTTTGGACTGCACGGGGCACCGGCGACCTTTCAGAGACTGATGGATCGAGTCCTGAGGCCACATAGGCGGTACGCTTTGGCCTATTTGGATGACATTGTCATTTACAGCTTGGACTGGGAGACTCATCTCCAGAAAGTACAAGCTGTGATTGACGACCTGTGGGAGGCAGGTCTAACCGCGAACCCCAAGAAATGTCACATCGGGCTAGAAGAAGCCCGGTATTTGGGGTATGTAATCGGGAGGGGTGTTGTTAAACCCCAGGTTGATAAGATTCAGGCGGTTCAGGACTGGCCACAACCTGTCAACAAGAAGCAGGTGCAAGCCTTCCTGGGGATCGCCGGCTATTATCGCCGATTCATACCCAATTTTGCAGCCATCGCTACCCCCCTGACGGATCTTACAAAAGGGAAAGACTCCGTCATGATTAAATGGAGTTTAGCGGCTGAAGAAGCCTTCCATAGCCTAAAACGGGCACTTTGCTCTCAGCCCGTACTGGTGACTCCGGACTTCCGCAGCGAGTTTGTGGTACAAACGGATGCCTCTGATACCAGTATCGGGGCCGTACTCTCACAAGTGAGGGACGGAGTGGAACACCCAGTCCTCTATCTCAGCAGGAAGCTGAATAAACACGAGCAAAGGTATGCAGTCGTTGAAAAAGAGTGCCTCGCCATTAAGTGGGCTCTAGAGGCCCTCAAATATTACCTGGTGGGCCGAAAGTTCAGGCTGATCACTGACCATGCCCCTCTCAAGTGGATGCCCTTGAACAAGGAACGGAATAGCCGGGTGACCCGGTGGTTTCTTGCCCTGCAGGCCTACACTTTTACGGTGGAGCACCGCCCAGGGGTACAGATGGGAAATGCAGATGCCCTGTCTTGAGTGCACTGTTTGGCGGGTGTCATTGCTCGACCGGAGTGGTCTGAGCAGAGGGGGGGATATGTGAGAATCATGTGGGAATAGTGGATGAGGGCAGGTATATCTCGCCCAGATTCCTTTCCTATGTGGCCTAGTCTGGTCAGTATCGCACCTGCTTGCTAATGAATAATGGGAGGTGGATATAAAAAGGATGCCAGGTGGTTGTGTGAGTGTCTCAGCCTGGGAACACAGAGAGCCTGTCTGTGTGAGAGACACACGTGAGTGAAAGCAGTGCCCACTGCAACTGTGGTTTGGCTGGACGGGAGAAGCCCGCCAGTTGGTAGTTAGGTTGTCCATTGTTTAGTTAGTGCCAGACAGGCAAGGATTTGTTTTATGTTTTATTTCCTTTTGCATTGCTTTCACCGTTAATAAACCTGACCCAGAGTCAGTTACACCCGAATCCCAGCTCTGCGCCTGAGTTTCATGCTGAACGCACGTGACCTATGACCCCAGCAAAGCCGATCCCGGAGTGTTTTATCACACCAGATAGCTACTCAAGTAGAGAAGTTACAGGAACACGAAGGTTAACAGGAGGACAAAAATAACACGTGCGTCCTATGAGATACACAAAAAGAAAATGGCATCTCCCTCATCCCAGAATACACTGCTTCGTTCCCACAAGCATTGCTTCAATCCCACGTGCATTGCTTCTGTTAAAGTCACAGACTGTAAATGCTATCAAATACACTGCTATAAATTCAGCCACCACTAGATGGTGCTATAACTAACCCAGCACATAATACAAACATGTAGCCCTATTCAGAGCACATAACACAACAGACTGCCCTATATCCAGAGGGCAGAACACTCCCCGCTTGGCATCAACTGATGTCACTTACAGGCTCTTTTGGCGAAAGCAGCAGAATTAGCTCCACAACTAGTCTGAGGAATAGTTTACTCTCCCCAGCCTTCCACACTTTGACCTCGACCTTGCGCACCTTTTCATCTTTGCTTGGGAATATCTTGGTGATGAGGCCTAGAGGCCACTCATTTCGTTGTGACTGACTGTCCTTTATGAGCACAAGATCACTGAGTTTGATGTTCAGCTTGTTGATCTGCCTAGGCTGTAATATGGAGAGGTATTGCTATCTCCATCTGTCCCAGAAAGTATTGGAGAGACTTTGAACGTGTCTCCATTGATGTCTGTAGAGGTCCTTGTTGCTGAATTCTCCCAGTGGAACACTGGGAGTGTTGGTTTTCTGAGTAAGTAACATGGCAGGAGTGAGAATGGTTGGATCTTCAGCGTCACTGGAGAGTGCAGTCAATGGTCTGGCATTTTCCAGGCTTGGAGCAGTAAAGACGTGCTAGCAGTGATGTCATCCTTTACAAGGCTTCTGACTGGTGGGTTATGTTGATTTGTAGGACTGAGCTACATGAATTAAGCAAGCAATGGTACGAACAAGCGAGCTCCAGGTTGAAAACCTGCTGAAATGGTGGGATTTCAGGTAATTGTCTGAAGTCACCGTATGAAGAACGGATACCTGAGGGCGGATTTCTTCATCTGCATCTAGGTCTACCAGTTCAAACGTGTCTGGTTCATCACTGTAAGGCATTGAACGGTATAAGAATTCAGGGCCCGTAAACCAGGTTGTGTCCTTAAGGTGTCTAGATTCAACAGATCTAGTAGCGTGGTCTGCAGGATTGTGGTGTGTGGACACATAGCGCCACTGTTTAGGGCAAGTGGACTTCCTGATCCTTAGCACCCGATTGCTGATGAAAACATAAAAGCGTTGAGTTTCATTGCAAATGTACACAAGCACTACCTTGCTGTCTGAGTAGAATTCAACGTCCTTGATTTCCAGGTCCATTTCTGTCGAGATAAGTTCAGCTAACTCTACGGCTAGCACAGCCGCACAGTTCTAGTCTGGGAATTGTGTGCTCCTGGACTGGCACTAGTTTTGTTCGGCTCATAACAAGCCTTACATGGCATTATTCTTTAATGTCAATAGTTTTCAGATATGCTACTGCTGTAATCGCTTTGGTTGAGGCATCACAGAAGATACAGAGCCTTTGCATCTTGACCTCTGTTGATGGTATAGAAGCGTATGGTCGTGCCACATAAAGATTTGACAAGGCCTACAAAGATTTCTTCCATCTTACCCACAAATCTCTCTTCTCCATGGGAAGCGGATCATCCCATTCAGACATCTCTTAGGGTACTGTCACACTTAGCGATGCACCAGCGATCCCGACCAGCGATATGATGCTGTCAGGATCGCTGGTGCATCGCTAAGGCTGGTTTCACATTTGCGCTTTTGTGCGCAGCGCATCGTGCGCACCCGTGCGCATGCGCACTGCGCACCTATGTTTAACATGACGTGCGCATGGTCTTGCGCACACTTGCGTTTTCGTGCGCATGCGTTTTTTTGTCTTTTGCGCCAGGCGCGCCAGACGCAACATGTTGGATTTTTTGGTGCGCCCTGTCTCGGCAAAAAAACGCATGCGCACGCTTGCGCACGGAATGCGCAAAAACGACACATTGAAGTCTATGGTAACGCGTGCGTGCGCATGGTCTTGCGCACGGTTGCGTTTTTTTGCGCATGCGTTTTTGAGTGAAACAAGTCTAGAATGTTCTCTAGACAATGGAAAAAATGTCACACCTAAAAACGCATGTGCATAAAAAAACGCAAACGCATGCAAAAACGCATGTAAAACGCAAGCAACGCTGCGTTTTTTTGACGCATCAGCGTGCGCATGACGTTAAAAAAACGCGCGTTTGTTTTGCGTTTTTCTTTGCGTTTTTTATGCGCCCGATGCGCTGCGCAAAAAAACGCTAATGTGAAACTAGCCTCAGTGGTCGCTAGTGACCTGCCACACAGGCATATCTCACCAGCGACATCGCTGGGGTCGGGGGTCGATACTTACCTGTCACACTAGGCGATCCTGCGTCCTCCCGCCCGCGTCCACACTCGTCGCTCGTCTCTCCACAGGAAGCGCCGCAGGAAGCTGACGACGAGAAACAGTCCAGGACGTTCTCGCGCGATCAGCGATAACCAGCAGGGGAGCCGGTCGTAGGTAAGTATCAGACACAGCGATATCGCTAGCAATATCGCTATAACGTCACAAGTTATAGTGATATTGCTAGAGATATTGCTTAGTGTGACAGGCCCTTTAGGTGAAGTCTCTCAACGTCATTTTACCTTGGATAGTTACAGGGGTTACAAATCCTAGAGGATAGTACAAGCCATTTATCATGGACAGGACGCCTCTGCACGTGAAAGGTTTTTCTTCTTCGTTGATCTGAAAGGTAAATGCATCTCTCTTCAAATCCCAGAGCAAACCAAGGCTCCGTTGCATGGGAAAGGAGTCTGTATTTAAATCCAAGTCTTTCAGATCAGTTGAGTAATCTTGAGAGGGAAAAGCTGCCATCATTTTTTTGGCTGTTGGAAGCAATTTGTGCAGCCTCAAATTGGACAAAGCAAGCATTTCTTGTGTCCTTTTTTAGGAGACTAACTGCCGATTCATCTGTGGGTGTGGATTTCAAGCAGTCATCCACGTAGAAGTCCTTCTCTACGAACGATCTAACATCCGACCAGTACTTTGCTTCGCCCTCTCTGGTTGAATGTCTAAGACCAGAGATTGCGACAGCAGGTGAAGGGTCGTTCCCGAAGATGTGTACTCTCATCCGATACTCCACGATGTCTGTAGGGGTCATTGTCGCTGTACCAGAAAAACCTCAAATAGTTTCTATGTTCTTTCTTGACAAGGAAGCAATGAAACATCTGTTGTATGTCGCCATGAATGCCAATGCATCCTTGCGGAAGCGAAGTACTCCTGGAAGTCTGTTATTGAGGTCTGGGCAAGACAAAAAGACATCGTTTAGTGAGACACCTTCATATCTGGCGCTTGAGTCAAATAATGCTCTTATCTGACCAGGTTTCTTAGAATGATACACGCCAAAAATAGGTAAATACCAACATTCTTCGGAATCTCGAAGTACAGGTGCAATTTCTGCATGGCCATTCTGAAATATTTTCTCCTTGAAGGCAAAGAAGTGCTCTCTCATTTCAGGTGCCTTCTGAAGTTTGCGTTTGAGGGAGACAAATTGACCGTAGACAGGTTCTCTGTTGTTCGGTAAGCATTGCCTCTGGGGTTTAAATGGTAGAGGGGCCATCGAACTCTTTGACTCATCTCTTACCATCTCTCTATCCATGATGTCCAAAAACAGTCTGTCTTCTATGGACATTGCTACCTTGTTGTCTTCTCTTGTTCTGTGAAAAACTGTGCACCCTATGTGATCTCGATCACCGTCACATGCGTGGTCTTCACAGGAAGGATCAGCTAACGGACAAGGTAGAGGAGCATTGTGTGGCAATTCTTTTATCAGGAAGCTACTCTTACATGGCTGGAAGAGAGATGGACGTCCATTTTCAAGAGTATTAGTGAACATACTGCTGACTGAGTTCGGTTTGTGTGCTCCACCTAAACAGACGTCTCCTACAATGACCCATCCCAGGTCAAGTCTCTGAGCATATGGGGCGTTCTGTAGGCCATTAATCTGTCCTCTAGCCTTATGGACTCGTAGTATGTCTCTTCTGAGGAGTAAGACAATCGGAGCTTCTTGATCCAGTTCTGGTATCAGATGGGCTATACGCTTCAGATGAGGATGGTGAGCTGCTACCTCTGGCGTAGGTATCTCAGACCTATTGTCAGGAATCTGGTTGCACTCCAGTATTGATGGCAAGGCTATGCAGGATTGACCATCTATAGACTCTACGTTTAACCCAGTTGCTTTTCTCCCTGCCGTCTCGACAGTACCTGCACATGTTTTCAAGGAGTAAAGAGAACCGGGGCCAGCAATGTTGAAGGTGTCGAAGAGAAATGACTTTGCTAGAGACCTGTTGCTCTGATCATCCAAGATTGCATACATCTTGATTGCCTTATCTCAGTGGCTCGCTGGGTAGACTCTGACAAGGCAGATCTTCAAGCAGGATCTTCCTGTTACAAGTTCCTTACAGATCTCTCTACACTGGGAAGTGATTACAGGAGTGTCTATGTCAGTGAACATCAGCTTTTCACCGCACTCTTCCACTTGCGATGATACCCTTGAGGGTGTTACAGAGTGTAATGCTGTGTTGTGCTCCACGCTACCACATTCCTTGCATTTCACACTGGTTTCACAGTTCTTAGCGAAGTGCGAGGTCGTCGCACAGAATCTGAAACATATCTTGTTTCTTTGAGGAAACCTTTGCGGTTTTCTAGAGACTTTTCCCTGAAGGCTCTGCAGTTTAGCAGAGGATGTGGTTTCTTGTGTAGGGGGCAGTGTTTGCTGAGATCCTGAGGTTTGTCCTGAGGTTTGTCTTCCTCCGGCAGTGCTACGTGACATAGCAATATCAAAACTGGAGTCATTTCTAACTCTTGCTTGTTGAATAGCAAAGTCTACGAACACCTTGAAAGGGGGAAATGAGACCTTATGAGTCTGTTTGTAATGGGAGCCGTGACTGATCCACTTCTCTTGTAGGTTGTAAGGGAGTTTTTGAACAATTGGGTTGACACCTTTGGTGGTGTCCAGGAATGCCAACCCTTCTATCTGAGCAACCTGTACCTCCATTAACAAGTCACTCAGTTCCCTGAGCTTTGGATAACCCTTATTCCCTATTCTGGGAAAATCCTCAAGTCTTTTATACAAAGCATTTTCAATAGCTTCTACTGACCCATACATTGGGGTCGCCCTGGCACACCCAGGGCAGCGGGGCACTAGGTACCGGGCCGGTGTCGAGGCGGGAATGTGTCACAGCAGCGGTGACCCAGTCCGTGGCCCTGGGCGCCCAATATCAATGGCGGTGATGTTAAAGGTGTTAAAGTTTATATAAAGAGTTTGTGACGCCACCTGTGGTCTTTGGCAAGTAAGGTGGTAAGCCAACGCTGCATGTAGATCCGCTGAGACTGATGGTGTGGTGCAGCAGAGATGGTATAGCTCCCCACAGGTGGAGCTGAAGTCCCAGGGCAGTGTAGGTGCAATGGATGAGGAGAGGCGCAGAATGGTATTGAGGTTGGTACCCAGGTGTAGTGGTGCTGGAATAACTGGAGGACACCAGAGTATGCGGTTCCAAAGCTTTACTCACTGTTTGCAGTTCACACAACTGCCTGCCTCTGTGCTGTGTTCTCCAGGTCAGGGCTCCAGCCAACCTCCAGGCAGGATAGGATTCTCCCTTCCACACTCCGCCAACATGTACCTTACTGAACGACTCCTCCAATGTGCCTTTAGGTGCGAAGCACTCCAGTACTTAGTTAACCTGGAATGCCTCTCTCTAGGTGTTCCTAGTCTCTACTTGTATGACAGACAGCTGTAGCCTGCTTCGGGGACTCCACTCTACGTCCCGGCTCTCTATCCGTGTTGCTGTTGTGTCGCAAGTCTATGATGGGAGCAAGGCGTTAGCAGCTCACTACTCCTCCGGTGCCTGTTGCCGGATATGAAGATCCAATCAACCTCGGGGACCGGGCCCCGGCCTTTGCGCTCTCTGGACTGGAAGGGTTCTCTCTCTTTCTCAACCTGCTTCCCACCGTCCTTCTATTCTCCTTCGTTCCAATCTGTTCTATCTCTCTCTTATGGAATCTGTAGTCTTCAGTCTACAGAAGGAGACTTCTCCTTCTCTTCCTTTCCTGAGGAGCTCTTTCCACTAAGACCAGTCCTCAGCCTCTCCTGACTGACTGCCTTCCTCCGCCTTGAGCTCCTCTCAGGCTGACCTGCTGTCAGCCTGCTCTCTCTCTCAGACCCCCGTCTGACTGACTTGAAATCCTACACTTTCCCTCTCTTTTATAGCTAACTCCACCTGCCTCCCCAGCACCTCTTGAGTTATGAAGCCAGGGACCACAAAAGGCACCCCATGACCTTTCCAGCATAAAGCATGGATGGGTCCCTGCTGAACTATCCTGTGTGTGGGGTGCAGGTGTGGTCAGGAGTTCCCACCCTACCTGGATGGTGGGGCACTACACCTTAGGAGAAGGTGCAGTACCTCTGTGGCGACTGAAGCCTCAGGGGCGCCACATACCCCCCTGTTAAACACAGCACATCCGCGGGCTGCAAGACAACAAAAGGTATAATACAGGAACACACAAAAATTTTTAAATGCTGTTCAACAATGCTTATCTAATCTTCCTAATGTAGGTAGCACATTTCTTAAACGTTACAAACAAGTTAACTTCCTATCTTAATATCAAAAATTTACTTAAGTGCAATTCTCAATTCAAAGTGCTATACTCAACACAGTTTCTTTATTACATTTTCTATCAATTATTCTCTTTTTCTTTCTTTCTTCTACTAGACGCAAGACACTGACCATCTACTCTTGGCCTGTCACCTGTCACTTTCAATTCTTCAGTTTTTATTCAATTCTCACATTCTATCTCAAAACTTTTCTAATTCTCTGTATCAAATATTCTATAAAAGACATTTACTTTTCATAAGACATATCATTATCAAATACGTTATCATAAAACATTCAAAATTCTTGTAAGGTGCTGGACACTGCTCCCAGCCGGGATTTCTTGCAGTGTCCCTTGAGGTAGACATCATTCTTCGAAAAGTGTCCATGCAGAAACATTATCTTCGCAAAGAGTCTCTTTATGTAAAACCAAGAAAGGGCACCTAAAGAGGTGCAAACTATTTACAAGAAAGTTTTGGATCACACAGCGTTTATGATCTCCACAGTTTCATTTGTAGAAAAACAGACAACAAAAGTGCTACCGGAAAAACATGATAGCAAACAAGGCACAACTGGTGCAAACAAACCGTCCTGGGTAACGAGATTTAGTAAATGTAAATTTTCTTAGTTGTGGTCCCCTCCTGGGGTTCTGGAAGCTGAACTATCACCATATTCGAGATAATCATCGACTATTTTTAGGTAGTCCTCTTCCCACGGTGTCAAGCCAGGGATCTTTGGTTTGGGCTGCCGAACTGGAGGTGTTGCAGGAGCAGCCTGGTTCCTAGGATCAGGTACCTGAGCAGTCTGAGTGGTACCGGTGGATGGAGGGGCATGGACTGGTTTCGATGGCAGGTACCTCTCGATGAACTCTGCAGGGATACATCGTACATTCAGGGCGTACCACCCCCGGAGTCCTTCATGCCGGGTGAAAGTCACATACTCCCCAGGCTGCAGGTCTCTATCTGGACACCCTTTCCTCAGATGGGACTCCACATCCCGCCGGTTGAAGAACAGGTCACTAATGCGCTTGGGATCCGCGATGAATCCAAAACCCCTCTCCTTATTCACATTCAGCACCTGCCCCCATCCGGCTGCATCCCGGGGGCCATGATGACCTGTACGGGCCCTTTCCTTCCGGGCCAGATCCGGGCCCCACACAGCCTGCTTCCTCAGCTCCCTCTCCCAGTACTCCGCTGCCAGCTTTGTAATGGTGGCTCGGCAATAGGCCTCATTCTGCTCCTCCCGGGACCTGCTTTCACCCACAGCACCAGCATCCCGGTCTCAGACCAGATCCAGGACGACCTGGCCAGCCGCTGCAACTGCGGTACACCCCAGGGCCTTCCCAGGTGGAGAAACATCCGACATACCTGGGACCCCCTGGTGGTGCGGCCTCTGCTCTGGTGCAGGCGGTGACGGAGCGGATGGTAGCTCCGGGTCCGCGGGGGCTTCAATTGGGACCTGCGCAGCCGCAACAGGTCCGGGCGGGAGCATGGTCTCAGCTCCCGGGTCTTTCGGTGACTTCTTCGGGCGAGCGGGATGCAGCC